>NC_048573.1:37418008-37770508 GCF_013265735.2 Oncorhynchus mykiss
TCTCTTGCTCTCTCTCTTGCTCTCTCTCGCTCTCCCTCGCTCTCTATCTAGCTCGCTCTCTCTCTAGCTCTATCGCTCTCTCTCTAGCTCCATCGCTCTCTCTCTAGCTCCATCGCTCTCTCTAGCTCCATCGCTCTCTCTCTAGCTCCATCGCTCTCTCTCTAGCTCTATCGCTATCTCTATCACTATCTCTATCGCTCTCTCTATCGCTCCCTCTCACTCTCTCTAGCTCTATCGCTCTCCCTTGCTCTATCTATCTCTCTCTCTTGCTCTCTCTCGCTCTCCCTCGCTCTCTATCTATCTCACTCTCTCTCTCGCGCTCTTTCTTTTGCATTCTCTTTCTCTTGCGCTCTCTCTCTCTCTATTGCTCTCTCTCTCGCACTCTCTCTTGCTGTCTCTCTTGCGCTCTCTCTATTGCTCACTCTCTCGCTCTCTCTATTGCTCTTGCTCTATCTTGCGCTCTATCTATCTCTCGCGCTCTCTCTATTGCTCTCTCTCGCTCGCTCTCTCTCGCTTTCTCCATTGCTCTCTCGCTATATCTCTCTCGCTCTCGTGCTCTCTCTCTCGCGCTCTCTCTGTTGCTCTCTCTATTGCTCTCTCTTGCGCTCTCTGTCTCTCTCGCTCTATCTCGCTCGCTCTCTCTATCACTCTCTCAATCGCTATCTCTCGCTCTCTCTCTCGCTGTCTCTCTCGCTCGCTCAATTGCTCTCTCGCTCTCTCTATTGCGCTCTCACTCATCTATCTCTCTCGCTATCTATCTCGCTCTCAATTCAATTCAATTGATTTTATTGACATGGCAAGTTCATTATTACTTACATTGTCAAAGTATACATATCGAAAAATAAACATAAAATGTAAAATATATAGATAAAATATATTTTTATATATAAAGAAATGGTGGGACCAACAGCAGTAATAATAGTCGTAGTGGACATTGGATTACCATTAACAACTACAACAACAATATTAATGAGAACAACAATACATTAAAGCAATGGTAGTGGACCAGTGTCAACATGACTGAGAAGACACATGATATGAAAGACAAAACAAAACAAGATGGGAAATATTATCGACATCACTTTTCACTGGCTGTCTCTCAGGTTGTGGCAGGATGACACACATTTGGCTGCCAAAACTGCACATTTTGGCTTTTCACCCAATAAATATTTGATTTTTTCTTCATCTTTTATAGTTTCAAATTCTTTGTATTGAATTATAATTTTGGGAAATAAATATTCTCTTAGGTCTGAGTATTTGTCACAGTGTAATAGGAAATGCAGCTCTGTCTCTACCTCTCACCTGGAGCAGAGTGAGCACAGCCTGTCCTCTCTGGGCAACCAGGTTTGTCTGTGACGACTGGTCTCTATAGCCAGACTGTGCTCACTGAGTCTGTACCTAGTCAATGTTTTCCAAAGTTTTCTATCAGTCACAGTAGTCAGATAGTCTGCCACCATGTACTGTCTGTTTAGAGCCAAATAGCATTGAAGTTTACTTTGATTTTTTGTGGTGTCTTTCCAATAGGTGATATATTTTTATTTTTGTTTTGTGATGATTTGGTTGGGCCAGATTTTCTGAGTGCTGTCCTGAGGCTCTATGGGGTTGGTTTGGGTTGGTGAACTGAGCCCCAGAACCAGCTGACTGAGGGGACTCTTCTCTTTTTTTCATCTCTTGACATTGTAGAGCTGTGTGATGGAATGTTTTGGGGTCACCTGTTTTTAGATGGTTGTAAAATTTGAATGCTCTTTTTTTCTATTCGAATGAGGAGGGGGTATTGGCCCAATTCTGCTTTACATGCGTTGTTTTGAGTCTTTCTTTGCACTTGCAATACAGTCTTGCAAAACTCTGCATGCAGTATTTAGATTTGGATGTTTGTTCCATTTGGTAAATTCATTATTAGAGATTGGAACCCTATACTTCACTTCCATATAGAGCAATTGGTTCTTTAACTGATTGAAACATTTTGAGCCAGATTCTAATTGGAATTTTCGATTTTGATGTTCCTTTTAATGGCATAGAATGCTCTTCTTGCTTTGTCTCTCAGCTCATTCACAGCCATGTGAAAGCTACCTGTGTTGCTGATATTTAGTCCTAGATATGTGTAGTTTTTGGTGTGTTCTAATAGAACTGTGTCCAAATAGAATTTATATTTGTCATCCTTATTTCCGGACCTTTTTTGGAATATCATTATATTTGGGTTTTTTAGGTTAACGGTCAGAGCCCAGGTCTGACAGAACCTGTGAAGATGATCTAGGGGCTGCTGTAACCCCTCTTTAGTGGGAGACAGCAGCACCAGGTCATCTGCGTACAGCAGACACTTGATTTCATTGTTGTGTAGGGTGATACCAGGTGCTGCCGATTTTTCTAATGTTTCTGCCAATTCATTAATGTAGATGTTAAATAGTGTTGGACTTATTGGGCAGCCCTGTTTCACTCCACGTCCCTGAGAGAAGAAGTCAGTTTGCTTGTTGCCAATTTTAACCTCACGTTTGTTTTTAGTGTACATTGATTTAATAGTATCATATGTTTTCCCTCCAACACCACTTTCTATTAGTTTACAAAAAAGACCATCGTGCCAAATTGAATCAAATGCTTTCTTGAAATCTACAAAACACGAGTAGATTTAGCCTTTGTTTTGGTTTACTTGTTTATCAATTAGAGTGAGAAGGGTGTAAATGTGGTCTGTTGTATGATCATTTTTTAGAAATCCAATCTGGCTTCTGCTCAGGACGTTGTGTTTGTCAAGAAAATGATGTAGTCTGCTATTTATAATACTGCAGAGAATTTTCCCAAGTTGCTGTTAATGCAAATTCCTCTGTAATTCCTCCATTTTTATAGATTGGTGTGATCAATCCCTGGTTCCAAATATCGGGGAAATACCTGTTGAAGAGTTTGAGTATAGCCAATTTGAATTTGTGGTCTGTATATTTGATCATTTAATTTAAAATACCATCAGCACCACAGGCCTTTTTGGGTTGGAGAGTGCATCGTTTTTCCAAAAATTCTTCTTCTGTAATTGGGGTATCCACAGGATTCTGATAGTCTTTGACTGCTGATTCAAGGATTTGTAATTTTTCTTGTATATCTTTTTGTTCTGGGCTCTTTGTTATATTGCTGTAATGGTTTGCAAAGTGATTTCTCCACATATGCCCATTTTGGATAGCCAATTCCTCATGATGAGGTTTGTTTAATTTATTCTAATTCTTCCAGAAGTGGTTTGATTCAATGGATTCCTCAATTCCATCCAGCTGATTTCTAATGTGCTGTTCCTTTTTTGTTCTTAGGGTGTGTTTGTATTGCTTCAGTGTTTCCCCATATTGAAGGCGTATATTTTTGTTGTCTGGTTCTGTGTTTTTGATTAGATCTATTTCTCAATAACGCTCTCTCTCTCGCTCTCTCTATTGCTCTCTCTATCTCTCTCGCTCTTTATCTATGTATTTCACCCGCTATCTATTTATCTCTCTGGTTCTCTCTCTCTCGCTTTCTCTCTTTCTCTGGTTCTCTCTCTCGCTATCTCTATCGCTCTCTCGCGATCTATATCTCTCGATCTCTCTATTGCGCTCTCTCGCTCTTTATCTATCTCTCTCGCTATCTATCTATCTATCTCTCTTGCTCTCTCTCTCACTCGCTATCTAGCTATCTCTCTTGCTAGCTATCTCTATCGCTATTTCTATCGCTCGCTCTCTCTCTCTCGCTCTTTATCTCTCTTGCTCTCTCTATCTCTCTCGCTCTTTATCTATGTATTTCACCCGCTATCTATTTATCTCTCTGGTTCTCTCTCTCTCGCTTTCTCTCTTTCTCTGGTTCTCTCTCTCGCTCTTTCTATCGCTCTCTCGCTATCTATATCTCTCGGTCTCTCTATTGCGCTCTCTCGCTCTTTATCTATCTCTCTCGCTAGCTATCTATCTCTCTTGCTCTCTCTCTCTCACTCGCTATCTAGCTATCTCGCTCGCTCTCGCTATCTATCTCTCTTGCTCTCGCTATCTATCGCTATTTCTATCGCTCGCTCTCTCTCTCTATTGTCAAGGTGTCAGGTTTGGCTCACATTATCTGAGGACTCACCTTTCATTATCTGACGACTCACCGGTCCTCAGTGTAGTAATGTCACAACCAATGGTTCAGACTGGCAGACAGACTTGTATGGAGCTGTTTCAATATCATCTGGTCACCACATTCTTCTCACAGCAGGTATTACAATATTAGGGACTCACTGTGACTTCCACAGAAAGCAATAACAATGTGACCATTCATCTCTGTCTCCCCTGTCAGATCATCTTCATGGTGGGTCGGGGGTACCTGTCTCCAGACCTCAGTAAGCTTTATAAGAGCTGCCCCAAAGCCATGAAGAGGCTGGTGGCTGACTGCATCAAGAAAATCAAAGACGAGAGGCCTCTGTTTCCCCAGGTACACCTGAGTCTTGCTAATGGCTTTTCTTTTTACATGATCTCTCCATCTTTATTTAGGACATTTCTAAAATGGCTGAAGTGGGTTGATGGCACTGTACCAAATGCCTCCACGTTTTGCCTGGAGTGCTTCGAATCTTCCTCGCTTTCTCTCCCTCTCTTCCAGATCCTGTCGTCCATTGAGCTGCTTCAGCACTCCCTGCCTAAGATCAACCGCAGTGCCTCAGAACCCTCCCTGCACAGAGCCTCCCACACCGAGGACATCAACGTCTTCACATCAACCTATAGCAGGCTGCCTGTGTTCTAGAATTACAGCACCCAACATGCCCCTCCTACATGCTCCTGTTCCAAAACATACACACGTGTGCATGAGAGCGCACACACGCAGACACACGCACCCAGACACACACACACACGCTCACTCACACACACACACGCTCACACACAGACAGAATATCACCGGCAAAGAGGAAGAGGACTGACTGGGAGGAAAGGTGACAGTGAATGGGATCAATATGGGATTTCAATCACTGACTGAGTTGTGCCAGTGACGGTTTCGGTGTAGAGAGCAGAGAAAGACTACCCATTGGTTTGGAGAAGATGATTGGCAGTGAAGGAAATTAATGCCCATTTCTAGGTTTAGTCAGAGGCCTACTTTTCCCCATGGCTAATATGGGTGCAACGGACAGAGTGGCAATGCAGTTAGTGAAATATGTGAAAGAAAGCACACCTACCTGGGGACAGTGAGGCAGCACCCTCTGTGGGTCGGGAATGCATCCGGTTTTCAGGGGAAATGGAAAGAGCGCCTGTGACACGACTTCTGCTTCCACTTTGTTTTGCTGGGCAGGTGGTCAAAATGGTTAGAGCGTTGCGCCAGTAACCAAAGGTTTGCCCGATTTGAATCCCAGAGTTGAAAAGGTGAAAAATCCCTGTGTGCCATTGATGATAAATGTAACGTAACGCTTTTGGACGTTAACAAGGCGACACTCCAACTTAACTCGTCCTCCACGTTTAGTGGATTGGTTCAACAGTGCAGAAGACAACCTCCCCCCGACAGTTTAAAAAAAATATATAATAATTTGCGTCAGGACCAGAAAGAAAGAAATGTTGCTCAGGTGTTTCTTTTACTCCTGCTATGTTAGGTTAGTGAAGTAGAGACTTCGAAGGAACCGCATGCGAGAGAGCAGTAAAAAAAGCTCTCTTATCTCTGTGCTGTGAAGCACACCTTTCTGTCTTGACTGACAGGGACTGACTGCCTTGGTTTATTATGAAGGATAGTTTCTCTAAGCTGACCTCCCCGAAGAGGAGATGAAGCCTAGACAAAGACCCTGCACAAACCTCACCTAGGATGATTCTTATAAAACAAAAAACAGTGTGACGCAATCCGTTGTTTAGTTTTTTTTAGGATTATTTGATTGTACATTGTCTTAAATCAGAGATACGAAATGATTCAGTGTCTTCATCGTCATGCTTTTATTCTTTTTTTTGTTTTGTTTTGTTATTCTGGAAAATTATAGTCTGTCAGTCTGTCACGCATGAGTGAATGAGGAAGACAGTTTTCTTTTTTTTTTGTGCACATTTGAACTGAAGCGATGACTATTTCTCCGGTCCATGTGATTGGTTCATGGCTTTGCTGAGAGTTCTTATCAGTAGTTACCTACACATTTGAATCAGCCTTCTCTTTGGGTTAACCATCACCAGCTGGATATTAGGCAGTTCTCTTTAATATGTAGAAAAATATTTGACATCTAATTAGCTTTTTTTGTCTGCCATGTCTCTTTCAGGAGGTTAAACATTTTATTGTAAACGTGGTGAGAATGTTTATTCCAGGTTATTTTAATAAAATTAAGTTAAACTAAATTGCAGAAGTGTTCAAAACCTTCCGTTCTTTGTTGCTACTGACTGGCAAAAGTTGCTGCCTAGTGGGGCCTCAGATGGTTAGCGGACACTGATTTTGTCTGCTCTCAAGTGCTTGCTTTAATCTTGACGGTTCCAGATGTTGAGACACTGGTCTCCACCATTGAACTCCCTGCTGCATCTCTCTGTGCACTGCTTCTCAGTAGGATCAAATCAAATCAAATTTTATTTGTCACATACACATGGTTAGCAGATGTTAATGCGAGTGTAGCGAAATGCTTGTAGAATCCCATACATGTGCAAGACTTTGTGGCTGGGTGCAATATTTGCTGTTGCAGTAGCAGTGTGGTGCAATCACACCGTGGATCCAGTTGATTCCACGGTGATTCCAGGAGATTCCACCATTGGGCAATGGCACTAGGTGCTCCACAGCTATTGGCAAGCCCACTGGAAAAACAAACACACACACACACACACACACACACACACACACACACACAGAGAGAGAAAGACAAAGAGAGAGAGAGAATTCAATGATAACACATCTCAACAAAGCTATTGGGTAACACTTTAGTTGAAGTGGCTGCTTATGTGCTAAACTGCCCTATAAACATCCACACACCTATAGACTCTTGTGTTCTATAATGATGTCTCTGATGTTTGTATCCAGCCTGGCCTCAGTCAGCCCAGCCAGCATCTCAGTTGGTTATCAGACCTAACTCGGGAATTTGATATGGAACGATTTCAGTGCCAGCAGAAATTGTATTTGAATTTTAAAAAATGATGAATTTGTATCTAGATATTGAATTTGAATAAAACATATTTTTATTTGTAATGCACATACTGATGATTGAATTCATACATTTTACTTGTATTTCATGATTTGAAAACTTTATTGAATGAATATTGCAATTTATTGAACATTCAAATTCAATATTTATTCATTCAGTTTCGATATGGTAAACATTGCATTCAGTATCTGCATCAAGTTTACGAACTATAATTTCAAGTTGATCAATCTTTCATATATTCAACTTCTCAGATGCATTCAGATTCGGTTGTCTATTGTTTTTGTATACAGTGCATTCGGAAAGTATTCAGACCCCTTGACTTTTTCCGCATTTTGTTACATTACAGCCTTATTCTAAAATTGATTAAATTAAATGGTTTCCTCATAAATCTACACACAATACTCCATAATGACAAAATGAAAACAGGTTTTAAGATTTTTTGCAAGTTTATTAAATATAAAAACCTTATTTACATAAGTATTCAGACCATAGGAAGAGAGAAATTCAACATGCCACATTGGCTTCAGAACCCACCAGAAGCTTCCGTTTACCACGAGAGCATTTGATTCTATCTGTTCTCTATATTTCCTGGCTGGTAATGTACCAGGATGTTGTCTCTGGTTTGGAATCTGAATTTAGAGAAGCTGAATCTGAATGCATCTGAGAAGTTGAATATATACATTTTGATAAACTTGATAAACAGACAATGATTATTTACCATATTGAAACTCAACCTATAAATATTGAATTTGTATGTTCATTAAATTCAGTTTAAAATCATGAAAAGTTCAATTTATGAATTTAATGGTTACATTTGTGCATCACACATTATTGTACATCAAAGTACATCAAAGTATTTAATGAAAATTATATTCAAATACACATTCGAAATTATGGAATTAAAATACAATTTATGTTGGCACTGAAATCGCTCCATAGATTGTGACAGGGCATAAGCGTTAGGATCCGTGTACGGTTTGTTCAATCAATATCCGAACTTAAACAACAAAGACGGATAATCATTTTGATTACGTGAATTCATTTTTCTATGTCTTCCACAAGATTGAATGAATGAACACACACGGTGTGGGCATAGTAAGGGCTGCCATAGGAAACGTGTTCTAGCGGTTTCAAAGTAAAAGCCGTGTGACTCCAACGATACTTACAGTGCCTTGTGAAAGTATTCGGCCCCCTTGAACTTTGCGACCTTTTGCCACATTTCAGGCTTCAAACATAAAGATATAAAACTGTATTTTTATGTGAAAAATCAACAACAAGTGGGACACAATCATGAAGTGGAATGACATTTATTGGATATTTCAAACTTTTTTAACAAATCAAAAACTGAAAAATTGGGCGTGCAAAATTATTCAGCCCCTTTACTTTCAGTGCAGCCCCTTTACTCTCCAGAAGTTCAGTGAGGATCTCTGAATGATCCAATGTTGACCTAAATGACTAATGATGATAAATACAATCCATCTGTGTGTAATCAAGTCTCCGTATAAATGCACCTGCACTGTGATAGTCTCAGAGGTCCGTTAAAAGCGCAGAGAGCATCATGAAGAACAAGGAACACACCAGCAGGTCCGAGATACTGTTGTGAAGAAGTTTAAAGCCGGATTTGGATACAAAAAGATTTCCCAAGCTTTAAACATCCCAAGGAGCACTGTGCAAGCGATAATATTGAAATGGAAGGAGTATCAGACCACTGCAAATCTACCAAGACCTGGCCGTCCCTCTAAACTTTCAGCTCATACAAGGAGAAGACTGATCAGAGATGCAGCCAAGAGGCCCATGATCACTCTGGATGAACTGCAGAGATCTACAGCTGAGGTGGGAGACTCTGTCCATAGGACAACAATCAGTCGCATATTGCACAAATCTGGCCTTTATGGAAGAGTGGCAAGAAGAAAGCCATTTCTTAAAGATATCCATAAAAAGTGTCGTTTAAAGTTTGCCACAAGCCACCTGGGAGACACACCAAACATGTGGAAGAAGGTGCTCTGGTCAGATGAAACCAAAATTGAACTTTTTGGCAACAATGCAAAACGTTATGTTTGGCGTAAAAGCAACACAGCTCATCACCCTGAACTCACCATCCCCCCTGTCAAACATGGTGGTGGCAGCATCATGGTTTGGGCCTGCTTTTCTTCAGCAGGGACAGGGAAGATGGTTAAAATTGATGGGAAGATGGATGGAGCCAATTACAGGACCACTCTGGAAGAAAACCTGATGGAGTCTGCAAAAGACCTGAGACTGGGACGGAGATTTGTCTTCCAACAAGACAATGATCCAAAACATAAAGCAAAATCTACAATGGAATGGTTCAAAAATAAACATATCCAGGTGTTAGAATGGCCAAGTCAAAGTCCAGACCTGAATCCAATCGAGAATCTGTGGAAAGAACTGAAAACTGCTGTTCACAAATGCTCTCCATCCAACCTCACTGAGCTCGAGCTGTTTTGCAAGGAGGAATGGGAAAAAATGTCAGTCTCTCGATGTGCAAAACTGATAGAGACATACCCCAAGCGACTTACAGCTGTAATCGCAGCAAAAGGTGGCGCTACAAAGTATTAACTTAAGGGGGCTGAATAATTTTGCACGCCCAATTTTTAAGTTTTTGATTTGTTAAAAAAGTTTGAAATATCCAATAAATGTCGTTCCACTTCATGATTGTGTCCCACTTGTTGTTGATTCTTCATAAAACAATACAGTTTTATATCTTTATGTTTGAAGCCTGAAATGTGGCAAAAGGTCGGAAAGTTCAAGGGGGCCGAATACTTTCGCAAGGCACTGTACCTGACCATCGCTCCGGCTAGCTAGCTTTTGCAATTAGTAATGTGATTTATTTTTATCTTACTGAACCATTTGTCTCAAAAAAAGGGAAGGGAAAAATAGCCATGGCGTCATCGAAAGTTGTGAATCGCAAGACCTTTATTGGCTGGCCTCTTTGGCTTCTATTTCTGTGGAGTTTTGCTATCTGTTTGTTTAACTGTTCTATTTCTGCTTTCTGACAGACCACAGAGACTGCTGAAAATAAGACGAGCAAATAGAACACAAAGAGCAAACTCTGATCTGGCCCTATGGCGACAAGAGCTCCACCAGGCGGCATGCTGTGATCATGTTCCTGCCTACTTTGCTTTTACACGTGCAGCAGATTCAACCTCCTCACACAGGGGGTGCTGTAGCAGATCCAGGGGGCTTTAAGTCAGCTACATTATTCCATATCTACAAACACAAGCATACAGGTCATTCCTCTTGCACATACAACGAAGCCCGTGTGCAACCCATGTGCAGATATCCCTTTAAAAACACACACACATGCACACAGACACAGTACACAGAGCCATGCTGGAGGAGACACAGCATCTGATCTGCAGAGCACAGGTGTCCACCGAGACAGAATACAGCCGTGGGCATGGTGACAGTAACTCATGTCAAGCCCAGTAGGGTGTATACCAAATACAGCTCAAGGATGAACCATATAAAGACTGGATTCACTCAAAACAAAAGCTGTCAATCAAAATGCATGTTCCCAGTGCCTGAACACAGAAACAGACAAGGCATTGGTTGGATATACAAAATCCTGTTTTTTTTGGCATCTACATTTAAATAAATATTCAAAAGATAGACACTTATAGTAGATAAGTGTGTACTGCAGGTCTATTTCCTGTAATGCACATTGTTAGTTCACGGAAGCATTATAATATATGTCACTGAGCAGATGCTTTTATCCAAAGCAACTTACATACCTATTCATTATGGGTGTTCCCTGGAATCAAACCCACGACCCTTAGCATTACAAACGCCATGCTCGACCATCTGAGCTACAAAGGACCACTCTATTGTACCATTTCCCCAATGATTTTGACTAAACTGAAGTATTTTAACCATGCCATATCTCATTGTAGATCAAATACACCATGTATAGCAATAATCATAAAGCCATTCTAGTCACCCTAACATAAGCGCTGGAACATTTCACCATGTGTCAGCAACAGTGGAATATCACGACATTGCATAACGTCATAAAGAAACAGAATGTGCAGTATATTCACCAGCAGATGGCAACATTGAACAATACTTGTATGTACTTACTAGAGAGGATTTTCGTATTGCTTATACAGGTCATTATAAACAACACGGGATATATGTCCGTGGTAGTACATGTCATATACTATGTTAGGCGAAAAGATGGATGCATTATACACTGACATGTTTAGAGAGGGTCGTGTTGAGGAAATGGAAACGCAAGAGATGTTTTCACATTTATCTAACCCCTATAGAATGATTCAAAGTCAAGGAGACTCGATATGCTGTACATAACAATTTATTTGAATTAGCTATATTTTTTTTCATTTCTACTTCCTTCTGTCTGTATCTTTTTTAGTACTTTGATTGGATTATTTTATGATATAGAGCTACACAAATAAAGTTATTATTACAAATGTGGATCATTAACAAAAATGTATTAGGATAACATATTGTTTTCACATTATATTACACCCTTAGCCAGGCTTTATTCTATTTGTTAAATGCTCCAATGAATGCCCTGCAATTGAAAGTACTTCTCCTTTCAGCCCTTTAATTAAAAAGCACAGCAGAAGACCGAATAGCTGCATCAACAACGAGACGGTGAGAAGCTCTGTAATGAATCATTCACAATGTAGTACAGTTCCAAGAAACCAATCTTTCCCCTTACTGAATATCAAACAGAGGGTTCAGCGGAGCGGCAGAACGTGTCTTTGTCCCGGAGGTCACTTCTGAAGTCAGACGTTCGGTTTCCTTGAGAACCTGATGAAGAATAGCCTGGTCTCAGTGACCATTGTTGTTACGACGTACAAGCCACAGAGGCGTTGACGAAGCACAAACAGGTCTAGGACCAGGCTAGTTAAAGATCTATAAGGGTCTACACATTGTTACAGTAATCACAATTGGGATAATACTGTACTACTGTATATATCACAGTGAGCAGTCTTCTTTTCCTCATAGTTGTTAAACTGAATCCCCCTCCACTTTAGTACAGGTCTCTCATGATCTCCTGCAGTAGGGGATGCAGACACACCTCCAGCTCCTGCTTCTTGAGCAGGTGGATGAGGCGGACGTGGTTGGCCACCAGCTGCCGCAGGTCGGTCATCTTCTGCAGTAGCTTGGCGAACAGCTGGGGGCAGTCTGGGTGGATGGTCTTCAACTGCAGCTCCAGGGCCTGCAGCACTGTCTCCTGGAGGTCCTCAATGGGCTTCACGTTCACCAGGCCTGGACGGTCTACAGTAGAGTACAACGTGGTCAAGGTTAGTCACCAGAGAGTGGGAGAGGGAAATAGAGGAAGGTTGGACAAACAGTATACAGCAAATGATCTGAAGTTATAATGATCTACCCGATGAGCAAAGACCAAGTCCAATTGAAAGGATACAGCACAAAAGAGGACCCCATTACTTTATATCTGGTCTCAAGCCCAATCAAGTCGTCTCTGAACAATAAAAAAGGCAATCTTGCAGATCCTGCATATAAATGCATACATGAAAACTGAAAAACAATCACCTCCACTGAGGATGATGACGGCGAAGAAGAGCGCCATATCACTATCGTCCAGCTCCAGCACGTTGAACTTTACCGCAAACTCAAACTTGGGCTCCATCATCTCACAGAAAGGCTTCCTCAGGCTCTTGAGGAACTCTCGGGTCATGAAGATCTGTCCATAGGCAAACAGTGTGCCGTCCTTGTTCATGAGCGGCGCCAGCATGGTCGTCATGACCTCGATGACCCCGTACTTCAGCAGGATCACCTGGTCGTTCATGTCCAGCTCTGTGAACCCAGGGATGCTCTTGGCGAACTCTGTGACCTCTTGTACGGCCTCTGCGGAGCGGATCTGGATACGGCGGAAGACGGAGAGCTCCAGCTCCCCAGCAGGCTCCTCAGGGGGCAGGACGGACCTCTGGCGCTCCAGTACTGGGAGCTGTCTACAGTTTATAAAGTACTGACCCGCCGTCAGAGACTTCATGTCATGGATGACAAACGGCTGGAAGAAAAGAGATGCATCCCCATAGGTAATTAACCACGTAAAGAAGCATTTCCATCCATTGTCATTCATTCTCTCGGGACTTAGTAGTGATTCTAGTGTTAGGCACCTTGCTTGGTGCGCAAGGGGTTAATCTACCTAGGAAATAAAAGGTCAATTCAAATCCTGACTTTTGTGTTTGTTTCCTTGAGATCCAAAATTCAATCTGTTTCTCTAAAATATAAATAACGGTCTATTAGTCATTTCCTCTTAGACAAACTAACATGACCCAATATTACTGCTTCCTATAGAACTTTGATATTTTGCTACCAGTAAATCAGCACAGAGTGGATCTACCAAAAACTGTGATATTCAAATAAATAGAACCAAATGTCTGGTGTGTGTGTTTGAGTGTATGTGTGAGAGAGAGCGAGAGTGTTCGGTGAAGTGGCTTTCAATGGGTCTGTTCTGATTGATCTCACAAATTTCCCATGGACATCAATGCATCATTCCCGTAACACTGTGTGTGCATGTACAGTACCTCAAGTAACAACTGGGCCCTTACTGAGTTTCCGTGGGTCTTTCCAGAGAGGATGGCCTTGGCCTTGCTCTTGGTCAGGGGAAAGTGTCTGTGGTAGGACAAGCACAGCTGTCTGGACAGGGCTCTCAGTTCCGCTGACTCTGGGTTCCTGGGGTCCACATCCATAAACTCAGCCTGCAGCTTCTCTCTCTCCACCTGGGGCATCCGGCCGAAGCGGATGGCTGCATGGGGGCATCAGGGAGGTTTACAGTCAGTGCATTACATTCTAGCCTGGGCGCCAGTCAGACGCTTTCTGTATTAAACCATGCTTGCCCGAACAAGACAATGACAAATAGGTTGGCTAAAGAAGGACTATACTTCATCCCACTGTGTAGAAAACTTTCCAAAGTCTAAAGGCCCTTTTCAGACAGACAACTGCTGTTGAAACAGTTCATATTGAATATGTGTAACACCCTTGACATTAAATAAGTGTTATCAAATAGGACAACTAACCCTGTCACCCCTTTGTGAGTGGGCGTTACTCAGATTGTGATTGTATAATAAATTTGGCTGCAGAAGGGCTCATTAACTTTTACAATAGTTCTCATGGTCTCCATTTGGAGCCCAGCCCATCTGTCTAAGCATTTTATGTCGTGGCCACATTATCTGTCTTAATTCATCAATGATTACACTAAAAATATTTAACTGAACAAAAATGTGATGATTCCTCGACATTATATGGATGAGCTGAGTCAAAGTTGCGTGCACATTTTGTGTAACCGAGCAATGTCAACTGATGGTAAATCGAATCGAAGTTTACACAGATTTGCAGGTGTTATAGCAGGTGCAGTAACAGCTCTAACAGTGCAGTAGAATGTCTAGCAAATACACACATTAAAAATCATGTTAAGAACAAGAAACATCAGAACGACATGACAACATCTCCTGAGAGCTTTGCTGTGTCTGCCAGCAGTTGTCCCATCACAGGTAATAAAAGAGTACAAAGGTCACTGTTATACAAACTAACATATAAATCACCAATAGCAAGCTGTCGCTGAGATTGTGGACGGGCTGCATACCACTGACATACAAACAGATTTTTTCCCCCAACATAAGTAGGCTATATTTAAAAGCACATCAAATGCAATGTTCAAACACATCATGTGACCAGCTAAGGCAGACGGACAGGAATGTGCTTATGGTTGCTATCTATCTCTTCCAAATTTAGTGCAAGACAAGCAAAAGAAAATGTCTGAGCTTTAGGCAAAATGAATTGGAGCAGCCAAAAAACGTTACATAATGCTCAGCTTTGGCGTTATCATCTATGACAAATCATGACCCTTACAAACCTTTGTAGATTTTTTTTTTTTTTTTACATAACAATGCTTACCATCGTGTGACATGCCCACAAGCAGACATTTCTGAAAGCGACAGTACTGGCACTTATTCCGGCTCTTTTTGTGAATCCGACAGTGCAGCTCACAGTGGTCATACACCAGTTTTAACCGCACGGTTCTGCGGAAGAACCCCTGAGAGAAAGGCAGAGAACATGTTGATTGTAGAATCCTACAGCAGCAGTTGGCTGTAATTATTTTACAGGAAAAAATAGAAAGAAATGTTAACAAAAACCATGAGCTTTACACTAATCCAAGGGCCAAGGTGCGTGTTTAAGT
Organism: Oncorhynchus mykiss; assembly: GCF_013265735.2. Lineage (NCBI taxonomy): Eukaryota > Metazoa > Chordata > Actinopteri > Salmoniformes > Salmonidae > Oncorhynchus > Oncorhynchus mykiss. Next base: position 37,433,251 of record NC_048573.1, read on the forward strand.
TTCAGGGTAAATCCTTACTAATATGGCCCCATGGAGGTCACAGAGCAAGACATTTCTATACCTCAAAGCATTCACAAGCCAACAGAACCAAAGGAGGTAGGTCTCAGTCCTACCTTGCAGCCCTCACAGGCATGGACGCCATAGTGGAAGCCTGAGGCCTTGTCCCCACACACTCTACAGTCAATATTGAGTGGAGAGCTGGCGTCTGTGTAAGTAAGGGGATTGGAGTGAGGCCGGGGTCTGGACAGGCTGACAATGTGACAGTCGCTAGACTGAGAAGGCGATAAGGGCTCATCGTTTACTGAACCTAAACAATATACAGTGGGGCAAAAAAGTATTTAGTCAGCCACCAATTGTGCAAGTTCTCCCACTTAAAAAGATGAGAGAGGCCTGTAATTTTCACCATAGGTACACTTCAACTATGACAGACAAAATTAGAAAAAAAATCCAGAAACTCACATTGTAGGATTTTTAATGAATTTATTTGCAAATTATGGTGGAAAATAAGTATTTGGTCAATAACAAAAGTTTCTCAATACTTTGTTATATACCCTTTGTTGGCAATAACAGAGGTCAAACATTTTCTGTAAGTCTTCACAAGGTTTTCACACACTGTTGCTGGTATTTTGGCCCATTCCTCCATGCAGATCTCCTCTAGAGCAGTGATGTTTTGGGGCTGTTGCTGGGCAACACGGACTTTCAACTCCCTCCAAAGACTTTCTATGGGGTTGAGATCTGGAGACTGGCTAGGCCACTCCAGGACCTTAAAATGCTTCTTACAAAGCCACTCCTTCGTTGCCCGGGCGGTGTGTTTGGGATCATTGTCATGCTGAAAGACCCAGCCACGTTTCATCTTCAACGCGCTTGCTGATAGAAGGAGGTTTTCATTCAAAATCTCACGATAAATGGCCCCATTCATTCTTTCCTTTACACGGATCAGTCGTCCTGGTCCCTTTGCAGAAAAACATCCCCAAAGCATGATGTTTCCACCCCCATGCTTCACAGTAGGTATGGTGTTCTTTGGATGCAACTCAGCATTCTTTGTCCTCCAAACACGACGAGTTGAGTTTTTACCAAAGAGTTATATTTTGGTTTCATCTGACCATATGACATTCTCCCAATCTTCTTCTGGATCATCCAAATGCTCTCTAGCAAACTTCAGACGGGCCTGGACATGTACTGGTTTAAGCAGGGGGACACGTCTGGCACTGCAGGATTTGAGTCCCTGGCGGCGTAGTGTGTTACTGATGGTAGGCTTTGTTACTTTGGTCCCAGCTCTCTGCAGGTCATTCACTAGGTCCCCCCGTGTGGTTCTGGGATTTTTGCTCACCGTTCTTGTGATCATTTTGACCCCACGGGGTGACATCTTGCGTGAAGCCCCAGATCAAGGGAGATTATCAGTGGTCTTGTATGTCTTCCATTTCCTAATAATTGCTCCCACAGTTGATTTATTCAAACCAAGCTGCTTGCCTATTGCAGATTCAGTCTTCCCAGCCTGGTGCAGGTCTACAATTTTGTTTCTGGTGTCCTTTGACAGCTCTTTGGTCTTGGCCATAGTGGAGTTTGGAGTGTGACTGTTTGAGGTTGTGGACAGGTGTCTTTTATACTGATAACAAGTTCAAACAGGTGCCATTAATACAGGTAACGAGTGGAGGACAGAGGAGCCTCTTAAAGAAGAAATTACAGGTCTGTGAGAGCCAGAAATCTTGCTTGTTTGTAGGTGACCAAATACTTATTTTCCACCATAATTTGCAAATAAATTCATAAAAAATCCTACAATGTGATTTTCTGGATTTTTTTTCATAATTTTGTCTGTCATAGTTGAAGTGTACCTATGATGAAAATTACAGGCCTCTCTCGTCTTTTTAAGTGGGAGAACTTGCACAATTGGTGGCTGACTAAATACTTTTTTGCCCCACTGTACATGACATCGAAGGCAAAGGGAAAGAGTGTCATTCAAAATGTGTGGCAATTGCTTTAACACAAGATTCAATTGATGTGAATAGATAATTAAGATATTACACTTTTAGTTGTAGGAAATGACAGATTTATTGACAATCCCTTACAGTAGACTTACTTTGATACACACTGTATGTGTAGTTGTATGACTGGCTTTTGTCTGGGCTGTGGTTAAATGAGTGGCTTCTGTCTGACCTGTGGTTGAATGAGTGGCTTCTGTCTGGGCTGTGGTTAAATGAGTGGCTTCTGTCTGGGCTGTGGTTAAATGAGTGGCTACTGTCTGACCTGTGGTTGTATGAGTGGCTTCTGTCTGGGCTGTGGTCGATTGAGTGGTTTCTGTCTGGGCTGTGGTTAAATGATTGGCTTCTGTCTGGGCTGTGGTTAAATGAGTGGCTTCTGTCTGGGCTGTGGTTGATTGAGTGGTTTCTGTCTGGGCTGTGGTTAAATGATTGGCTTCTGTCTGGGCTGTGGTTAAATGAGTGGCTTCTGTCTGGGCTGTGGTTAAATGAGTGGCTTCTGTCTGACCTGTGGTTGTATGAGTAGCTTCTGTCTGGGCTGTGGTTGATTGAGTGGTTTCTGTCTGGGCTGTGGTTAAATGATTGGCTTCTGTCTGGGCTGTGGTTAAATGAGTGGCTTCTGTCTGGGCTGTGGTTAAATGAGTGGCTTCTGTCTGACCTGTGGTTGTATGAGTAGCTTCTGTCTGGGCTGTGGTTGATTGAGTGGTTTCTGTCTGGGCTGTGGTTAAATGATTGGCTTCTGTCTGGGCTGTGGTTAAATGAGTGGCTTCTGTCTGGGCTGTGGTGGTGGGGACTGTTGTGGCTGTACTCTAGAGAGGGGAGATACGGGTAGTCCAGCGTCGACAGGGTCTCCATGTCAAAACTATTCATCTTGTTGTCCATCTCTGCCAAGTCCAACGTGCCCAGCCCAAAACTCAGCAAGGACCACGCTGCTCTCCGTGTCCACCATCTCTGGAGAAGAAGACACTAGACAGCATTGTTAAAAGAAAAAGGTCATCCAACAGTATAACCATCTCCATTCACTGTACATAGAGCTATCAAGGAGATAACAGAAAAGGAAAACCATTAATTACCTCCGCCGTTGTAACTGGACTCTAACTTTAGCCTGTTAAGACTAAGAAACAGAACTGGACTTTAGATGCATTAGTAGAGACAGGTCAATATATAGCCATGCTCACTTCAACTCAAAGAAAGACAGGTCTAACTACTCTCTCTCTCTCTCTCTGCAGAAATCGAGATATGATTCAATAAAACATCTCTGATTGTAGGATGATAAATTCCCTTTCTGTTATATGTAGCTATTGTCTTTCAAAAGTCACGAGAGAACTTTAATGGGTGGCATTGGCCATAAATCAAGAGGCAATGCATCATTTGATAATACATTTGTGGGAAGAGGGCCAGGCTTTCAGTGTGATGCATCAAATGCTCATTCTAGTAGGTTTGTTTTCTAATAGACATCCATTCCCAGTACAAGACCTAATTACAACCTCTAACAGGCTCAAATAGGTCTTGCACATGCTCAAACATGTGTTGTGTGCAATATAAAATGTGTGTGTTTTTGGTTTTACTATCCTTGTGGGGACCAACAGTGAGGAAATTTCGCCACAAGGAAAAATTATATTTTAGGCTTAGGGGTTAGGTTTAGGGTAACAATTAAGGTTAGGGTTAGAATTAGGGTTAGGGGTTAGGTTTAGGAGTAAGGGTTAGGGAAAATAGGATTTTGAATGGGAATCAATTGTTTGGTCCCCACAAGGATAGTATAACAAACGTGTGTGTGTGTGTGTGTGTGTGTGTGCGTATGTGCATCATAATGATGATAAATGACCTACACATACCTAAACAGAAGACTGACAAAGTCCTGTGGAATAGTCTTGTTACCACAGTGGAATGATTTTAATAGTTAGTGTGTTGGAAGTTGGTAAACTAGGAAACACCTGCATTTTGGTGATCATATAGAGGTCTCGATTATACAATAATATAAAAATAGTAACATAAATTGAAATAAATGACATCTTTGTCAAACTGTCAAAAGTTGACAGTAGCCTTTTTCCAGTTTGAATTACAGACAAAGTTAACATTTACATTCACAACGGAAATCTTTATTATAATTCAACGTTTTTTTTTATGCCAATGCAAATAGGTCTAGATAAATTGTCAAATGAAATAAATTAAAGCCTTTGATCAATCTAAGACCAGTATCAGTTTATGCAAAGCATTGTCAGAAAATCAGTTTCACTTGTTCACCTTTAGCCTGAGCCAGGCAGTCTACATTCTCACGTATCAGAATAATTCAAGGCTGATATAGCCTAGCCTACCTGTCCTGGTCTTCTACGCAAAAATAGCCTTATAACGCTTCACCGCGCACTTGTAGAGCTTCATTCACATATTCCACCATCTTTCTTCCTTTTTCTTGATCTCGTTGTAGCTGAATTATAGGCCAGGGCACTGCAGGTTGCATGTGGGTCATATGGCCAGTTTCTGAATGACAGACGTTTCCTTCACCCAGTAACAGCCTGCATACTTCCCTTCCCCCATCAATTTGCGGGATGGACTTTGGAATCATTACTTCACGAAGACCGGAGACAAACCTGTTGCTCAAAGAGTGATTATCTGATTTGATAGGTAGGCTGGAAGTGTACAATGATGTAGGCTACTGTAGACTCCTTTATGAGAGTGTTTGATTCTCGTAAGGTGTGAAGCACTGTATTCAGAGCAGCAGTACACAGAAATCCATAGGCCAACAGGGGTCCATTTTGACATAAGTAAAAAAATAAAAAATTAAAAGTCATAATTTCAAAACAAATATTTTATCCTTCTGAAATGTTTTAACTTTGTCAAGCAATTACCCTGAAAAATTATATAAATGCAAGATGTAAAGTGTTTGTCCTATGTTTCATGAGCTGAAATAAAAATAAATTTTGTGCACAAATTTGTTTACATCCCTGTTAGTGAGCATTTCTCATTTGCCAAGGTAATCCATCCACCGGACAGGTGTGGCATATCAAGACGATGCACCTTGTGGTGCACCTTGTGCTGGGGACAATAAAAGGCCACTCTAAAATGTGCAGGTTTGTCACACATGCCACAGATGTCTGAAATTCTGATAGAGCGTGCAATTGGCATCATGACTGCAGGAATGTCCACCAGAGCTGTTGCCAGAGAATTCCATGTTAATTTCTCTACCATAAGCTGCCTCCAACGTCATTTTAGAGAATTTGGTAGTATGTCCAACCGGCGTCTCAACCACAGACCACGTGTATGGAGTACCCAATTGTGGCGGTGGGGTTATGGTATGGGCAGGCATAAGCCACGGACAATGAACACAATTGCGTTTTATCAATGGCAATTTGAATGCACAGAGATACCATGACGAGATCCTAAGGCCCATTGTCGTGCCATTCATCCGCCGCCATCACCTCATGTTTCAGCATGATAGTGCACTGCCCCATGTCTCAAGGCTCTGTACACAATTCATGGAGACTGAAAATGTCCTAGTTCTTCCATGACCTGCCAGACATGTCAGTCATTGAGCGTGTTTGGGATGCTCTGGATCAACGTGTACCATGTACCTGCCAACATCAAGAAACTTCGCACAACCATTGCAGAGGACTGGGACAACATTTCACAGGCCACAATCAACAGCCTGATCAACTTTACGCTAAGGAGAAGGCAAACGGTGGTTACACCAGATGCTGACTGGTTTCTGATCCACGCCCCTACCTTTGTTTTTAAGGTATCTGTGACAAACAGATGACCATCTGTACTCCCAGTCATGTCAAATCCACAAATTAGGGCCTAATGAATTAATTTCAATGAACTGATTTCCTTATATGAACTGTAACTCAGTAAAATCTTTGAAATTGTTGCATGTTGCATTTATATTCTTGTTCAGTATACCGTTACCTGTCCAAAATTGAAATGAGTAACGATTAGCCAAACTCAGTAATGTAATCTTATTACTTTCTGTTACTTTTCTATTACTTTCCCCTTAAGTGGCATTAGGAGAAGACAAAAAGGATCCATCAAATGCATTTGATGTGTCATCACAGTGGTCTCTGACTTGAGGTCAGACTCTCTCAGGTGGAACAAACTTAAACTTGTGCCCTTTTTCAATGCTGAATTGAATGTCATTGATAAAATTGAAAGGTGTCATAATGTATTTTTTTCTCTCGCCGTAATCCTTTCTGCATTTAAAGGTAATCCAAGAAGTAATCATCTAGTTTTTCAAACGTATCTGTCATCTGCTTACAATATTTTAGCTGGTAATGTAACGGATTACAGTTACAATTTTTTTTGTAACCAGATTACATGTAATTGGTTACTCCCCAACCCTGATCGCCCATATCGGTGGGAATTTTAGGTCATACAGGTATGTCAGATTAGCTCAATCGCCAATTTCTGAGCCTCTGAGTACCACAGAAACACAACTTTGAACGAATAACAGACAAGTTTTCATAACAAGTGGCCATGGATCCAATTGATAAAAAATACACGTTGAAACATATATTTTGAAACATCAGATTTGACTATAAATGTGACATTTTTCAAATACAGTGCCTTGCGAAAGTATTCGGCGCCCTTGAACTTTGCGACCTTTTGCCACATTTCAGGCTTCAAACACAAATATATAAAACTGTATTTTTTTTGTGAAGAATCAACAACAAGTGGGACACAATCATGAAGTGGAACGACATTTATTGGATATTTCAAACTTTTTTAACAAATCCCCAAAGCCCCTTTACTTTCAGTGCAGCAAACTCTCTCCAGAAGTTCAGTGAGGATCTCTGACCGATCCAATGTTGACCTAAATGACTAATGATGATAAATACAATCCACCTGTGTGTAATCAAGTCTCTGTATAAATGCACCTGCACTGTGATAGTCTCAGAAGTCCGTTAAAAGCGCAAAGAGCATCATGAAGAACAAGGAACACACCAGGCAGGTCCGAGATACTGTTGTGAAGAAGTTTAAAGCCGGATTTGGATACAAAAAGATTTCCCAAGCTTTAAACATCCCAAGGAGCACTGTGCAAGCGATAATATTGAAATGGAAGGAGTATCAGACCACTGCAAATCTACCAAGACCTGGCCGTCCCTCTAACCTTTCAGCTCATACAAGGAGAAGACTGATCAGAGATGCAGCCAAGAGGCCCATGATCACTCTGGATGAACTGCAGAGATCTACAGCTGAGGTGGGAGACTCTGTCCATAGGACAACAATCAGTCGTATATTGCACAAATCTGGCCTTTATGGAAGAGTGGCAAGAAGAAAGCCATTTCTTAAAGATATCCATAAAAAGTGTTGTTTAAAGTTTGCCACAAGCCACCTGGAAGACACACCAAACATGTGGAAGAAGGTGCTCTGGTCAGATGAAACCAAAATTGAACTTTTTGGCAACAATGCAAAACGTTATGTTTGGCGTAAAAGCAACACAGCTCATCACCCTGAACACACCATCCCCACTGTCAAACATGGTGGTGGCAGCATCATGGTTTGGGCCTGCTTTTCTTCAGCAGGAACAGGGAAGATGGTTAAAATTGATGGGAAGATGGATGGAGCCAAATACAGGACCATTCTGGAAGAAAACCTGATGGAGTCTGCAAAAGACCTGAGACTGGGATGGAGATTTGTCTTCCAACAAGACAATGATCCAAAACATAAAGCAAAATCTACAATGGAATGGTTCAAAAATAAACATATCCAGGTGTGAATGGCCAAGTCAAAGTCCAGACCTGAATCCAATCGAGAATCTGTGGAAAGAACTGAAAACTGCTGTTCACAAATGCTCTCCATCCAACCTCACTGAGCTCGAGCTGTTTTGCAAGGAAGAATGGGAAAAAATGTCAGTCTCTCGATGTGCAAATCTGATAGAGACATACCCCAAGCGACTTACAGCTGTAATCGCAGCAAAAGGTGGCGCTACAAAGTATTAACTTAAGGGGGCTGAATAATTTTGCACGCCCAATTTTTCAGTTTTTGATTTGTTAAAAAAGTTTGAAATATCCAATAAATGTCGTTCCACTTCATGATTGTGCCCCACTTGTTGTTGATTCTTCACAAAAAAATACAGTTTTATATCTTTATGTTTGAAGCCTGAAATGTGGCAAAAGGTCGCAAAGTTCAAGGGGGCCGAATACTTTCGCAATTTGATTATTTTAGGGATCATAAACCATTCACTGGGGTTTCAAAAGGCTTTGCAATCATTACTGCTTTGAAGCTAAACGTATGTTGCCTCTTTTAGGGGTTAATATAACTACAAGTGTAACCTATTAATTCCATGGGTTACATCTGCATTTCTAATGCAGAGAATGAGTAGGCCCTCTAGAGTCACATTGCTTATTGATGCATGGTAACTTTATTAAGAGTTGTAGGACTGCAGAAACCATCAGTGGATATACTCATGTCAACAATAATATCTACAAACAAAGCCAAATGCCTATCACAATACCACTAAAATAGAACTCCAGATTGAACAGTTTATGTCGACACAGATAACCGGGAATTAGTAAATTATGGCTATGGATTCCCGTCTCTGTAGAAACATGCAGTTAGTTTAGTCAATTAGTGATTTGAGAGCATATGTCAAAATAGGAGAGACTTTAAATGAGTGTTGTAATCTCCTTATGCTAATGACAGACCGTACACATTCAAACTATTAAACACATTTACAATAAAGCTACAACATTCAAAAGTCATAAATGCACATTACAGATGGTTTGATCCTCTTCTGCCCAACAGTGACACCCACACTACTGCATGATCAACACAAACTTTACATCTCTCGACTTGCATCTCAAGAAGTCCTACCATCAATTGTAGTGCTGTAATGATATAGCATGCACAGTACGTATGTATCTAGATAAACAGGAAGGAGGTTAACTGTAACACTTTGTGAAGTCGATGACACAGAGACAGGTTTCGGTACCTCATTTTTCATTCCCTCTGTTTCAGGGATTTTCAACCCACACTGCGTCTAGTCAGAGAACAGACTTACAAAAGACTTCCTCAAGTTGCGCATGGTCTCGGCTTTGGCCACGTCTTCACTGGCTGTACGAAAGAAGGATGTTTCCTTCAGACCAAAGGCATTGGTCAGGGACTGAGATTTACTGGAAAACAAAATAAAATAGTTGATTACAATCTGTAGAACGTCAAAGGTGTTGTCAGAACAAATAACCTCACAACTGGACTGTAGAGCATTGTATTTATTAGATACAGGCTCTTCTTTTTGGCTAAAACTTTTAGTTATGTCGGAACTATGTTTTTTTTAAATGTTGCTGCCAATGTGTTCTTACTTCAGCGATGGATGTGCCTGTGCTTTTTCCTCTGCTGTTGGCTGCTCTACCACTGGAGGCTGGCTCTGCTCAGGGCTCAGGTCCTTCTGTTGTGCCCGAGTCGTTGGCTCATTTTGGGGTTGGGCCAGTGGCTCAGGCTGGGGCAGGGCTGAGGCCTGTGGAGGTGCCTTGAACTCGGGTTGGAGCTGAGGCGCTGAGTTGCGCTGTCTTGGGGGTGCAGGCTTGGCAGGCTGTGCTGGAGGTGTTTGTTGAGCCCCCAGGCCTCCTGGTCTGGGCTTTCCCTGACTCGCTGACTGGGGCTGCTGTGTGGTTGGGGTAGGCCTCTGGCTTGAGTCCTTAGCAGAAGCTTTAGGAGTTGACTTTGGATCAGGTCTGGGACTTTGGGGTTCCACCCGGCCCCCTAATTTTAGTACAAGAAACACTTTATGATATTATCACACTTTTGCTGTGGAGAGAGGATATTGAAAGTCTTTGAATTTGAGTCTGTATTTTTTCACAGTTGTATGTGAAATTTTGTCCCTCAAACCATCTGACAAAAACAGTAGACACAGTCTAAAATCGACACTGGTCAAGGGAGGAAGTAAAAGCTGCGAAATGAAGACACACAAAGCAGGAGGGGATACAATATTACAATACTGCAGATACATTATCTCTCATGCATTAGAAGCAATGCAATGTGGGGCACACATGCTTTGAGGGTATAGATGGAGGGGTTGTGACCAACCAATCAGTTTGCTCAATGATTCTCCACCTCAATAATATGACATGATAGATAAAGAGTTTAACTATCATTAGTGGGTCTAAAAATAGAAGTAAATGGATATTGTTTTCTGACCTTGCTTCACCTGTGTTTGTTGTCGGTCTTCTTGCTCCAAATATATTTCTATAAACTGACATTTTTAAGGAGTCTCTCTAGCTACTGTATGTACATAGTGCCACAATATAGGGTGATTTGCTCGTTAATATTGTCTTTTTATACAACCCTAACAAATATGGCGACACAGACTGAGCATATACCGCAAAGGAAGCTTTATTGCCAGTGACAGGGGCAAAATATCCAGTTAGGGAATTTTTTTCCACAATGTATTGTTATCTGTACTGAATTCTTTCAAACAATTCAACACTAGTTCCAAGAGAACACACTTAACAGTTGGTGGCCACCCTGGTCCCAAATAGCTGCAACCCAGCCGGTATGAAAAACTAAGCCAGCAAATGAGTTTCACCTGGGCAGGATGGCTGATTTTGAGTTTCCACTGACAATAGCGCCTTTGATCAATTAGTTACACAACAAATACCTCACCATGCAACTATTAAGGACCTTGGTGCCTCCACTCTATCCTCCCTTTTATAGGAACGTCATGGCAGTTTGCCCCACAAACCACAACACAAAGCCACAGGTAAGGCTTTTTAAACAGGGTTACTCTCTGGGTTATCTGCACAGACACAATGGCATTTCATACACGTTGGAACATAAATTGCACATAGAGCTTGCTAACATAGTTCATTTGTACAATTCTGTTAGTAACAAACAAAAGTGTGTTTTAGAATGTGACACACATTTACAATGGTGTTGATATAGCTGTATTCTTAGTTGTGCAGTATGACCATTGTACCAAATAGGAGACATGCATGGATTCTACATTATTTACTGCTACTTAATGCAGGTGTTTTTAATGGGAAAATGTTTGTAACCCACTTGTGAATGTAGCTGTATGAATAAATTATGGAATAATATCTGGTAATAAAAATATAAAGAATATAAAGTTAAAAACATATATATTGCACTCCATTAACTCAGAGGAGCATAAGGCAAATATGTCAAAGAATCCTTAAATGGCAGTAACATAAGCATAACTCCACGCACATCATCACTGCAAAACAGAGCACCATCACTGTTGTCATGGCAACACCATTATGGTTGTTGATATTCTGCACGGACGGTGCACTTATGGTAGAATCAGAAACCTCATACCTAATATTTCAGATATATTATGTAACACGTTGACCATTTAACTGAATCCCAGTTTCGTTTTTTGACTTGACAACATAATTTAAAGTGACAGAACTAATTTGACTACTTCCTGAAATATATATATATATATATATATATATATAAATAAAAACAGATTGACACATTAATCGTTGGCCAAAGAGGCAACGGTTGTTACTGGAATCTTATTAGTTGACAAACAAACCTCTATAGTCATTATGTTAATGTTTCTTAATTATTGGAATGAATGAGAGCGTTTGAATATATCATAGTTAGTTACTCTCTAACTCTATCACATAAAATCTCTCCTCTCACGATCGCAACTGCAGCTGCCACAAACCAATCCCATATACGTGCTTGCGTGATAATAAATGAGTCAAATATGTATTATTAGGCTAAAAAATGGTACACTAAATAACATCCTGTTGTTTTTACAGTAATTTACTGGCAGCCAGGTACCTGTAAGTTTCTGTAAAAAGAAAGTACACTATGTTGCCATAAATTCTAAAGAAACTGGTTTAACAGTGCATTACGGTAAAACATACTCATGTACTGTTAAACCAAAGTTTATTTTGAATTTACAGTAACATACTGTACTTTTGTTTTACAGTAACTTACAAGTAACTGTCTGCCAGTAAGTTACCATAAAAACAACAGGACTTTTTTTTTTTTTTTTACAGTAGTCTATTGTAATTGTGTAAGTTATCTAATATGCTTGTCCTCATACACATGAAAACAGCTATGGCTGTGTTCTGTGCATAAGAGACAGGTTAATAAACTGTCAAAGAACTGTCTTTCTAAGCGTTGGTTGTTATAGCAACATTCACTGATGGAAGTATCTTGATGGGTAAGCTATCTGCTAATAATGGACAAAGACAAATCTATATATCATGTCCTTTCAAACAACGCATGGAATGAAAGTTTACATAGCAGTGATCTGGCTGGCTGTATGTATGCAGGTACTCATCAGCTTTCTTGGCTCTAACATTTGGTTGTTTATGCATACATCTATGTTGTTTAACTTTTACAATATGCATTTGTTATGACACATTCACAATGCATAAATCACAAGGAACATAGTTTGGATCAAAAGAATAATAGTGGTGTCACTAAAGAAACATCCAGAATGAGAAGGGAAAAAAAACATACTGTTACCTGCCTGAATATCATTCATGCAAAACAAAAATAAATATCTATTATATTAGTATATGTATGAAAATAATTACCACTACAGTCATACGCACCAACATGTACATATTGACATATACACAAACGTCAAACTGCACAACAAACCACAGTTTGAACAATATCTAAAAGTACACACCAAAATGGAGAAATAAATGGGGGGGGGGGGGGGGGGGGGGGGGGGTAGAGGGAGGGCAAATAATGAATAATGACTGAATCAAACATTGGGCACACACAGCAGCACTGGACTCAGTGTAGGCACAATCTGCTTATTACACTGTCAACAACAGCCCCAAAGAACCACGGCTACAGAGAAACAGAGGCGACCGTTACAAGCACACTAAATCAACAGGGAAACACGTTAACAGTACATCTTGACACTGCATAGAGGAAAAACACAGTCCAGGCCAGCACTACACTCTGGCCCAAACTAATACCAGCCAGATCTCAGTTCGTCTACCGTCTCTCCCCCCAACACCCTCCCCGCTTGTGTCCAGCTAATGTACGTCATCATCATTTCGATATTAGATAGACTTCCTCCCTGGCGGGCTACTCAGTTGGCCTGAACGGGTTTTGGCCCCACTGCAACGCCATTACAGTCGAGAATGTACTGCAGACAACCTTGAGGAGGGTGTGCAGTGCCAGTCTTGGGATCAACCACGAGGTCCTTCTGGCCACCACTCTGCAAACACACGAAACACAGTGATACTCCCAGGGACACTACAGTAATAGTGTCCACGACAAGTAACATTCTTTAATGCAGAAGTCATTATGTCCTTATGATACAATTCTGCTGTAAAGAATGTACTTTTTAAACAGGAATATATTTTATACAAATATAGCTATACTCTAGTTACTAAGAGACAGTAATACACAACCTGCTGCCCTATGTACATAGACATGGAATCACTGGTCACTTTAATAATGTTTACATACTGTTTTACCCACATCATATGTATATACTGTATTTTAGTCAATGCCACTCCGACATTGCTCGTCCTAATATTTATAGATTTCTTAATTCCATTATTTTAGATTTGCGTGCATTGTTAGATACTACTTCACTGTTGGAGCTAGGAACACAAGCATTTCGCTACACCTGCAATAACATCTGCTAAATATGTGTATGTGACCAATAACAATTGATTTGATTTAATATGGCTGTAACACAATAAACTCTCATATAGGCGGAGGCTCTCAAACCGGATTTCCTACAAAGCATTCCTGTAAGACTATGACTGATCACATCCCCCCATACAGTGGTGTATGTAGCCTACTGCACCATACCTGTGATGGCTGCATGGTGGTGGGTCTGTTAGGGGACCCAGTGGGTGTCCGTCCTACTGCCTGGTTCATCTTGGCTACCACCATGTCAGTGATGAGCTGCCTGTCCTCTGCCTGATGCTCTCCTACCAGTGGCATGGAGGACCCCACCACCTGACACACACAGAAGATGGTATTATTACCAGAGGAAGAGAAGGTGGAAGTGGAGTAGGTTATGAAGGGTGGACACTTTTAGTTGAAATTAGGGAAAAACTGAATTGCTGGGAAAATAGGTAGCCCAACAGCTAAGGAGTTAGACCTGTAGCCAAAAGGTCACCTGTTCGAATCTTGTAGAGGCGTCGGAAAAAAAGGGACTGCTGGGTTCATATCCTAAAAACAATCCCCTACCGTTGGGCCCTTGAGCAAGGCCCTTAACCCCAAAACATGCTCTCCATCCAGGGGCACTGCAGCTTGACCCTGTGCTCCTCTCAACTGTGTGTCTGTGTGAGCATGAACATGTAGTTACAACCATATCATGTGTAGGCTGCTGTTCCCATAGCAACCAGATAGACTCAAAATGACCTGACAAGGATGTGGAATACATCAATACATTGATTAGCAAAGATGTTGAATCTTCCATTATATTGCGTCAGTGTGTCGAGAGCAACTACATAATGAGGCAATACAGCATAAGAAATTTGTGCAATACGTCAAGCACTGTACATTGAAATATTTCCACGCTTACTCCAACTGCATGAAGCTCATACCTCCGTTATGTAATCTTTCCCATCCTTCCCATGAATGGCTTTGACAGCACAGATATCCAACCCTCCGAAGATCACTGAGCAGGTGTCAACCCACAGCTTGTACCTGAACACAGGGGGAAGACGGATAAGACGCTCACAAAAAGTGGTCTTACATAGTGTCACAGTCTATAGATTCATGCAAAAGACAAGTGTTATTGCTATTTAGCAGAAATAAATTGCATGTAGCAATGCAATTACTCAAATGGCTGTTGGTCAAGTGTGTACCATTCAGAGAGAACGCAATGCAGTGCTAACTCGGATCAATACACACGTTTACATGGTCTCTTAATGAGCTACGTGACTCTCGTAATGAGACAGGGCATTGTCCTATTAGAATGGATGCATTATCCGTGGTGCTGTACTGCTGTTGTTCAGGACTCATACCTGTCAGTCATGGCCACTTGTTCCAGCATGGCTGAGCCTGTGTTGGTCTTCCAGTTGCCAGAGATTGAGGTCCTCCTATAATGGATGAGGCAGACATTACACATGTATACATATTAAAGTCTCTGGCAAATTCAAATTGTGTTGGATTAATTTGATTACACTGCTGGATTATTTTGAGAAACGGACGATCCTTAAGGTACACTGTGGAAAATGTGAAGCTTTTCAGAAGCATATATCATACACATAAGACAGGTGAATAATTAGTACGTACATGTAAGCTTTGTAGTCATTGCCAATCTTCTGGATCCTGATGTCGTACTTGGAGTCGATGAGAGGCTCAGTGGTGGTGTAGGTTTGGGTGAGAGCCACCACACTGGCAATGTCCTGGAATTTACTGTGGTTATCTACCCTCACCTGGACACAGCACACACACACACACACACACACACACACACACACACACACACACACACAAAGTACAGTTAGAAACCCATGTATATTTTTTGCTAGTATAATCTTTTTTGTGAAGCAATTGTTTTTGTAAATGACAAGAATGACAAACATTCTTACCTTTCCTACTCCTGAGTGAGCGTGCCCAATTTTCACAACGACAGGAAACGTTGGCATGGCAACCTGGGTGATAAACCGTGTAGACGTTATTTTTTTACGTATGCGTGGTTTCAGCATACAACAAAGCAAAAGAAGTCACACATTAAATGCTACATTTCAGAGCAGGAGATGATTAGGTTCTTACCATATCCTTGTAGTTGGGATAGAAGGTCTGTTCAATCAGAGGGAACTTCTCTGCACCAAGCTTCCTGTAGGTGCTTATTAGCTGTGCAAACTAGAGTCAAACATCAGACATCCATTAGTCAAATTATGCAAACTATGTACTGTAGGCACAAATACACAAGCATCATGCATGGCACCCAGCCAGTCCTCTGTCTACCTACCGCCCAGGGCTTGTCACACAGGTTGTAGATGGACTCCAGGGAGTTGATACTGGGGATGCCCCCATACTGCAGACCAATGATCAGGTTACGGAAGTCCTCATTCTGGGTCATACTGAAGGCATGCTGGCGGATAAGGACAAAGTCAGGCTTGAATGACCTGCAAAAAAATGAATATACAGATGCTTTAGAGAGAAATGCGATCACATGTTGATTTTGTACCCCCACACCAGACACGATCAGCACACGCAGGTCGAACTATCAAAACAAACTCTGAGCCAATTATATGAATTTGGGGACTATCACGCTGTATAATGAAAGGAGACAGGAGCAGGAACATGTAATAGGGTTTTTTATTTCTCCACCCAAAATAAAGTACGTCATGAAAACAATGGGGACATATCCCAAAACAAACACGTACTTTTGTGTGTGTATATATGTGTAACGATGTGAGCTGAGATTCGGGAAGCAAGTTCAGGGAGTGAGTGTTAATCAAATAAATGGAACATAAAACAAAACAAGAACCTCGAAGAATGCACAGACATGAAACAGAAACAATGATGCCTGGGGAAGGAACCAAAGGGAGCGACATAAACTCAGCAAAAAAAGAAATGTCCCTTTTTCAGGACCCTGAAAAGGACAGATCTTCATTGTAAAGGGTTTAAGCACTGTTTCCCATGCTTGTTCAATTAAACCATAAACAATTAATGAACATGCACCTGTAGAACGGTCATGAACACACTAACAGCTTACAGACGGTAGGCAATTAAGGTCAAAGTTATGAAAACTTAGGACACCAAAGAGGCCTTTCTACGGACTCTGAAAAACACCAAAAGAAAGATGCAGGGTCCCTGCTCATCTGCATGAACATGCCTTAGGCATGCTGCAAGGTGGCGTGAGGACTGCAGATGTGGCCAGGGCAATAAATTGCAATGTCTGTACTGCGAGACGCCTAAGACAACGCTACAGGGAGACAGGACGGACAGCTGATCGTCCTCACAGCGGCAGACAACGTGTAACAACACCTGCACAGGATTGGTACACCCGAACATCACTCCTGCAGGACAGGTACAGGATGGCAACAACAACTGCCTGAGTAACACCAGGAACGCACAATCCCTCCATCAGTGCTCAGACTGCCCACAATAGGCTGAGAGGGGCTGGACTGAGGGCTTGTAGGCCTGTTGTAAGGCAGATCCTCACCAGACATCACCGGCAACAACGTCACCTACAGGCACAAACCCACCGTCGCTGGACCAGACAGGACTGGCAAAAAGGGCTCTACACTGACGAGTCCCGGTTTTGTCTCACCAGGGGTGATGGTCAGATTCGCGTTTATCGTCGAAGGAATGAGCGTTACACCGAGGCCTGTACTCTGGAGCGGGATTGATTTGGAGGTGGAGGGTCCGTCATGGTCTGGGTCGGTGTGTCACAGCATCATCGGACTGAGCTTCTTGTCTTTGCAGGCAATCTCAACGCTGTGCTCTACAGGGAAGACATCCTCTTCCCTCATGTGGTACCCTTCCTGCAGGCTCATCCTGACATGACCATCCAGCATGACAATGCCACCAGCCATACTGCTCGTTCTGTGTGTGATTTCCTGCATGACAGGAAAGTCAGTGTTCTGCCATGGTCAGCGAAGAGCCCGGATCTCAATCCCATTGAGCACATCTGGGACCTGTTGGATAGGAGGGTGAGGGCTTGGGCCATTCCCCCCAGAAATATCCGGGAACTTGCAGGCGCCTTGTTGGAAGAGTGGGGAAACATCTCATGGCAAGAACGGGCAAATCTGGTGCAGTCCATGAAGAGGAGATGCACTGCAATACTTAATGCAGCTGGTGGCCACACCAGATACTGACTGTTACTTTTGATTTTGATCCCCCCTTTGTTCAGGGACACATTATTCAATTTCTGTTAGTCACATGTCTGTGGAACTTGTTCAGTTCATGTCTCAGTTGTTGAATCTTGTTATGTTCATACAAATATTTACATGTTAAGTTTGCTGAAAATAAATGCAGATGACAGTGAGAGGAAGTCTCTTTTTTGCTGAGTTTATATAGGGCAGGTAATCAAGGAAGTGATGGAGTCCAGGTGAGTCTGACGAAGCGCATGTGTGCGTAACGATGGTGACAGGTGTGCGCCATAACGAGCAGCCTGGTGACCTAGATGCCGGAGAGAGAGCACACATGACAGTACCCTCTCCCCGACGGCGGCTCTATCTGCAGGACGCTGACCGAAATGACGATCCAGGGGAACAGGAGCGGACCGGTCACCTCTGCAGAGGTGCAGGAAACCTGTCAATCCGGCTGAGACGCAGGAGTATGGTGACCTAGAGCGCCGGAGAGAGAGCGCATAGTTGATGGTACCCCCTCCCTTGGAACGTTTGGATCCAGCCTCAGGGACGATCCCGTGGATCAGGAGCGGACCGGTCACCCCATGCTGATGCGCGGGAACCTGTCGCCGGCTGGAAGCCTGGCGGGGGAGCCTGGCGATCCGGTTGAGGCATGAGAGCCTGACGAGGCAGTAGAAGCAGGGGAGCCTGGCAATCCAGTGAAGGCATGAAAGCCCAACGAGCTGGCTGAGGCAGGGGAGCCTGTTGATCCGGCTGAGGCATGAGAGCCTGTAGTGGCTCCCGGACCCGACGTCATTCCCACCTAGCCCAAAATACAAAAAACACTCCTTGATACTTCCCTTAGGTGCGGCGTCATTCTGTAACGATGTGAGCTGAGATTCGGGAAGCAAGTTCAGGGAGTGAGTGTTTAATCAAATAAACAGAACATAATACTTAACAAGAACCTCGAACAACACACAGACAAGAAACAGAAACAATGAAGCCTGGGTAAGGAACCGAAGGAAGTTACATATATAGGGCAGGTGATCAAGGAAGTGATGGAGTCCAGTCTCACGATGTGCAGGTGCGCGTAACGATGGTGACAGGTGTTTGCCATAACGAGCAGCCTGGTAACCTAGAGGCCGGAGAGGAAGCACACGTGACAACAGGGATGTAAACCCAAACTAAAGAGCGAGTTGTAAACCTCTAAATAATACACGGGACGAGACCCGTAATAACAAGTGCACAATAACACGTAGCAGGAAAGCCAATACAACAGAGCACAGGTACTCACAAGACCAAACGGCATGGGACAATAATCGACAAGGACAACGGGGAACAGAAGACACATACACATACTAATCTGGGGGGGAATGGGAACCAGGTGTGCGTAATGAGACAATCAATCCACAGATGAGAAAGGAATTCAGTTGACCGTTTTATCTGTCGGAGTAGAGGACCTTGTGCATTTCAGGTAAAATAACAACTCAACGTTTATATCCCAGGACAAATTAGCTAGCAACAGTAAGCTAGATAAATTGCCATAAATGTTACATGCGTTTCGACCTGTCCCCAAATTAATATCGTTGGTTCAGAGTTCGTTGAAATACCTGCGTTGAAATATCAAATCTGGAAATTTGCCATGGTTCTCTTTACATGTGAAGGTCAACTAATGCTGACCACACCACTTGTGTCGCATGCGCAAGCGTTGAAAATAACATACATGTTATTCAATCATTGTACCCACACTGCTCGCGCACCTCAGAGAGTCTGCGTGTGCTAAAATAGATTATATTTGCCTCTCCCATCTCCTCGTTGGTTTTTAGGAGCACATACCCACGTGCCATCATTGGTGTAATGCACCGTAAAGTTGGTTGCCAACCTCTATATAAAGTCCAAAGAAGTAAAAAAAAGAAGCCTGAGGGAGGAGAGATGATGAGTGAGGAATTTGGTTTACCATTTTGTCATCTCTCCTCCAACCTCAGGATTCTTTTTTATTTTTTTGAAACTTTGGACTCTATATGGTTGGCAACCAACTTTATGGTGCATTACTACTGGAGTGTGGACATCAGTTCATCTTTGAGAGGCAGGACTTGCAGCGCGTTGAGCGTCACAAATAGCACCAACTTGTCGCAATGTCATCGCTGTCGCAATGATTGAATAACATGTATGTGTACATTTATTTGGCAACGCTCTCGCATGCCACAGGAGCGGTGTGGTCAGCATGTAAGGCTTGAGTGTGTTGCTTAAATAGCCTCTCAGAGCAATGGTGAATTGTCAATGAGTTCAGATGCTACAGTTTGGCGTGTGTGTGTGGGCGGGCGGGCACGTGTGTCCATGCGTGTCTCACCTGGCCACCTTGGTACCATTTCTCAGAACCTGCATGTCCACATTACAGCTCCCATTGGCATGAGCTATGATGTTGATCTCACTGAACTCAGCCTGCAAGGCAGAAAAACAGACAGGTACATCTGAAGAACTGAACGTAGGCACTACAACAATAGGAGTCATAGATACATATTCAGTTTCTAGGTAGAGAATTCTGAGACAGGTGCCAAAAGTTAATCTACGCAGTTTGCCTAATGAGGCTTACCTGTTCGACTTTGACGTCATAATCTCCATGCACTTTCTTCCCTCTGAAGAGTTTGGCCCTAGGCAATAGAGAAATTCATTGATTATCCTTTTGATGACATTATGAGATAACACTGTGACTCATTGTGATTGTGTTTCTCTGTGGATGCCTTCCATCAATTTACAATCAGGTACGGCTTCAGTCAATATTGAATAAGATACACTTCATTGAATTTAATATGCATCAATATACATTTTATGGCGCGAACACATGCATCTTAATGATTTAATTACACACCACACCGTTACCCAAACATTCCGTCTTTGTGGCACATATCCCCTCAGATAAATGTGACTTGGAGAACTGTTGCTAGTAATAAAGTCAAGGTGGTGATATATTCACTCCAGGGCCATACTAGCGAACATTTGAAAAACTACGTTTAGACTTTTTCTTAGTCTCAAAAATGTGCATCAGCCAATTGAAATCATTGACGTAGTCGCAAGTGATAAAGCGCTACAGGTTAGCTGCTACCATTACATAACCTGGCACATTGTAACGGCTGTCTTGGGAAGAAGGTGAGGACCAAAGCGCAGCGTGGTAAGTGTTCATCCTTTTTAATTTAAACTGAACAGCAAAACAACAAAGAAAACAACCGAAACAGTTCTGTCTGGTGCAGACACACAAAGACAGAAAACAAACACCCCTGAAACACAGGTGGAAAAAGGCTACCTAAGTATGATTCTCAATCAGAGACAACTAACGACACCTGCCTCTGATTGAGAACCATACCAGGCCAAACTCAAAAACTAACCAAGAAAAACAAACAGACTGCCCACCCCAACTCACGCCCTGACCATACTAAAACAAAGACAAAACAAAGGAACTAAGGTCAGAACGTGACACACATTTAGTCCTATGCTTACCTGAGCTTGTGGTGGTGATTATTTCCTGTAACACATTCGGAATCAGCCTGTCAAAAACACACACTTTATATCCACCAACCAATGTAATTTCTTAAAATACTGTAGGTCAATTTGACCACCAGAGGGATATTTTAAACCTCCTAATTCAAGTTTTCATTTTGTTCCACATGGAACAAATAGTAGAGTGCCAATATTGCATGATGCATCCTTGACTAGGCTACTAGCTAGTAACGTCAGACAAAATTCCAAAAGACAAAATCGCACATTTTGGAAGATAAAGGCCTATACAACATTCAAGTTGATATTTTTTTCCCGTTAAAGCACACGGATGGGTGTGAAACGGATTAGCAAAAATGTTGGATTTTGTATCAATTTATGCCATTGTTTGGTGGATAAAAAGTACAAGATCTCTGATAAACTGATGCAGAATTTGTTACAGAAATAATCACCACCACCTGCTCAGTTTAGCATGGGGCTTCATGTACCAGATTATATAATGGGAACAGCTTTCACGTGCGACTACGTCACAGATTTTAATTGGCTGATGCACATTTTTACAATGTTCTCAAGTATGGCCCCACACTGAACATTTTAATTTTTTTGTTCCGGTTTATATCCCTGTTATATGACATTTTAGTAGGCTACCCTGTTGCAGCAATTGCTGCCATCTGTTGGATCTTTACTGCCCTCTTGAAACAAGATACATTTTACAATTGCTGAAATTATCTGGTTCAATAGCTATGGTTTTTGTCCAAGATAAAAGCCTTTGTGGGGCCTAAAGCATTTGTTTGGTGTATCTTAGTCTACTGAGAGTCAGTTTAGCATCGAGCTACGTCTGTACAGACACTGCCACTCATTCCCTGTCGATAAACAGGCTGGGCACTATTTGAACCCACACACACTGCAGTTGTTGAATATACCCACGGACAAAGAGGGGAGAAAAAAAATCTTAAACCTTCCTCGGAAATGGTGCTGTACAGTTCAATGGCCAAAGTAATCAAAAGGTGCTGTGTACATGTATTTACAGTAGGGCCATACAAGGTTTCAATGGCCGGCCTTAACTTTCTATTGAAATTACACATCAATAACAGTGATTACTGAAGTCTACTAGCAGAAGAAAATTGCTCAGATTGTATTTATCACACACACAACAATGTTTTATTGTCCCATACACCAGATAGGTGCAGTGAAATGTGTTGTTTTACACGGTCAGCCAATGTAGTACAGCACCCCTGGAGCAAATAAGGGTTAAGTACAGTACCTTGATCAAGGAGCATGTTTCACCTCATTGGCCCGAATACTCGCACCAGCAACCTTTCGATTACTGGCCCAACGCTCTAGGCTACCTGCCACCCTCTGCTTGTTTATTTCACGTTGGTACTGTATGTCAAACACACCCTAATGAGGAACAGCTGAATAATTCATGGCTGATCTCATTTGAGTCTGGGATTTATCTGTGGCTGTGGAGGAAAACAAGCATCTGAATATGAATCACGCCAGCATAGTCACAGTAGAATGAAAACCTGTAGATACTTTGTGTTATGATAAATGGCCTCTGTGAATGGATATATGTAGGGCTGCCAAAGACATGACTCAGAGACAGAATCACAGTGACAATGCATTAAATTAAACCCTCTTCCTGGAGGTCTACTGTCCTGTAGGTTTCCAGTCCAACCCTAATATAGCGTATCTGATTCAGCTAGTTAACGGCTTTGTTGAGCCGCTAATTAGAAGAATCAGGTGTGTTAAATTAGGGTTGGACTGAAAACCCACAGGACGGTAGATCTCTAGGGAGAATGTTTGGCAGCCCTGGTTTAAGCATCACAACCGTCTCCCTGATTCAGTTCCTACTTCAACTTAGATTTATTGTGGAGGATGTACTGAATATATTTGTAGAACAGAGGTGGTTCAGAACCAAACTCACGATTAACCTTCCCTGAGACCTGAATACTTGCATTAGCTCCCCGAGCTAATGCCTTGGCTTTGCTCAGCGAGTTAACAGTCTTGTGGCCCAGGTTGAAACTCCAGTTGGTTACATTACATAGCATGTAGGTCTATGCATTGAGGCAGAGATGATTAAACCTACAATCAACCGCCTGAGCTTAAATTTTTTTGCTCTGTACCCTGACCATTGCACATGCTAATAAAGTCCACCTTCCTGCATTGAATGAAGTAGCCTACATGCCACTTGTCCAGGACCATATGGTGTCATCATCAATAATAACTGACCGTCTATAACAGAATTCAGGCGCCAGACATTTCAAAGTGATCCATGTAGAATTGCTGGTAAATTACCCATGCACGGAACAACAGATGCCGTGTACTGTAGATGGAGCCCTTTTTATGTTATTTATAAATCAGTGCAGTTCTCAAAGTGATGAGCCCAATTTGAGATCTAGATGGAGGTGGCTGGTGTTGTGATGAAGGTTGAGGTTTGTCTTCTAAGAGCGTGCAGTCTAATGTAGCTACTGATGAGTAAGATGACTACAGATCAAATGATGCATCATTACTGTGAGAGCTTTTATCTAGCTAAGGCTAGCTTTTTCAAACAGAAATGTGCTTCCTGTAGCACTAATTCCAAAAAGTTTAGGACACTGTAAAGTCCATGTCCAAGAACACCTCCTCCCAGCTGCCCACTGCACTGGGGATAGGAAACACTGTTACCACCGATAAATCTACGATAATCAACAATTTCAATAAGCATTTTTCCACTGCTGGCCATGCTTTCCACCTGCCTAACCCTACCCCGCCCAACATCTCAGCAGTCATGGGTGCACCTCAGCCACGCTGAAAGTCCTAAACGATATCATAACCGCCATCGATAAAAGACAGTACTGTGCAGCAGTCTTCATCGACCTGGCCGAGGCTTTCGAGTCTGTCAATCACCACGTTCTCATCGGCAGACTCAATTGCCTTGGCTTCTCAAATGACTGCCTCGCCTGATTTACCAACTACTTCTCAGAGTTCAGTGTGTCAAATCGGAGGGCCTGTTGTCCGGACCTCTGCCAATCTCTATGGGGGTGCCACAGGGTACAATTCTCGGGCAGACTCTTTTCTCTGTATATATCAATGATGTTGCTCTTGCTGTTGGTGATTCTCTGATCCACCTCTATGCAGATGACACCATTCTGTATACATCTGGCTCTTCTTTGGACACTGTGCTAACAAACATCCAAACGAGCTTCAAGGTCATACAACACTCCTTCTGTACACTCCTTCCGTGGCCTCCAACTGCTTTAAAATGCTAGTAAACCTAAGTGCATGCTCTTCAACCGATTTCTGCCCGCACCCTCCAAATCAACTAGCATCACTACACTGGACGGTTCTGACCTAGAATATGTGGACAACTACAAATACCTAGGTGTCTGGTTAGACTGTAAACTCTCCTTCCAGACTCACATTAAGCATCTCCAATCCAAAATTAAATCTAGAATCGGCTTCCTATTTCACAACAAATCCTCCTTCACTCATGCCACCAAACATACCATTCTTTGCTTTATCTTGGCCAGATCGCAGTTGTAAATGAGAATTGGTTCTCAACTGGCCTACCTGGTTAAATAAAGGTGAATAAAAAAATCAAAAAAATTGGTGCCATCCATTATAATCCTATGAAGGTATAATTACAATCCACACTTTAAATATTAAGGGCCATATTATGTGAAGAAACATTTGTAAGAAAAGACACAATGGTGGAAATATCAATGTCCTGTAGTTATAACTCTCGTATTCAAATGATCTATACCCAAGTCTAAGATAGAAATGGGAGCAAAAAGACAGAGATTGAGTGAGTGAACGAGTCAGTGTTTGGGTCAATCAAATTGTATACATGAAAATGTGTTCCAAATATGTTCCACATTTCAGACATGCTAAAATGGCCTCTAAAAATGGATGTTTGTGTGAGAGTAAGATGATTCAGAGATGATCTTGACAGGTTGCGGTACGATGGGAGCAAGTATTACCTGAATACTAATGTTTCATCAGTATTCGCTTCCATCCATTGTGAAAACAACGCCAAACAAACAAATAGTCAAACTCTTTTAGTTTGTTTGATCAGTGATTTACAATTAACCGTTGATTGGTTGATTTAGATGTCAGACAAAGAGAAACGAAATGATGATCATGTCTTCATCTTCCTTCACCAATATCCTAGTCACTATATGTCTCCACTGCGCAACTGAAGTGATTGAGTGATGGCTGTCTGCCTTGCTACACTCTTAGAAAAAGGGTTCAAAAACGGTTCTTCGGCTGTTCCCATGGGAGAACCCTTTTTGGTTTGTTAGGTTCTAATTTTCAGAGTAAAAACTCTACGGCGACAATGAAAGCTTAACCAAGTTTATTCTTCCCAGAGGATCAATACAGCTGCATTAGACAAAAACCTTTTCACACAAGCACTGACATTTAACCCTTACTACACATCTGTACAAACATTGTATTTTTCCTACTAGGCAGGACAAGAAGTGATATGGACCATAAACTTGTATTTCTCCCTTAACATGACCTGACCTCGACCCCCTTCATCACTACTCCATGGCTCTCCCCCCTTATCAATCCATGCCGGCAACTGCTCCACCCACAACCACAGGGCTCTCCAGAGGGTGGTGAGGTCTGCACAACGCATCACCGGGGGAAAACTACCTGCTATCCAGGACACCTACAGCACCCGATGTCACAGGAGGCCAAAAAGATCACCAGGGACAACAACCACCAGAGCCAATAACATAGTGAGGCTGCTGCCTACATACAGACTTGAAATCATTGGCCATTTTAATAAATGGATGAGTAGCCACTTTAATAATGTTTACATACAGTATCTTGCATTATTCATCTCATATGTAAATACTGTATTTTATACCATCTATTGCATCTTGCCTGTGCCGCTCAGTCATTGCTCATCTATATATTCTTATTCCATTCCTATACTTAGATTTGTATGTATTAGGTAGTTGTTGTGGAATTGTTGGATTACTTTTTAGATATTGCTGTACTGTCAGAACTAGAAGCACAAGCATTTTGCTACACTCGCAATAACATCTGCTAACCATGTGACCAATAACATTTGAGCTTGTTTCTGAAACTAAGCAGGGCTGGTCAGGGTTTTTATTTAACTAGGCAAGTCAGTTAAGAACAAATTCTTATTTTCAATGATGGCCTAGGAACAGTGGGTTAAATGCCTGTTCAGGGGCAGAACGATAGAGTTGTACCTTGGCAACTCGGGGGTTTGAACTTGCAACCTTCCGGTTACTAGTCCAACACTCTAACCACTAGGCTACCCTGTCAGGGTTGATCCTGGTTGGTCCCTGGATGGGAGACCAGATGCTGCTGGAAGTGGTGTTGGAGGGCCAGTAGGAGGCACTCTTTCCTCTTGTCTAAAAAAATATCCCAATGCCCCAGGGCAATGATAGGGGACATTGCCCTGTGTAGGGTGCGGTCTTTCAGATGGGACTAAAATATCCCATGGCAATTCTTGTAAGAGTAGGGGTGTTACCCCTGGTGTCCTGGTTAAATTCCCAATCTGGCCCTCATACCATCACGGTCACCTAATCATCCCCAGCTTCCAATTGGCTCATTCATCCCCCCTCCTCTCCCCTGTAACTATTGTCCCCTGTAACTATTGTTGGTGTAAATGAGAATGTGTTCTCAGTCAACTTACCGGGTTAAATAAATAAAAAGGGGGATAAGTTATCTGATCCTGTATCAGAGGTTGGGGGAAGCTTCTGGTCCTGATTGACATGCTAACCTCCTATATCTGGGTTTATTCATCAAGTTAGTATCTCAAGAGTCCTCTGTAGCATGCCATATTTGTGACACTTCCAGAATAATGGTGATAGGTGATCTGGCCTATATGCTTCATTGCAATGCACAAAGTCAATACAGAACCACTAGTGAGTATGCAATTGAAAGCCTGTCAGTTGAGGGGAAATTGACATGCCACTCTGCCACTTCAAACAGGTAGCAAGCAAAGAACAGCTAGTGAATATAAGTGCTGCTTTGTTTCTCATATTTCCTTCTGAGGCAGGATGATATTGTACTGAGCAGCCATTCTGTGAGTGAGTGCTGTCCCAGTTCTGTTTAACAAAGGAAGACTGTTCCCACACTTTGTCTTGGTTCTTGGCTATAGTTTATCTATAGACAGTTCAACTCAAGTTCAACAACCTCTGACATCACAGTGTTGTCTTTATACACAGTTGTTCATGCACTCTTAGAGAAAAAGGTGCTATCTGGAACCTTAAAGGGTTCTTCGGCTGTCCCCATAGAATAACACTTTGAAGAACCCTTTTTTGTTGCAGATAGAATAATTTTGGTTCCATATAGAACCCATTTTGGCTCCCAACCAATTGTGCTATTTTCTGTGATGTTTCGCATTGTTTGTAACTTATTTTGTACATAATGTTGATGCTACCATCTCTTATGACTGAAAATAGTTTCTGGATATCAGAACAGCAATTACCCACCTCAAACTGGACAAAGATTTTTTCTTGAATGAATCTGACACGAAGGATATAATGTTGCTCCTGGACAAGGCCCAAACCCCCATCATTCACATGTAGAAAATAAGGAGATACAGGGGTCGCAGATCAAGGTGCCTTGTGAGAATTTGTTTGGCGAGTGGGTAACCCGCCTCTACCATCCGTTCAATGTAATCACTGGAGAATAATCTGGATAAACTCCGTCCGAGATTATCCTACCAACTGGACATTAAAAATTGTAATCGAGTCGTGGCTGAACGATGACATGGATAATATACAGTTGGCTGGGTTTTCCGTGCATCGGCAGGACAGAACAGCTACGTCCGGTAAGATGAGGGGTCGGGATGTGTGTCTATTTGTCAATAACAGCTGGTGCGCAATGTATAATATTAAAGGTAGTCTTGAGGTATTGCTCGCATGAGGTAGAGTACCTCATGATACGCTGTAGATCACACTATAAATGGAGATTTCATCTGTACTTTTGGAGCTGTCTATTTACCACCACAAACCGATGCTGGCTCTAAGACCACACTCAACGAGCCATAAACAAACAAGAAAATGCTCATCCAGAAGCGGCACTCCTAGTGGCCGGGGACTATAATGCAGGGAAACTTAAATTAGTTTTACCTAATTTCCACAAGGATGTGAAATGTGCAACCAAATGAAGAAAAAAAAACTCTAGACCACCTTTACTCCACACACAGAGACGCATACAAAGCTCTCCCTCGCCCTCCATTTGGAAAATCTGACCATAATTCTATACTCCTGATTCCTGCTTACGCAGATGACGCAGATGCTACGCTACAGGACTGTTTTGCTAGCATAGACTGGAATATGTTCCGTGATTCATCCAATGGCATTGAGGAGTATACCACCTCAGTCAAGTGCATCAACGACGTCGTCCCCACAGTGACCATAAGTACATATCCCACCCAGATGACATAGATCACAGGCAACATCTTCACCGAGCTAAATGTTAGAGCTGCCACCTTCAAGGAGTGGGACACTAATCTGGACGCTTATAAGAAATCCCGCTATACCCTCAGACCATCAAACAGACAAAGCTTCAATACTAAGATTGAATCCTACTACACCAGCTCTGGTGCTCGTCGGATGTGTCAGGGCTTACAAAACATGACGGACTACAATGGGAAACCCAGCCGCGAGCTGCCCAGCATAAAAGAGAGCATACCAGACAGGCCAAATGCCTTTTATGCTCGCTTTGAGTCAAGCAACACTGAAGAATGCTTGAGAGCACCAGCTGTTCCGGAAAGACTGTGTGATCACGCTCTCTGTAGCCGATGTGAGCAAAACCTTTAAACAGGTCAAAATTCACAAGTCCGCGGGGCCAGACGGATTACCAGGACGTGTACTCAGAGCATGTGCTGACTAAATGGCAAGCGTCTTCACTGACCGAGTCTGTTAGACCTACATGTTTCAAGCAGTCCCTGTGCCCAAGAAAGCGAAGGTATCCTGCTTAAATGGCTACCACCCTGTTGCACTCCTGTCAGTAGCCATGAAGTGCTTTGAAAGGCTGGTCATGATTCACATCAACACCATCAACACCATCATCCCGGAAACCCTAGATCCACTCCAACTTGCATACCACCTCAACACATCCTCAGACGAGGCAATCTCAACCACACTCCTCACTGCTCTTTCCCACCTGGACAAAAGGAACATCCATGTGAGAATGCTTTTCCTTGACTACAGCCCAGTGTTCAACACCAAAATGCCCACAAAGCTCATCACTCATCACTTGGTCACAGGACCCTGGGACCAAGACTAGATCCAAAAGGCTCCTTAACAGCTTTCACCCCCAAGCCATAAGACTGCTGAACAATTAAATAAATGGCCACCTGGCCTATTTGCATTGACACCCTCCCCCCCTTGTTTTTACGCTGCTGCTACTCACTGTTTATTATCTATCACTTTGAGGGTTGTGCTATTTTTTTTACTTTTGTTTGTTTAGTAAATATTTTCTGAACTCTATTTTCTTAAAATGGCATTGTTGGTTATGGGCTTGTAAGTAGGCATTTCACGATAAGGTCTACCTACATCTGTTGTATTCGGGCTGATGTTGAACCCTTTGATGTTGAACCCTTTGTACAGAGGGTTTGACATGTAACCCGAAAGAGTTCTACCTGGAACCAAAAAGGGTTATCCTATGGGGACAGCTGAAGAACCCTTTTGGAACCCTTTTTTTCTAAGAGTGTGGAGTCATGCTGAATGTATAAGATGCAGATGCAGATCATGTATTTTGACAAGGGAAACAACACTTCCTAATGTTATTTGCATTGTGTGCAGAAAGAGGAGTTTGATATCATAAAGATTTGTACTTTGCACAGTAAATGTATAGGCTAATGTATAGGCTAATGGCATTAGAGGGTGGCAGTGTCAAACGGTTGATTTGATATACAGTCCTGGGGTCAGTCTTCAAGCCATGATCTCTGCTAAGAGGACAACACAATCTACAGTACCAGTCAAAAGTTTGGAGTCACTTACTTTATTTTTACTATTTTCTACATTGAAGAGAGCCCTATTTGGTAAAAGACCAAGTCCATATTATGGCAAGAACAGCTCAAAGGTCAGTCAAATCGGAACATTTCAAGAACTTTTACATTTTCTTAAAGTGCAGTCGCAAAAACCATCAAGCGCTATGGCTATGATGAAACTGGCTCATGAAAGGAAGACCCAGAGTTACCTCTGCTGCAGAGGATACGTTCATTAGAGTTACCAACCTCAGAAATTGCAGCCCAAATAAATGCTTCACAGAGTTCCAGTAACAGACACATCTCAACATCAACTATTCAGAGGAGACAGTGAATCAGGCCTTCATGGTCGAATTGCTGCAAAGAAAGGACACCAATAATAAGAAGAGACATGCTTGGGCCAAGAAACACGAGCAATGGATATTAGACCGGTGGAAATCTGTCCTTTGGTCTAATGAGTCCAAATTTGAGATTTTTCGTTCCAACCGCCTTTGTGAGAAGCAAAGTAGGTGAACGGATGATCTCTGCATGTGTGGTTCCCACCGTGAAGCATGGAAGAGGAGGTGTGATGGTGTGGGGGTGCTTGCTGGTGATACTTTCAGTGATTTATTTAGAATTCAATGCACACTTAACAGCATGGCTACCACAGCGTTTAGTGGGGACTATCATTTGTTTTTCAACAGGACAATGACTCAAAACACAGGTTCCAGGCTGTGTAAGGGCTATTTGACCAAGGAGATTGATTGAGTGCTGCATCAGATGACCTGGCCTCCACAATCACCTGACCTCAACCCAATTGAGTTGGTTACTTTTTGGTCGCTACATGATTCCATATGTGCAATTTCATAGTTTTGATGTCTTCACTACTATTATACAATGTAGAAAATAGTAAAAAATTAAGAAAAATCCTTGAAGGAGTAGGTGTGTCCAAACTTTTGACTGGTACTGTATGTGGTGGACAATGGGAACAGCAGTGGGAGAGGGTCATGTCAGAACTGACACCATGTCCTCTCATACACCTAAAGAAGTCAGGACGTATTCACAAAAAGCTAGCATATCACCATCACTACACCACTTAAAAACAAAAATAATTTTTACAATAAACTGACACAGTGAAATATTTGACCCATTCTGGGAGCAATTGCTTCTAATTGCGTTTTCATTACATTTGTTAAAAATATAATCACAATAACGGAGGGATGATTTGTCATAATCAGAGGCGAGCTTTGGTCATTATACTACTATGCTATTTATTCTCCAGGTTAATCATGCTTTCAGAACATTCCTATAGCACTGTTTTAATCTTTGTCTAGCGCTCCTTGGCAGCCACTAATTCAAATAGTCGAGATGAGGAGAAAACGTTTCTTAAATGCCTGTAGTGATATTGCCAAGTTACAGGGACTGTCAGCACTGACATTCACAGCCATAATAATAAGGACATAATAGGTGTAATTTGTGAGAAAAACATTGTGCATTGCTATCATTCAAAATTCAGAATGGTTTCTGTTTACCAGTGCTCATTGCCTAGTCTTTTTTCTGTCAGTTGGTAGTGAGACTGGAGTATTCCTGCCTGGTTCCATTTTAGTGTCTGTGCTAAATGCAGGAGACACAGGATACACAAAAGTTATAGCCTGATACTGTATATTGTCTGTGGATATCTACCTAACCATTGTATGGGTTAAATACTGTTATTGTTGAAACATAATATCTGCTATTTTAGTATCCCAGACTCATAGACAATTAAGTGATTATGCATTCATCACATCCATGTCTGTAATTAGGCCTATGCTTTTCAAGGTGACAGCGGGAACACTTCTGAACAATGAATCACCACCACAGGCATTCTAATAAGATTTCGTTATTGGGCACTGAAAGAAAAGCTCATTTCTACACTCATCTGAGTAAAGGCCTATAGTCAAACAACTAATCCTTATGAAATACAACCACAACCTAAAAGCCCAATGATTAACGATGGCCAATGATTCAACGATAAAATCAATTGCCTAGTTAAATAAAGGTTAAATAAAAATAATAAAATCAATAGGGCAATCAGACCGAGGCAAAACTCCCATAGCTCTCCTACTCCTCACACTCCCGACTCCCCTTCTGTTTGACTGACTGTTGTTTGAAAAAGAAAACAACAGATGCCAAATTACAAAGGCTGAAAAATAAATTGGAGGAGCAGCACAGAAAAATCGTCACACGAGTCAAAAGGCTAGTAAGAAGAGACAAACGGGTCTCCCTGGAGGAGCTGGCAAGGGCAGCTGAAAAAGCAGTGGCAAGTAACCAGCAAGGAACAGTATACAAATTCACTAACCTAATCTGTGGCACATCCAGAAGATTGAGACATAAACAATGGGAAAGGTTCAGGTTATGATAACCTAGGGCTAAAATCGGTCTTGGCTGCAAACATCCTTCTTCCACTCTTCACTGATATCTGGATGAATGGAAAGATACCTTCAGATTGGACAAAGGGAGTCGCCTAAGAAGGTCACACTACATGACTGCAACAACTGGAAGGGCATTGCACACTTCACAGTTCCCAGGAAGATCTTTTGCAAAATCCTCGTACAACGAATGTCTTCAGCTGTAGACAAAACGCTAAAGGAAACTAACAAGTGGGGTGTTAGGGGATGAAGGAGCTGTACAGACCATATCTTCGGGTTCAGGAGCATCATTGTGCAATGTAGTGAGTAGCAACGGCAGCTCTGCATCAACGTTATTCGCTTCTAGAAGGCTTATGACAGCATCCACCACGAAAGCCTGTGGAAGAACTTACGAATTCATGGAATCCCCACCCATGTTGTTAACATCATAATACAGTTGTACAGCAACTGTGGAAACAAACAACACAAGCGGCAGGGTAGCCTAGTGGTTAGAGCATTGAACTAGTAACCGGAAGGTTGCAAGTTCAAACCCCTGAGCTGACAAGCTCGTTCTGCCCCTAGGCCGTCATTGAAAATAAGAATTTGTTCTTAACTGACTTGTCTAGTTAAATAAAGGGAAAAAAAGAAGCTTTGCTGTGAAGTCTGGAGTTGATCAAGGTTGTGTTATGTCAGCCTTACTCTTCAACCTGGCAATAGATTAGGTCATGTGGTGAAAATCAGACAAGAGAAATACTATGGACCTTGTATTCTATTCTAGAAGACCTACTCTAGAAGACTTCACTGATGGCCTGGTTCTTGCATCACACTAGAAGACTTCACTTGGACTGGACATTTTCTGAGAAAGAGTTCAGAGACTTGATCCCAAGAATAGATGTTCATTGGAATACAGAGGTGGAAACAGAGCTCCAACAACATCAGCAGAGATGGGACAGTGGAGAAGATGGTCAGAGACAGACAGAAATGGAGAGCCCAAACCCGGAAGCAGGCGTGACGTGATTTGGCCACCAATCCCAAAGAATGTAAAATGAGAGAGGGCCTCCGAACTGACTCAAATTGTAGACACATTAAATATGTATGTGGTGCTTGGCCTGAGGCAGGCTTTGAGACTGAGCGGCAGGTCTTTCTAGTGGCTAAGTGGTTGAAACATGAAACAGGGAAGCTTCAATACTGAGCTGCACAAATCTTTCAGCTGATGGCTATGGGTTTTTGGAAAAGGTTTAGGAGCCAGAAATTACTGAGGTTTTCTCTAACAGAAAATAGCTGTTTTGTATTGATGTGGCCTGCTGGTTTCAACACTGACACACACTGTTGTTTTTAATGTCGTTTTAAAGGTTATGTAGTTTACTCAGATGTCTTCAATGTTTCCATAACTGTTAACCGTTTGATAAACTCTAGACTTTTGATGTTTCACATTATATGGTATTATTTAATGATTGCCAATACATTGACAAATTCTATAAGAAAACAATGATTTTATTTCCTCTTAGGCTGTTGACTGTCTGCTTTTATGTGGAGCCAAAAGACATGGCATCCTTTCAAATGAAATGAGTATGATCCTATTACCTAAATGGGCTAAATCACTCGTGATGCAACGTGACTTGAATTTAAATATCGAGCATTACTTAGACCTAGGCTACAGCATATCTGCAGTGCAAGCATAGTGGTCATTTTTGTTAAACGGAGCTTGCACGGATTTAACATACACACCAATATAATAAATGCATCTGCAGTATGCCAAATTCCAATAAATGTAATGTGTCCACTCTGCCCATGTTATTGTAGTAGCATCCATTTTGCATGGTGAGATGAATCATGCACATACACAGGACTCAACCTTGAATAGCCACTATCCATCAAGCAGCATGTCATCCAAACACAGCTATGTCCCTCAGGCTACAGTTGCCATCTGCATAGCCTACTGTGTACACACTATATCCAGTCCATTAGGATAGTATTTATACCCCTTGACTTTATCCACATTTTGTTATGTTACAGCCTTATTCAGAAATGGATTAAATCGTGTTTTCCCCTCATCAATCTACAAACAATACCCCATAATGACGAAGCAAAAATAGGTTTTTATACATTTTTGCAAATGTACAAAATAAAATAAACTGAAATATCAACTTTACACAAGTATTCAGACCGTTTACTCAGTACATTGTTTAAGCACCTTTGGCAACAATTACAGCCTCGTGTCTTCTTTGGTATGACTCTACAAGCCTGGCACACCTATATTTGAGGAGTTTCTCCTGTTCTGCTCTGCAGATCCTCTCAAGCTCTGCCAGGTTGAATGGGGAGCGTCACTGCACACTATTTTCAGGTCTCTCCGGAGATGTTTGATTGGATTCCAGTCCCCCTCTGGCTTGGCCACTCAAGGACATTCAGAGACTTGTCCCAAGGCCACTCCTGCATTGTCTTGGCTGTGTGCTTAGGGTCGTTGTCCTGTTGGAAGGTGAACCTTCACCCCAGTCTGAGGTCCTGAGTGCTCTGAAGCAGGATTTTTCTGTACTTTGCTCCGTTCATCTTTCCCTTGATCCTGACTAGTCTCCCAGTACATGCCGCTGAAAAACATCCCCAAAGCATGATGCTACCACCACCATGCTTCACCGTAGGGATGGTGCCAAGTTTCCATTCAGGCCAAAGAGTTAAATCTTGGTAACGTGAGACCAGAGAATCTTGTTTCTCATGGTCAGAGTCCTTTAGGTGCCTCTTGGCAAACTCCAAGCGGGCTGTTGTGCCTTTTATTGAGGAGTGGCTTCCGTCTGGCCACTCTACCATAAAGGCTTGATTGGTGGAGTGCTGCAGAGATGGTTTTCCTTCTGGAAGGTTTTCCTATCTCCACAGAGCAATTCTAGAGCTCTGTCAGAGTGACCATCGAGTTCTTGGTCACCTCCCTGACCAAGGCCCTTCTCCCCTGATTGCTCAGTTTGGCCGGGCACCCACCTCTAGGAAGTCGGTGTTTCCAAACTTCTTCCATGTAAGAATGATGGAGGCCACTGTGTTCTTTGGGACCTTCAATACTGCAGAAAGTTTTTGGTACCCTTCCCCAGATCTGTGCCTCAACACAATCCTGTCTCGGAGCTCTACGGACAATTCCTTTGACCTCATGGCTTGCTTTTCGCTCTGACATGCACTGTGGGATCTGTGGGATCTTATATAGACAGGTGTGTGCCTTTCCAAATCATGTCCAAACAATTTAACTTACCACAGGTGGACTCCAATCAAGTTGTAGAAACATCTCAAGGATGATCAATGGAAACAGGATGCACCTGAGCCAAATTTCGAGTCTCATAGCAGAGGGTCTGAATACTTATCTAAATAAGGTATTTCAGTTTTTTATTTTTAATACATTTGCAAAAGAATCTGAGTAGATGGATGAGGATAAAAAATAAAAAAAATTTTTAGAATAAGGCTGTAACGTAACAAAATATTGAAAAAGTCAAAGGGTCTGAATACTTTCCGAAGGTGCTGTATACAAAAGTATGTGGACACCCTTTCAAATGAGTGGATTTGTCTATATCTGCCACACCCGTTGCTGACAGTTATATAAAATTGAGCTCACAGCCATGCAATCTCCATAGACAAACATTGTCAGTAGAATGGCCTTACGGAAGAGCTCAGTGACTTTCAACATGGCACCGTCATAGGATCGCACCTTTAGCAGGGCAGTTCATCAAATTTCTGCCCTGCTAGAGCTGCCCCAGTCATCTACAAGTGCTGTTAATGTGAAGTGGAAACATCTAGGAGCAACAACGGCTCAGCCGCGAAGTAGTAGGCTACACAAGCTCACAGAATGGGACCGCCGAGTGCTGAAGTACGTAGCATGTAAAAAATAGTCTGTCCTCGGTTGTAACACAAACTACCAAGTTCCAAACTGCCTCTGGAAGCAACATCAGCACAAGAACTGTTTGTCGGGAGCTTAATGAAATGGGTTTCTATGGCCGAGCAGCCGCACACAAGCCTATAATCACCAATGCCAATTGTCAGCTGGAGTGGTGTAAAACTCGCCGCCATTGGACTCTGGAGCAGTGGAAACGCATTCTCTGGAGTGATAAATCACGCTTCACCATCTGGCAGTCTGACAGACGAATCTGGGTTTGGCGGATGCCAGGAGAAAGGCATCTGCCTCAATGCCTAGTGCCAACTGTAAAGTTTTGTGGAGGAGGAATAATGGTCTGGGGCTCTTATTCATGGTTCGGGATAGGCCCCTTAGTTCCAGTGAAGGGAAATGTTAACACCACAGCATACAATAAATGACGTTCTAGACGATTCTGTGCTTCCAACTTTGTGGCAACAGTTTGGGGAAGGCCCTTTCCTGTTTCAGCATGACAATGCTCCCGTGCACAAAGCAAGATCCATGGTTTGTCGAGATTGGTTTGGAAGAACTTGACTGGTCTGCACAATGCCCTGACCTTAACCCCATCGAACACCTTTGGGATGAATTGGAACATCGACTGCGAGCCAGGCCTAATCGCCCAACATCAGTGCCCGACCTCACTAATGCTCTTGTGGCTGAATGGAAGCAAGTCCCCGCAGCAATGTTCCAACATCTAGTGGGAAAGCCTTCACAGAAGAGTGCAGGCTGTTATATCAGCAAAGGGGGGACCAACTCCATACTAATGCCCATGATTTTGGAATGAGATATTTGACAAGCAGGTGTCCACATACATTTGGTCATGTAGTGTAGCTACATATAGTATGTCTGAGGAGAATCAGCAGAGGACCCAAGTAACAAGAGCAAAGTCATGCTCTTGCAGCAACCAGCAGCAAGGTGTTTCTTTGACTGTTTGTCCAGTTTTAGATTACTGTTTTAAATCACTTAATGCAATTATTTATATATAGAGCCATGTTGAACTAGTCCTCTAATTTCTTTCAGGAATATGGAGTTAGCTGTCTTTTTTTTTATGGACACCTGGCACAAAGTCATCAATATCTTTCAACACAGATCCAGTACAGCAGGGAGTTTCTTCTCCAATGGAATAATCCCCCAAATGCCAATCCTCCCTCGGATTTAATTTACCCAAACCTTGACGCATTTGATCCTTTATTTAACTAGGCAAGTCAGTTAATGAACAAATTATTATTTACAATGACGGACTAGGAACAGGGGGTTAACTGTCTTGTTCAGGGGTAGAACAACATATTTTTACCTTGTCAGCTCTGGGACTTGATCTAGCAACCTTTTGATTACTGGCCCAACGCTCTAACCACTAGGCTACCTGCCACCCCCATAATACTGGTCAAAGGGATTCTACCAGCGAGCTACACCGCAAGGTGAGAACTGGGTAAGAGGGTTAGTCCAGGAAAGGGCTCAGCGTCAGTCTCTGTTGCGCATTCCTCTGGCCATTCCAGCAAATGGCAATTATTTTCCTAACAAAACTGATGAACTGCAAGTCCCTGTTCGTTTCAACATGTATTCAGAGATGCCTGTATTCTGTCTCTCACTGAGACATACTGTAGCTTAAGGATAAGGATTTGGACTCGGAGCTGGTGATTGAAGGGCTTACATCCACTCAAAACTCTTTTTGATGAATGCAGTGTCTTTAGATGAAACAAACCCAGAAAAAGCCCCGGACCTGACAACATACTGTAGGTATCCATCCGCCTGCTCACCTCCTGTGCAGAGGAGTTAGGCCCTATCTTTAATTATAGCTTTACGTTATCACTCAGCCAACAGTCTACTGTGATTCCAGTCACCAAGAACAACCACCCAAAGGTTCTTAATGACTCTGAGTTCAGATTCACAAAACCTTCTTAAGAAGAAATTTCTTCTTAACTGCCATTTTTTCCTTAACTATAGATTTAAGAAGAAAGTTAAGCAAAGTTGCTATTCTTTAAAAAGGTTATTGGAAATGTTTTTGCGCCATTTCTTATGCTCCTCCTTGAGCAAAAAGTTAATAGGAAATTAGATTCTTGAAAATGAAGTTATTGGAAATGTTCTTAATTCCAAAATAGCTAAACCCCTTGACTTAAACTGGAATTTGTATTCAAAACAAAGGTTGTAAAAGTATGCTAGACATTTATAGAATAAATCATATCTTGTTTGATGATTCTGTGACAAACGGTGAATTAGTTATTGATTTATACAGCTTTAAATTGCATTTTTAAGATATTATGTATTTCCATCAAATCAGAACTGGATTTTTTAAATATAAAAAAACATTGTAAAAGTATGCTAGACATTTATAGAATAAATCATATCTATTTTTCTGTTTCTGTGAATGAATTAGTTATTGAATTTTACCATTTTAAATGGCTTTTGGTGAATGTCTGTTAAATGTCTGATGAATGTCTGATGAATGTCCGAATGTGTGAATATAAAACCAACTTTAGCTTGGTGTTAAAATTTAGTTAGTGTTACTCATGCACTAATCAATATGTCTTGCTTTACACTGTAGCTGGCTAACAATACAGCCCTTACTTTATGCATTGATTCAGTATGCTCCTCCTCTGTCAATGCAATTTTCTTCTTGTCATTAGTCCAAATTTGCGCTTAGTCGATTAACAAAGTGTCAAGTTACTTTTCAATGTATTCCCGAAAACTTGAAGTCGCCATCCAAGTACAAGGTAGCCAGGGGGTGCGGGTGCACCCAGGTGAAACACCACCAACATCATTGCCTGCTTGCATGACCTTTGTGCAGTGAAAGGAAAATGCCAGGCTTGCTAACTTGGTTAGCTATGTGACTGTCAGCTCTTTTTTATAACCAAGTAAGACAAAAAATAAACGTTCAATCAGTACTGAGTAAATAAACAACAACAAAAACATCCTGTCATCACTATACTGTCCATTTAAATTGGGTCAAGAGAATGCATTCATGAGAGGGTTCATAGCGTAAGCGTTAATGTCACTGCCATGGAATCTGATGGGTTTCCACTAGTTACCAAAGCCACACAGTAAAAAAGGTCTATATCGTAAAAATGTGTCTTAATATAAGGCTAGGGTTGGGCACAAGGTTAGCAGTGTGGTTAGGTTTTAAATCAGATTTTAAGAAGAGAAATGTTAGAAATAGATGGGATTTATGACTTTGTGGCAGTGGTAACCAGTGACGACCAATACAAAGGTCCTGGGTTCGCTTCTCGGATGAGACATTTTAGCATTCTCTTTCGTGTATAGTTTTGACACCTCCTCCCTGTCCCAACACACACATACCAGCCCGCATACGCACGCACGGTGTGTGCTTATTTTCATTGATTAGGTTGTTGAGTGGCAATGGACAGGGACTGTGGGGTGTGTACTACTGTGCGCGTTTGCTAATAGTGTGTGATTGCGGACCGTAATTTGGGGCGTTCCTGCAACCCATTGGTCCCTGCATAACCCCCTCCCCAGGCTGTAACACAAGAAAATGTGGAACACGTCAAGGGATATGGATACTTTCTGAAAACACTGTATACATCATTTTAATAGCCATTATTCCATTGAAGAGTGTGAATTAGGCAGTTTGAGAAGGTTTGAATCCTAAGCAACCTGCACAGACGTTGTTTGAAGTACAATATATTAACATAGCTACTGTAGTAAGTCAAAGTTGTGTGCTGGAAAACCTTGGTAGAGGATGGGTGGAGTAGGCATTGGTGCTCATGTAAATGTCCTTTCTTTTTCGGGACCAATACCTACTTCTCACTTAAAATGTAATGGTTTGTTTTTAATATATCATAAGGGTGATCCCCAAAGCAGAGGTCCAGCCCCTTGGGTTGTGCCGTGGCGGAGGTCTTTGTGGGCTATACTCAGCCTTGTCTCAGGATGGTAAGTTGGTGGTTGAAGATATCCCTCTAGTGGTGTGGGGGCTGTGCTTTGGCAAAGTGGGTGGGGTTATATCCTTCCTGTTTGGCCCTGTCCGAGGGTGTCTTCGGATGGGGCCACAGTGTCTCCTGACCCCTCCTGTCTCAGCCTCCAGTATTTATGCTGCAGTAGTTTATGTGTCGGGGGGCTAGGGTCAGTTTGTTATATCTGGAGTACTTCTCCTGTCCTATTCGGTGTCCTGTGTGAATCTAAGTGTGCGTTCTCTAATTCTCTCCTTCTCTCTTTCTCTCTCTCGGAGGACCTGAGCCCTAGGACCATGCCCCAGGACTACCTGAGATGATGACTCCTTGCTGTCCCCAGTCCACCTGGCCGTGCTGCTGCTCCAGTTTCAACTGTTCTGCCTTATTATTATTCGACCATGCTGGTCATTTATGAACATTTGAACATCTTGGCCATGTTATGTTATAATCTCCACCTGGCACAGCCAGAAGAGGACTGGCCATCCCACATATGCTCTCTCTAATTCTCTCTTTCTTTCTCTCTCTCGGAGGACCTGAGCCCTAGGACCATGCCCCAGGAATACCTGACATGATGACTCCTTGCTGTCCCCAGTCCACCTGACTGTGCTGCTGCTCCAGTTTCAACTGTTCTGCCTTATTATTATTCGACCATGCTGGTCATTTATGAACATTTGAACATCTTGACCATGTTCTGTTATAATCCCCACCCTGGCACAGCCAGAAGAGGACTGGCCACCCCACATAGCCTGGTTCCTCTCTAGGTTTCTTCCTAGGTTTTGGCCTTTCTAGGGAGTTTTTCCTAGCCACCGTGCTTCTACACCTGCATTGCTTGCTGTTTGGGGTTTTAGGCTGGGTTTCTGTACAGCACTTTGAGATATCAGCTGATGTACGAAGGGCTATATAAATAAATTTGATTTGATTTGATTTGATTTGGAATTTGATATACCCATAGAGTATATTATGTGCAACTTTATAGAAGAATTTGCCAAACTGGTAAAGCTTCATATGACACCAATTTTTGGTTTGTAGCACATACAAATGAAAAATGATGGAGTCTTAAAGGAGGCCTGGGTAAGGCCAAAATGTCACAAATATTCCAACTTCAATGAACTATTTCTCAATTATGCTTTAAGATACAAATGTAAAATATTTCAACAATCCTTCCCCCAAAGAACCCTTCTATGGATTACATTTTGTAATAAAATAAAATGTAAGCATTTCTTTGGTTCTAGTTTCAAGAGGAATCAACCATAAGTCAACCTTTTCACTCACAACACTGCAGTTGCCTTAAATTATGCAGAACGTTAGAAAAAGAGGCTTGATTTAAAGTAGATCTCGATCTGCCTCCTCCCCTGCCTCCCCCTCCCCAACACACAGCATTAGAGAGAGGAGTCTGTCTGAACTAACATTGTCATTTTCCACTCAATGTTTCAAGTGCTACTCCTAGCCTATGTATCACTTATGTTTTCCATTAATGCATCCTATAACGATGCCATGTCTGTGGGAAAGGGAATCCTCATTGGTGACTGGACATCACTGCAGTCTTTACTTAATCAAGAAAACACAAACGCATTTCCCATGCACTCACTGGTTGTTGAAGATTCATGGCATTGGCTTTCTCCGCAATGATGCAAATCTATGTTTGAGTTCACTGAGTTGATTAGACTAATCAAATGAAATTGGTTTATATCGTACGCACACTCACAGGTGGTTGCAGGAAACGGAGCTAATATGCAAAATAGCGGCAGAATGCACACTGGTTTCTTGGAATACCAAGTCAAACCAATGATTGAGTTTAAAAACAACAACTCCTCAAAATATATTGGATTTTCGTCCTGCTGCAAGGCCAATCTGTAATTTAGAAAAATGTCATGTCAAAGGGGGCATAAACCAACAAATTCAATTACTGCAGGAACCACAGTATATGGGTGAGGCAAGCCATAAAAAGACTTCCCGGTGCTGTAATATCATTACGATGGTGAGTCAGTCAGTGGACCTTGTTTCCTCCTCTCCTCCTGAGCACTGC
Organism: Oncorhynchus mykiss; assembly: GCF_013265735.2. Lineage (NCBI taxonomy): Eukaryota > Metazoa > Chordata > Actinopteri > Salmoniformes > Salmonidae > Oncorhynchus > Oncorhynchus mykiss. Next base: position 37,475,556 of record NC_048573.1, read on the forward strand.
ATCTGTTTTTTGTCATTAGATAGACATGCACTGGCATCAGACGACCCGTGCAAGTACCCTGATCAAATCTGACCTGCAGAGCTTGATGGACACCAGACCTGTTGGCTGACAGGTTGTTTGAACCTTTACTTTACCACAAGCTAGGTCCAACTGAGAGCTCCTCTTTTCAAAAAGGATGCTCAGCAGAATATCTATTTTACAACAGTGACCTGGCCAAGAGGACAGCTTCGGGTTTACAAAACAACAAACAACATGTACATCAACACATTAATAATTCACATCTTCACATCACATCTTTCTACAGCAAGACACAGCTTGTTGCTCACCATTCCTGCTGTGGTTCATCGATGACCAGAAGGATCTTGAACTTCTTGGGTGTCGTGACCGCGGACTGCTCCACCAGCCCTGCTGAGGCAGCAGTCTGCTTGACTACGTTGGTTATGGAGCTGAAGAAGCCTGCCCCGCTGGACTGGGACGGCTGGGGTTTCCTCTCCGGGGCCGGGGAGGGGGTAGGGGAGGTGACGGGCGGCGTCGACCCCACCGTGGGAGATTTGGGTGGGGCTGCTGTAGCTGGGGAAGGCGGCTGAGCGGGATCAGGCCTCTGGAGGTCCGTCATGTAGCCATTGGGCAGGTTGGAGATGAAGGTGCTGTCAGAGAGACGCCGGCGCAGGTAGTTCATAGTTGGAGAGCTGTTAGAGCAGACGGATCAACGACGGCTGGATATGAAGAGTCCTTGAGGGGATGGTTGAGTCCAGACGATATCACCTGAGGGTCGTATTAATTTGTAGAAGATGCCACTTCCCAGTGTGCAGCTGGTTGAAGGCTCAGCTCTTCTCCATGCAAACTCCCAGTGAATGTAATGTGTTTCCTCCCAGCTCAGCCGTGCATCCTCAGAGCTCCCCTCACTGTGGCCGTGACGCTATTCTTCCCCTCAGCCAATCGAACTGCCTCTCTGCCAGCCTGAACGACTGCAAAAGATGCTCACACTCTCCACCCCTCCTCCACTCTCTCCTCCCTACTCCCACTCACTCGTATCGTATGCGTGCCTGCCTCCTCTACCCCTCCCCCATTCTTTACTGCCTCACAAGCGTTACATCTTTTCGTACTTCTGCAAAAAAAAGGGGGGGAAGAGGGGTTTCCAATGGAAATGCCTGGGGTAGTAATATAGAGGAAACCTCCAATACAGACTGCACCCTTCTCTCTCCTTATGTTGCCTCCCTGTCCTTAGCTGCCTGTGCCTAATACAGCTTTGGGGATGTAGAGAGAAAATGGCTGTTTGGTCTGGTGTCGGTGTGGACAATCGTGCATGCTGTTAAAACCCCTTCCTTCACGTTGTCATGTGATGGATTTATCCTTCATCATCAAACAGCCGATTTAACTGAGGAAAGTCCCCATGCAGCCATTCGGATTCATCCAAGTGGACTTAGAGTTGTTTTCAATATTTACATTTAAAACATTTTTGGTAAATATTGACATATCTTTACTATTGCACATGACCAGCATGATTTTTTAAATATAATGTGGGTGTGTGGAGGTCTGCATAATGTATGATTGGGGAGCTTTGCTCCTGCTGCAAATAGATTAATTCCCATAATGCCATGCTATCTAATACATTTTTCATATAGGCTCACACAGTTATTTCTATGGCTTTGATGGTGTAATAAAATATAAATTAATAGGTCAAATAGTTGACAATAGACTACAGCAATTGTAATAGTGTTTAGGAAAAGCTACATAAAAAAAAAAAAAAATATCATGGTTTGCATACAAAAAGTAAAAAGACTCAAATGTCAGATAGGCCTACCTAAAGTGCAGAGTATCAGACATTTGTAAAATCAGTTTTTTTTAGGGGTTGCAATTGCAGATAGAACCTTATAGTTCTGAAATGTCAATCTGGGTTTAGTAATAATGTTCTATCTGGCACAAAAATGTGATTTCCATGTGTAGGTTGAAATAAGGTTGGAATAATACTGTGAAATTGTGAACAGTTTGATAAGGCCCTTTTAGGGTAAGAGCTATTTGAAAAGGTCGCCTGAAATTTCAGTCTGTTTGGTAGTTTATACTTCAATGACTTCAAAAAATGTATTCATATATAGTTTGAATTGTTATTGTCATGTATTGTCATGTTGTGTCTTTCTGTCCTTTCCTTTCACCTTGTCTCCCTCTGCTGGTCGTATTAGGTTACCTTTTCTCCCCCGCTTTCCCCCAGCTGTTCCTTGTCTCCTCTTGACTACCTCGTCACCCCTTTTCCCACCTGTTCCCCTTTTCCCTCTGATTAGTCCCCTATATCTCTCTCTGTTTTTGTTCCTGTCCTTGTCGGATTCTTGTTTGTTGTGTTTCATGCCTGAGCCAGACTATCGTCATGTTTGCTGTAACCTTGTCCTGTCCTGTCGGAATCTGCCGGTCTATCTGAGCCTACCACAGTTTGGTTATTAAAGAAGCTCTGTTTAAGTTAGTTCGCTTTTGGGTCCTCATTCACTCACCGTAACAGAAGAATCCGACCAAGAATGGACCCAGCGACTTCGGATCCTCTCCACTCAGCCGTCCAGATCCAGGGAGCGATGCTATGCAGACACGAGCAGGAATTGTCTGCTGCTCGACATGCCGTTGAGACCCTGGCCACCCAAGTCTCCAACCTCACAGAACAGGTTCACCATCTCCGCCTCGATCCACCGGCCACTTCCAGGGCTTTCGAATCTCCGGAGCCCAGAATCAATAACCCGCCGTGTTACTCTGGGGAGCCCACTGAATGCCGCTCGTTCCTCACCCAGTGTGATATTGTGTTTTCTCTCCAGCCCAACACTTACTCCAGGAGCACTGCTCGTGTCGCCTACGTCATATCTCTCCTTATTGGACGGGCTCGTGAGTGGGGCACGGCAATCTGGGAGGCAAGGGCTGAGTGTACTAACCAGTATCAGGACTTTAAGGAGGAGATGATACGGGTTTTTGATCGATCTGTTTTTGGGGAGGAGGCTTCCAGGGCCCTGTCTTCCCTATGTCAAGGTAATCGATCCATAACAGACTACTCTATTGAGTTTCGCACTCTTGCTGCCTCCAGTGGCTGGAACGAGCCGGCTTTGCTCGCTCGTTTTCTGGAGGGTCTCCGCGCAGAGGTAAAGGATGAGATTCTCTCCCGGGAGGTCCCTTCCAGCGTGGATTCCCTGATTGAACTCGCTATTCGCATTGAGCGACGGGTTGATCTTCGTCACCGAGCTCGTGGAAAGGAGCTCGCGTTCTCCGTTGCCCCCCTCTCCGCATCACTACCATCTTCCTCTGCCGGCTCGGGAGCTGAGCCTATGCAGCTGGGAGGTATCCGCATCTCGACTAAGGAGAGGGAACGGAGAATCACCAACCGCCTCTGTCTCTATTGCGGTTCTGCTGGTCATTTTGTCACTTCATGTCCAGTAAAAGCCAGAGCTCATCAGTAAGCGGAGGGCTACTGGTGAGCGCTACTACTCCTGTCTCTCCTTCAAGATCCTGCACTACCTTGTCGGTCCATCTACGCTGGACCGGTTCGTCAGCTTCCTGCAGTGCCTTAATAGACTCTGGGGCGGAGGGCTGTTTTATGGACGAGACCTGGGCTCGGGAACATGACATTCCTCTCAGACAGTTAAGGGAGTCCACGGCCTTGTTCGCCCTGGATGGTAGTCCTCTCCCCAGGATTCAGCGTGAGACGCTACCTTTAACCCTCACTGTTTCTGGTAATCATAGCGAAACCATTTCTTTTTTGATTTTTCGTTCACCTTTTACACCTGTTGTTTTGGGCCATCCCTGGCTAGTTTGTCATAATCCTTCCATTAATTGGTCTAGTAATTCTATCCTCTCCTGGAACGTCTCTTGTCATGTGAAATGTTTAATGTCTGCTATCCCTCCTGTTTCCTCTGTCTCTTCTTCACAGGAGGAGCCTGGTGATTTGACAGGGGTGCCGGAGGAATATCACGATCTGCGCACGGTGTTCAGTCGGTCCAGGGCCACCTCTCTTCCTCCACACCGGTCGTATGATTGTAGTATTGATCTCCTTCCGGGAACCACTCCCCCCCGGGGTAGACTATACTCTCTGTCGGCTCCCGAACGTAAGGCTCTCGAGGATTATTTGTCTGTAGCTCTTGACGCCGGTACCATAGTCCCCTCCTCCTCTCCCGCCGGAGCGGGGTTTTTTTTTTGTCAAGAAGAAGGACGGGTCTCTGCGCCCCTGCATAGATTATCGAGGGCTGAATGACATAACAGTTAAGAATCGTTATCCGCTTCCTCTTATGTCTTCAGCCTTCGAGATCCTGCAGGGAGCCAGGTTTTTCACTAAGTTGGACCTTCGTAACGCTTACCATCTCGTGCGCATCAGGGAGGGGGACGAGTGGAAGACGGCGTTTAACACTCCGTTAGGGCACTTTGAATACCGGGTTCTTCCTTTCGGCCTCGCTAACGCTCCAGCTGTCTTTCAGGCATTAGTCAATGATGTCCTGAGAGACATGCTGAACATCTTTGTTTTCGTTTACCTTGACGATATCCTGATTTTTTCACCGTCACTCCAGATTCATCTTCAGCACGTTCGACGTGTCCTCCAGCGCCTTTTAGAGAATTGTCTTTTTGTGAAGGCTGAGAAGTGCACTTTTCATGCCTCCTCCGTCACATTTCTCGGTTCTGTTATTTCCGCTGAAGGCATTAAGATGGATCCCGCTAAGGTCCAAGCTGTCATTGATTGGCCCGCCCCTAAGTCACGCGTCGAGCTGCAGTGCTTTCTCGGCTTCGCGAACTTCTATCGTCGTTTCATCCGTAATTTCGGTCAGGTGGCAGCTCCTCTCACAGCCCTTACTTCTGTCAAGACGTGCTTTAAGTGGTCCGTTTCCGCCCAGGGAGCTTTTGATCTCCTCAAGAATCGTTTTACATCCGCTCCTATCCTTGTTACACCTGACGTCTCTAGACAGTTCGTTGTCGAGGTTGACGCGTCAGAGGTGGGCGTGGGAGCCATTCTTTCTCAGCGCTCCCTCTCTGACGACAAGGTCCACCCATGCGCGTATTTTTCTCATCGCCTGTCGCCGTCGGAACGTAACTATGATGTGGGAAACCGCGAACTGCTCGCCATCCGGTTAGCCCTAGGCGAATGGCGACAGTGGTTGGAGGGGGCGACCGTTCCTTTTGTCGTTTGGACTGACCATAGGAACCTTGAGTACATCCGTTCTGCCAAACGACTTAATGCGCGTCAGGCGCGTTGGGCGCTGTTTTTCGCTCGTTTCGAGTTCGTGATTTCTTATCGTCCGGGCTCTAAGAACACCAAGCCTGATGCTTTATCTCGTCTCTTCAGTTCTTCAGTAGCCTCCACTGACCCCGAGGGGATTCTCCCTGAGGAGTGTGTTGTCGGGTTGACTGTCTGGGGAATTGAGAGGCAGGTAAAGCAAGCGCTCACTCACACTCCGTCGCCGCGCGCTTGTCCTAGGAACCTTCTTTTCGTTCCCGTTCCTACTCGTCTGGCCGTTCTTCAGTGGGCTCACTCTGCCAAGTTAGCCGGCCACCCTGGCGTTCGGGGTACGCTTGCTTCCATTCGGCAGCGTTTTTGGTGGCCCACCCGGGAGCATGACACGCGTCGTTTCGTGGCTGCTTGTTCGGTCTGCGCGCAGACTAAGTCCGGTAACTCCCCTCCTGCCGGCCGTCTCAGGCCGCTTCCCATTCCCTCTCGACCGTGGTCTCACATCGCCTTAGATTTTGTCACCGGACTGCCTTCGTCAGCGGGGAAGACTGTTATTCTTACGGTTGTCGATAGGTTCTCTAAGGCGGCTCATTTCATTCCCCTTGCTAAGCTTCCTTCTGCTAAAGAGACGGCACAAATCATCATCGAGAATGTTTTCAGAATTCATGGCCTTCCGTCAGACGTCGTTTCGGACAGAGGTCCGCAATTCACGTCTCAATTTTGGAGGGAGTTTTGCCGTTTGATTGGGGCTTCCGTCAGTCTCTCTTCCGGCTTTCACCCCCAGTCTAACGGTCAAGCAGAACGGGCCAATCAGACTATTGGTCGCATCTTACGCAGTCTTTCTTTTCGTAACCCTGCGTCTTGGTCAGAACAGCTCCCCTGGGCAGAATACGCCCACAACTCGCTTCCTTCGTCTGCGACCGGGCTATCTCCTTTTCAGAGTAGCCTCGGGTACCAGCCTCCGCTGTTCTCATCTCAGTTCGCCGAGTCCAGCGTCCCCTCCGCTCAGGCTTTTGTCCAACGTTGCGAGCGCACCTGGAAGAGGGTCAGGTCTGCACTTTGCCGTTATAGGACGCAGACTGTGAGGGCTGCTAATAAGCGAAGAACTAAGAGTCCTAGATATTGTCGCGGTCAGAGAGTTTGGCTCTCCACTCAGAACGTCTCAGAGCGTCTCCCCCCCCCTCCCCATCCTTGTCGAGGGCGCACCCATCTACAGGGTCCGCAGGATTTTGGACATGCGTCCTCGGGGCCGTGGTCACCAGTACCTCGTTGATTGGGAGGGGTACGGTCCTGAGGAGAGGAGTTGGGTTCCCTCTCGGGACGTGCTGGACCGTGCGCTGATCGAGGATTTCCTCCGTTGCCGCCAGGTTTCCTCCTCGAGTGCGCCAGGAGGCGCTCGGTGAGTGGGGGGGTACTGTCATGTATTGTCATGTTGTGTCTTTCTGTCCTTTCCTTTCACCTTGTCTCCCTCTGCTGGTCGTATTAGGTTACCTTTTCTCCCCCGCTTTCCCCCAGCTGTTCCTTGTCTCCTCTTGACTACCTCGTCACCCCTTCTCCCACCTGTTCCCCTTTTCCCTCTGATTAGTCCCCTATATCTCTCTCTGTTTTTGTTCCTGTCCTTGTCGGATTCTTGTTTGTTGTGTTTCATGCCTGAGCCAGACTATCGTCATGTTTGCTGTAACCTTGTCCTGTCCTGTCGGAATCTGCCGGTCTATCTGAGCCTACCACAGTTTGGTTATTAAAGAAGCTCTGTTTAAGTTAGTTCGCTTTTGGGTCCTCATTCACTCACCGTAACAGTTATATCTGTGTCTATATTGTCCATGAGTTTCTAGTGGTTAATTAATGAAAAAAGCAACTAAGCAACAATTGCATTATTTTCAATTAAATCTCAACTATAATGAACAAAAATACAAATGCAACATGTAAAGTGTTGGTCCTATGTTTCATAAGCTGGAATAAAAGATCCCAGAAATCTTCCATACGCACAAAAAAGGTTATTTCTCTAAAATGTTGTGCACAAATTTGTTTACATCCCTGTTAGTAAGCATTTCTCCTTTGCCAAGATAATCCATCCACCAGACAGGTGTGGCATATCAGGAAATTGACTTGATTAGATAAGTGCACCTTGTACTGGGGACAAGAAAGGCCACTTTAAAATGTGCAGTTTTGTCACACAACACAATGCAACAGATGTCTCAGGTTTTGAGGGAGAATGCAATTGACTGCAGGTATGTCCACCAGAGCTGTTGCCAGGAAATTGAAAGTTAATTTCTCTACCATAAGCTGCATCCAACATTGTTTTTAGAGAATTTGGCAGTATGTCCAACTGGCCTCACAACCACAGACCACGTGTAAACACGCCAGCCCAGGACCTCTACATCCGGCTTCTTCACCTGCGAGATCGTCTGAGACCAGCCACACGGACAGCTGATGAAACTGCAGAGTATTTCTGTCTGTAATAAAGCCCTTTTGTACAGAAAAAAAAAAAAAAATTCCGATTGGCTGGTCCTGGCCCCCAAGTATGCCCAGTCATGTGAAAGCCATAGATTAGGGCCTAATGAATATATTTCAATTAACTGATTTCCTTATATGAACTGTAACTTGGTAAAATCTTTGAAATTGTTGCATGTTGCGTTTATATTTTTGTTCAGTATATTTACTGATTTCCCAACTGCCACCAGTTTGGCGTCAAAACATTTACAATAAAGGCATATTGACAGTGAATAAAATAAATGAAAGTGTAAAAAAATATAAATTATATTTAATACTGAAACCCTCATATTTCACACCAGTGATATTCACTAAATAGATGGTTTATATTTAGGATATTTAACAGTTTTGCCATTCAATTTTTTACATTTTAAAATCATCATATTTTATTATTTTATGTATTGTGACAAGGCCCCCAAAAACCACACACAGCACCTTCAGAAAGTATTCACAAACCTTGACTATTTCCACATTTTGTTGTGTTACAGCCTGAGTGAAACATGTATTACATTTAGATATTTTTTTGTCACTAGCAATACCCCATATTGCCAAAGTGTGTCGTGGAAATTTCCTGTATTTAACAAATCATGAGAGCAAACCACACACAAGTCAGAGTTATCATAAAGTCCATCTTTAATTATATGAGCTCCATCACAACCCTGTGACTCTCAGATCAATTCAGTGTCTATAAATGAATTCTCTGAGAGTCCTTACACATTGCAACTGAGATCCTTTATAGCAAAGACACACATAGCCAGACAGCATTGGCTATAAATTATCGTTCAGCTTTGTCTCCTAAACTATGTTCTCATCTCGCTCTCAGGACCATAAAACAAATCCCCATGAACAGGCATATATCAAATACACCCCTCCTGGACAAGATCACAGAGACACAGTGACTGGCACACAGACATTGTGAAGCCAAGAGATAATTGATTTAAAAGATATGTTTACATATGAAGACAAACTTGACCCCTCCCCTCTCTGCGGCCCAAGTAACTTACCCCATGACAGAGAACAGATAACTGCAACCGGCCAACAGTATTATACAAAAATAGACATTCTGATGAGAAGTAACTCACAAGCATATAATGAAAATAAAACATCTTAGCTATGTTACCCAACTAATTCTGATTATTCCCCAGCAAGTGGAATTATGTTTTTAAAATATTTTTTTGAAACAAATGAATTCAAAATGAAAAGTTGAAATGTCTTGAGTCAATATTCAACCCCTTTGTGATGGCGAGCCTAAAAATGTTCAGTAAAATATGTGCTTAACAAGTCACGGACTCCCTCTGTGTGCAATAATAGTGTTTAACATGCCTCATCTCTGTACCCCACACATAGGGATCTGTATGGTCCCTCAGTTGAGCAGTGAATTTCAAACACAGATTCAACCACAAAGACCAGGGAGGTTTTGCAATGCCTCACCAAGAAGGGCACCTAGTGGTAGATGGGTACAAATAATAAAGGCAGGCATTGAATATCCCTTTGAGCATGGTGAAGTTATTAATTACACTTTGGATGGTGTATCAATACACCCACTCACTACAGATATACAGTTGTCCTTCCTAACTCAGTTACTGGAGAGGAAGGAAACCACTCAGGGATTTCACCATGAGGCCAATGGTGACTTTAAAATAGTTTAATGGCTGTGATTGGAGAAAACTGAGGATGGATCAACAACATTGTAGTGTCTCCACAATACTAAACTAAATGACAGAGTGAAAAGAAGGATGGAAGCCTGTATGGAATACAAATATTCCAAAACATTAACCCTGTTTGCAATAAGGCACGAAAGTAAAACTGAATACAAAGCGTTATGTTTGGGGCAAATCCTACACACCACTGAGTACCACTTTTCAAGCGTGGTGGTGGCTGCATCCTGTTATGGGTATGATTGTCATCGGCTAGGACTATGGATTTTTTTTAGGAGAAAAATAAACAGAATAGAGCTAAGCTCAAGAAACATCCCAGTGGAAAACCTGGTTCAGTATGCGTTCCAAAAGACACTGGGAGACAAATTCACCTTTCAGAAGGACAATAACCTAAAACTCAAGGCCAAATATACAATGGAGTTGCTTACCAAAACAACATTGACTTGAAAAAGACTTAAAAATGGCTAACAATGAGTAACAACCAACTTGACAGAGCTTGAAGAATTTTAAATGGAACAATGTGCAAATATTGTACAATCCAGGTTTTCAAAGCTCTTAGAGACCTACCTAGAAAGACTCACAGCTGTAATCGCTGCCAAAGGTGCTTCTAGAAAGTATTGAGTCAGGGGTGTGATTTATGTATTTCACTTCCAATAGATTTGCAAAAATGTGCGAAATCATGTTTCCACTTTGTCATGATGGGGTATTGTGTGTCGATGGGTGAGATTTTTCATTTTACTTAATCAATTTGAATTCAGGTTGTAATACAACAAAATGTGTAATAAGTTAAGGGAATACTTTCTGAAAGCACTGAATGTGCTGAAGATACAGTATGTGCACCACGTCATTGCTCTCTCGCTGTGCTTTGTGTGCATGATGTGCCTCTTGCAAACTGTCACTCAAATGGCAAGGGGCCGAAGCTCATTGGTTGAACTCTAATTGCTAGGGGGTTGGCTCACGTGGGGGAAAATGTAGGTAAAATGCTTCCAGAAAAACTGTTGCTTTTAAACTAGGGATTTCGTGGCTAATTGAGGTAAAACCGTAATTCTGCTCATAGATTATGAATGAATGAATTACACATTGACACATCCAGCCCAATAAAACATGAGGTTCAAAAAAATATTTAGTAGTTTCCATAGTTCTGGAGCATGTCTTTAATAGTTAACCAGAAATTATTTTATATAAAAATAGATAAAAACATATGCATTGGACTGTTAAAATTATTTACTTTCCAATAGAAAAGTACAGACATTTAATTATTAAATAAAGAGAATACCTTTCTTTTTATTCCTATCACATCATCAAATGTAGAAATTCATGTACATCACACATTTGTTCAAGCGATAATTCACTAAAATTACGAATACACTATATTCTATGGATAACTAGCTTGGCTTTGGATAAGTAAACTTAACTTACTTGCCATCATCCTTCGGGATGCAGCCTATTATGGCTGAATTGTGTGAAAACTTTTGTAGGTGACAGGTGGCTTGGGAGTGCCGGAAGTCTGCTGTGTAGAGAGTGAAGAGGAATGGTGACAAAACCATCCCTTGTGGTGCACCTACAGAGTGATTCTGTAGTCTGACGACCCACTGCAGCCTGTCAGTGAGGATGTCCATTATCCTGGTGATGGTGGAAGGATGTAACTGCACGACCTGGAGTTTGCGAGTTAGATAATGGGGCTAGATGGTGTTGAAGGCACTAAAAAAGCCAAAGAATATGATGACCACCTAAGGAGCAACTCTATGTGAATAACTCATTTCACATTGTCATACGTTGACCTAAGAGGTGCTCTTTCCTTCAGGTAATGTTATTAAATGTCATGCTGCTCCGCCACAGCTCTAGGCTACATTCTGCACAGAGTGTAGAACACATTGTAACTAGTGGCAGAAAATGTATCTCCATGGAAACTGGGGTTAGAAATCTGCTATTATCTCAGGTAGGGTGATAAGTGTAGAGATGGTGGATCGTAAGTGTAGTCAAGCCTGATTTATCCAGAAAGGAAGGACACAAGTCTTAATGAGTAGGAGCACAACAGTGGTTAATGCGAGGGTAGATAATTCTGCAAACAACACTAGTTAATTACAGTATAATATTATGATCATCCCTAATCACAGCGCAATAACGCATTGCCTACATTGGATGATGGGGGGGGGGGGGGGGGGGGGGGGGTCCTGTGACTGTCAAGCCAAAACCTTAACAGATTAACCAAGAGGTCCAAACCTCTTGACAAGGTTGCTAGGTGTTGGGTTAAAGTTGTTACATTGTAGTTATGTCTTCATTTAAAACACGCTCTAAAAACATAATCCATCATGATGCAGTATCTCTATGAGTTAAACACACAATAAACCAGAGCATAACGGACCTATTATTATTATTTTTATTTATTTACCCATATCCCCGGATTCCTCTGAACATTTTCATCTGGATCTTCGCAATCCCGGGTGACTACTCCTGGCTAGCGTTTCCATCCCGGAGCAAGCGCCAATTAGCCTGAAGCTAACCCGGCCAGGGCTCCTGTGCTACCACGGAAGCCCACTCCTGGGCTACAATATCCGGACCCCTTCTACTGCCGGTACGGGCACGGGAGCCCACTGATCCTCTACGACTGGAATACCGACATAATCTGCCCGAGGATTTCAACAGGTCCCTCAGGCGAGTCATCCGCTGAAGGCCCATTCTGCTAACCGCGGCCTACTAGCTACCTAGAGCTACTTGGACCCCTACTAATTCCACGACTGGTCTGTCGACGTCACCGCACGAAGAAGCAAAAACAGATTTACCCCCATCGCGACGTCCCCCAAAGGCTAACTTGCTAGCACCGGTCTGTTAACTGCTAGAAGGCTTGCCCCGGTCTGCTAACTGATAGCTTGCCTTCCCCGGTCTGCTAACTGCTAGCCCCGGTCTGCTAACTGCTAGCTTGCCAGCCCCAGTCTGCAACTGCTAGCTTGTTTAGCCTCGGTCTACTAACTGTTAGCTTGTTAGCATCAGCCTGCTAACTGTCTGAATCGCCATGTCCCCAGTCAGCCCAATCACTCTCTGGACCCATATGTTCACTTGGCTACGCATGCCTCTCTCTAATATCAATATGCCTTGTCCATCACTGTCCTGGTTAGTGATTACTGTCTTATTTCACTGTAGAGCCTCTAGCCATGCTCAATATGCCTTAACCAACCATGTTGTTCCACCTCCTACAGATGTGATGACATCACCTTGTTTAAATGTCTCTAGAGACTATATCTCTCTCATCATTACTCAATGCCTAGGTTTACCTCCAATGTACTCACATCCTACCTTACCTTTGTCTGTACACTATGCCTTGAATCTATGCTATCGTGCCCAGAAACCTACTCCTTTTACTCTCTGTTCCGAAAGTGCTAGACGGCCAGTTCGTATAGTCTTTATCCGTACCCTTATCCTACTTCTCCTCTGTTCCTCTGGTGACGTGGAGGTTAATCCAGGTCCTGCAGTGCCTAGCTCCACTCCTACCCCCCAGGTGCTCTCATTTGGTGACTTCTGTAAACGTAAAAGCCTTGGTTTCATGCATGTTAACATTAGAAGCCTACTCCCTAAGTTTGTTTTACTCACTGCTTTAGCACACTCTGCCAACCCAGATGTCTTAGCCGTGTCTGAATCCTGGCTTAGGAAAACCACCAAAAACCCTGAAATCTCCATTGCTAACTATAACGTTTTCCGCCAAGATAGAACTGCAAAAGGGGGCGGTGTTGCAATCTTCTGCAAAGATAGCCTGCAGAGTTCTGTATTACTTTCTAAGTCTGTACCCAAACAATTTGAGCTTCTACTTCAAAAAATTTACCTTTTCAGAAACAAGTCTCTCACTGTTGCCGCTTGCTATAGACCTCCCTCTGCCCCCAACTGTGCCCTCGATACTATATGTGAACTGATTGCCCCCCATCTATCTTCTGAGCTCTTGCTACTAGGTGACCTAAACTGGGACATGCTTAAAACCTGTTGTGACTCGGGGGAAGTATTTTCATTTTTGGAAAAAAAACGTTCCCATAGTGAACGGGATATTTTGTCAGGACAAGATGCTAGAATATGCATATAATTGACAGCTTAGGATAGAAAACACTCTAACGTTTCCAAAACTGTAAAGATATTGTCTGTGAGTATAACAGAACTGATGTTGCAGGCGAAAGCCTGAGAAAAATCCAATCCGGAAGTGCCCCAGGTTTTGAAAGCGCTGCGTTTCAATGAGTCCCTATTGAGCTGTGAATGGGCTATCAACCAGATTACGCTTTCTACGTATTCCCCAAGGTGTCTACAGCATTGTGACGTAGTTTTACGCATTTATGTTGAAGAAGAGCCGTAGGCGGCTACATTGCGCAAGTGGTCACCTGATGCCTCCAGAGAGATTCTCGAGTAAAATACAGAGGTAGCCATTACTCCAATCGGTCCTACTGAAAAACTAATTGTCCCGATGGATATATTATCAAATAGATATTTGAAAAACACCTTGAGGATTGATTATAAACAACGTTTGCCATGTTTCTGTCGATATTATGGAGCTAATTTGGAATATTTTTAGCAGTCTTCGTGACTGCAATTTCCGGGCAATTTCTCAGCCAAACGTGAAGAACAAACGGAGCTATTTCACCTACAAAAATAATATTTTTGGAAAAAAGGAACATTTGCTATCTAACTGGGAGTCTCGTGAGTGAAAACATCCGAAGCTCATCAAAGGTAAACTATTTAATTTGATTGCTTTTCTGATTTCCGTGACCAAGTTACCTGCTGCTAGCTAGACAAAATGCTATGCTAGGCTATCGATAAACTTACACAAATGCTTGTCTAGCTTTGGCTGTAAAGCATATTTTGAAAATCTGAGATGACAGGGTGATTAACAAAAGGCTAAACTGTGTCTCAATATATTTCATTTCTGATTTTCATGAATAGGAATATTTTCTAGGGATATTTATGTCCGTTGCGTTATGCTAATTAGTGTCAGGCGATGATTATGCTCCCGCATGTGGGATGGGGAGTCAGTAGAGGTTTTTAACACCCCGGCCATCCTACAAACTAAGCTTGATGCCCTCAATCTCACACAAATTATCAATGAACCTACCAGGTACAACCCCAAATCAGTAAACATGGGCACCCTCATAGATGTCATCCTAACTAATTCGCCCTCCAAATACACCTCTGCTGTTTTCAATCAAGATCTCAGCGATCACTGCCTCATTGCCTGCATCCGTAATGGGTCTGCGACCAAACGACCACGCCTCATCACTGTCAAACGCTCCCTGAAACCATTCTGCGAGCAGGCCTTTCTAATCGACCTGGCCGGGGTATCCTGGAATTACATTGACCTCATCCCGTCAGTAGATGATGCCTGGATGATGCCTATTCTTTAAAAGTGCCTTCCTCACCATCTTAAATAAGCATGCCTGTAACGGTTTTCTATATGAGAAGGAGAGTCGGACCAAAATGCAGCGTGTCGATTGCGATTCATGTTTAATGAAAGACACACTAAACACAAACACTAAAAAAACAATAAACGTAACGAAAACCTAAACAGCCTATCTGGTGAAAACACATAGACAGGAACAATCACCCACAAACACACAGTGAAACCCAGGCTACCTAAATATGGTTCCCAATCAGAGACAATGACGAACACCTGCCTCTGATTGAGAACCATATCAGGCCGAACATAGAACTGGACAAACTAGACATGTAACATAGAATGCCCACTCAGATCACACCCTGACCAACCAAAACATAGAAACATACAAAGTCAACTATGGTCAGGGTGTGACAGTACCCCCCCCCCCCCCCCCCCCCCCCCCCCCCCCCAAGGTGCGGACTCCGGCCGCAAAACCTGAACCTATAGGGGAGGGTCTGGGTGGGCATCTGTCCGCGGTGGCGGCTCTGGCGCTGGACGTGGACCCCACTCCATAATAGTTTTAGTCCACCTCCTTAGCGTCCCTAGATAGGTTACCCTCCTAAATGACAGCTCGGGACAGAGGGGCAGCTCGGAACAGAAGGACAGCTCGGGACAGAAGTAGCTCGGGACTGATGGGTAGCTCAGCACTGAGAGGAAGCTCAGCACTGAGAGGAAGCTCAGCACTGAGAGGAAGCTCAGCACTGAGAGGAAGCTCAGGCAGGTAGTTGGATCCGGCAGATCCTGGCTGGCTGGCGGTTCTGGCAGATCCTGGCTGGCTGGCGATTCTGGCAGATCCTGGCTGGCTGGCGGTTCTGGCAGATCCTGGCTGACTGGCGGTTCTGGCAGATCCTGGCTGACTGGCGGATCTGGCAGATCCTGGCTGACTGGCGGATCTGGAAGAGTCTGGCTGACTGGCGGATCTGGAAGAGTCTGGCTGACTGGCGGATCTGGAAGAGTCTGGCTGACTGGCGGATCTGGAAGAGTCTGGCTGACTGGCAGATCTGGAAGAGTCTGGCTGACTGGCAGATCTGGAAGAGTCTGGCTGACTGGCAGATCTGGAAGAGTCTGGTCGCCTGGCAGATCTGGAAGAGTCTGGTCGACTGGCAGATTTGGAAGAGTCTGGTCGACTGGCAGATCTGGAAGAGTCCGGTCGACTGGCAGCTCTGGCTGCTCCATGCTGACTGGCTGCTCCATGCTGACTGGCAGCTCTGGCTGCTCCATGCTGACTGGCTGCTCCATGCTGACTGGCAGCTCTGGCTGCTCCATGCTGACTGGCTGCTCTGGCTGCTCCATGCTGACTGGCTGCTCTGGCTGCTCCATGCTGACTGGCTGTTCCATGCTGACTGGCTGCTCTGGCTGCTCCATGCTGACTGGCGGCCCTGGCTGCTCCATGCTGACTGGCGGCCCTGGCTGCTCCATGCTGACTGGCGGCTCTGGCTGCTCCATGCTAACTGGCAGCTCTGGCGGCTCCTTGCAGACTGGCAGCTCTGGCGGCTCCTTGCAAACTGGCAGCTTTGGCGGCATCCTGCAGACAGGCAGCTCTGGCGGCTCCTTGCAGACTGGCAGCTCCTTGCAGACTGGCAGCTCTATGCAGACTGGCAGCTCTATGCAGACTGGCAGCTCCTTGCAGACTGGCAGCTCCTTGCAGACTGGCATCTCCTTGCAAACTGGCAGCTCTATGCAGACTGGCAGCTCTATGCAGACTGGCAACTCCTTGCAGACTGGCAGTTCTGAACAGGCGGGAGACTCCGGCAGCGCTGTAGAGGCGGAAAGCTCTGACAGCGCTAAACAGGCGGGAGACTCCGACAGCGCTGGAGAGGAGGAGGGCTCCGACAGCGCTGGACAGGCGAGGCGCACTGTAGGCCTGATGCGTGGTGCTGGCACTGGTGGTACTGGGCCAAGGACACGCACAGGAAGCCTGGTGCGGGGAGCTGCTACCGGAGGGCTGGGGTGTGGAGGTGGTACTGGAAAAACCGGACCGTGCAGGCGCACTGGAGCTCTTGAGCACCGAGCCTGCCCAACCTTACCTGGTTGAATGCTCACGGTCGCCCTGCCAGTGCGGCGAGGTGGAATAGCCCGCACTGGGCTATGCAGGCGAACCGGAGACACCGAGCGCAAGGCTGGTGCCATGTGAGCCGGCCCAAGGAGACGCACTGGGGACCAGCTGCGTAGAGCCGGCTTCATGGCATTAGGCTCGACGCTCAATCTAGCCTGGCCGACACGCGGAGCTGGAATATACCGCACCGGGCTATGCACCCGCACTGGAGACACCGCTTTCCACATGGCTACCCCTACCCCGGTCAACTGCCCGGCACCCTCCACAGCAACCCGCCAAAGCCCCCACCATTTCTCCTTTACCCAAATCCAGATAGCCAATGTTCTGAAAGAGCTGCAAAATCTGGACCCCTACAAATCAGCCGGGCTAGACAATCTGGACCCTCTCTTTCTAAAATGATCTGCCGAAATTGTTGCAACCCCTATTACTAGCCTGTTCAACCTCTCTTTCGTATCGTCTGAGATTCCCAAAGATTGGAAATCTGTGGTGGTCATCCCCCTCTTCAAAGGGGGTGACGCTCTAGACCCAAATTGCTACAGACCTATATCTATCCTACCCTGTCTTTCTAAGGTCTTCGAAAGCCAAGTTAACAAACCGATTACTGACCATTTCGAATCCCACCATACCTTCTCCGCTATGCAATCTGGTTTCAGAGCGGGTCATGGGTGCATCTAAGCCACGCTCAAGGTTCTAAACGACATCATAACCGCCATCGATAAGAGACATTACTGTGCAGCCGTATTCATCGACCTGGCCAAGGCTTTCGACTCTGTCAATCACAACATTCTTATTGGCAGACTCGACAGCCTTGGTTTCTCAAATGATATCCTTGCCTGGTTTACCAACTACTTCTCTGATAGAGTTCAGTGTGTCAAATCGGAGGGCCTGTTGTCTGGACCTCTGACAGTCTCAATGAGTGTGCCACAGGTTTCAATTCTCGGGCCGACTCTCTTTTCTGTATACATCAATGATGTTGCTCTTGCTGCTGGTGATTCTCTGATCCACCTCTACGCAGACGACACCATTCTGTATACTTCTGGCCCCTCCTTGGATCCTGTGTTAACTAACCTCCAGACAAGCTTCAATGCCATACAACCTTCCGTGGCCTCCAGCATCACTATAATACTTATTACTATATTACTATAATACTTATCCACCATAATTTGCAAATAAATTCATTAAAAATCCTACAATGTGATTTTCTGGATTTTTTTTCTCATTTTGTCTGTCATAGTTGAAGTGTACCTATGATGAAAATTACAGGCCTCTCATCTTTTTAAGTGGGAGAACTTGCACAATTGGTGGCTGACTAAATACTTTTTTAACCCACTGTATATGAACTTCCTACATCAGAGATCAACATTTTAAGAGTAAAATATGTGCTCAATATCCACTGTAAACACTCAAAATAGGAAATTTCACAATATTTTACAACAGCATTTCCAAAATGTGAGACATTTTGGCATTCTTGTTATTTTCAATTTGTTAGCTAGTTGCTTTTCAGACCCTGAGGAAGCTAGTGGTCGGGTATTCCATTCACAAACGCTTTAATAGGGTTAGGGATAGTGTTCCCACACAGCCATATCTCCATGTTACAGCACTTGTTTATGGAAGACAGACGGACGACAGAGGCGACCACGTGTTCTAATTATTTATCTAGCGCACTCGAAAGAAGCGTAACTGGGGAGGAAGTGTAGCAGAAGTGCAATTTGTCTGCTGGAGGGACACAGCCATATGGATCTGTGAAAACCTGCTACACTAAGTGTATATTTGTTATTTGAAAGATTATTCCTCGCTGATATGAAAGATGAGTTCCATATGTTTCTAAAACTGTATCGCAAGCGATGATTATGTCATGGTTTCACCTGTCACCAGAGGGCGGCAGAGACTGTCCTAAAGACATTAATGACACTCAGGTGTGTTCTGTTTACTCATTATAATATCCCTGTTAAAATAGGTGTGATTTCTGCTTGTCTCCTGAGTGAGGTTTCGAGACTTAGTGTTTATTGTTTTCGCAGTGTTACTGTGACCCTTCCGTTACTGTTTCTCAGTAAAATATTATGTTTATCCTTAACCACTGTCTGGTCTCCTCTCTGCACCTGGGTCCAACCTCACCATGTCACAGCAAGCTTCAGCCCACAACATGGACCCAGCAGAGATCACCCAGATCAGGAATGTTGTAACCCACCAAGGAGCACTGCTGGGGTGGCAGCAAGAACTACTCTTTCAGATATTAGAAATCCTCCTGGCATTTACTGACTCCCTCCAACCACAGTCCAACCCCAACCCAGGAGGAGCCAATGCCCAAGTCTCATCACCCAGTGCTACAGGCATTGCCATAGTTCTTCCAGGGAACCTGCACTGGGAACCCAAGATCCCTGCCCCCAAGCGGTATGATGGCCACCCGGGAGGATGCAAGGGGTTCCTCAGCCACTGCTCTCTGGTGTTCAAGCTACAGTCCTCCTCGTTCCACACCGATCGGGCCATGATCGCATACATAATCTCTCTACTCTTGGGCAAGGCCCTGGCGTGGGCAACGGCGGTGTGGGAACAGCAGCAACCATCCTGCAGCTCCATAGTAGCCTTCACTGCCGAGCTGCGACGAGTCTTCAACCACCCTGTTGGCGGACGAGAAGCGGCCAGCTGACTGATCAACATCTGCCAGACCAGTGTCTGACTTTGCCATTGTGATCCGCACCCTCAACGCCAAGAGTGGGTGGAATACAGAGGCACTGGTCACCGCTTTCCATCAAGGATGAAACTGCCCCTCAGGAACTGGGAGAGGAACTCGATTCCCAGATAACGCTGGCAATCAGAATCAACAACCGGCTCCAAGAACACATGAGATAGTATCCCGTATTTCTGAGCATGTCAAGCCCCCTGAACCCAGCATTAAGGAGCCCATGCAGCTGGGACACACACATCTGAGCCCACAGGAGCGCGACAGGTACATGCGCGAAGGCTGCTGCCTCTACTGCGGAGGTCTTTGCCATCTCCGTGCTACATGCCCAGAGCTGACGGGAAACACTAGGCTCGCCAGGACGAGGAGAGACCCTGACAAACTGTGCAGTTACCTCCCAGCTACCCAGTCGCCGTCTGTCACTACCCGCAACCCTCCACTGGGACAACCGTCAGCACCAGATTCAAGCCTTCGCGGTCTCCGGGGCCGCAGATAATTTAATTGATCAAGACTTCGCCAGAGAATTACAAATACCCTGCGTGACATGCCCCACCCCTTGCAGATTCAAGCCCTCGATGGACGCCCCATTTGTTCCGGCCAGGTGGAATATCAGACTAAGCCCATTCTACTGCAGGTTGGGGTGAATCACTCATCATGGCTCTTGAGAACCCCCTTATCCTAGGGTACCCCTGGCTAGCGCTAAATAACCCACAGGACACCTACTAGACTGGGGTAAGAAATGCCAGACTAAATGTCTAAGACCCCCGCCCAGAGCCCCACCGTGTCCCCCTGCATCCATTGAAGACCAAGATTTCTCCGCTCTCCCTCCCAAATTCTTTGACCTCCGGAAGGCCACAGCAAGAGGCAAGCCGACACCCTACCTCCTTATTGTCCATACGACTGTGCCATAGAACTTCTACCCGGAGCCACACCTCCCCGGGGCCGTCTTTTTTCCCTCTCAATCCCTGAAGCTGCAGTCATGGACAATTACATCCGGGAATCACTGGAGGCAGGTTTCATTTGCTCCTCAACATCCCCAGCTGGTGCAGGTTTCTTCTTTGTGGGAGATAAGGATGGAGGACTGCATCCCTGTATCGACTACCGTTGGCTGAACAGGATCACGATGAAGAACTGTTACCTATCCCTGATGTTCGCCGCCTTCGAGCTGGCCCAGGGGGCCCAATTCTTCACCAAACTGGACCTCCGCAACACTTACAATCTGGTGACAATCAGGGAGGGAAATGCATGGAAAACTGTCTTTAACACCCCCTAGTGGCCACTATGAGTATTTAGTCATGCAATTCGGATTATCGAACTCCCCGGAGTCTTCCAAGTATTGGTCAATGACACTCTGGGGGATATGTTAAATCGGTTCGTCTTTTTTACCTTGACGACGTCCTGATCGTCTCCAAGACCCTTCCGGAACACATCCACCACGTCCTGAGACGCCTCCTGCAGAGTCAACTATACGTCAAGATTGAGAAGTGTGAGTTCCATGCATCCCAAGTCGAATCTGTCCGTAGACTTTATCACAGCGTTACCTTCAGGCTTACCACTACCCTGATGGTCATTGATCGGTTCTCCAAGGCAGCCCATTTCATTGCCTTACACAAGTTTCCCTCAGCGAAGGAGACAACTGATCTTATGATTACCCATGTCTTTCGACTACACTGACTTCCCCAGGACATTCTCTCAGATCATTGGCCCCAGTTCGTCGCACGGTATTGGAAAGCCTTCTGCTCCCTGTTGGGGACGTTGGTGAGTCTCTCCTCGGGGTTCCACCCACAGTCGATTGGGCAAACGGAGTGGGCCAACCAGGAATTGGAGAAGTTCCTCCGCTGTCTCATCTCCACAGAGGCCAGAAATTGGAGCAAATTCCTCGTCTGGGCGGAGTATGCTCACAACACACTGCTGATCTTGTCCACCGGACTGTCGCCGTTCGAGTATCAGTTCGGGTTTGCCTCGTTTCCTGAACAAGAGGCCGAAGCAGGGGTGCCATTAGCCGAGGTGTTCATTCGACGATGTCGCCGCACCTGGATCAGAGTGCAATCCTCCTTGCTCTGCTCATCTGCCCAACTCCAACACCATGCAAACCGGCACCAAAGGCCTCTTCAGCTCCCCCGACCGGGTCAACGAGTGTGGCTGTTCACTCGTGATCTTCCTTTAAAAGTGGACTCGTGGAAGCTCGCTCCACGCTACATAAGACCATTCAAGATCATGAGTTGCATCAACCCAGTCACCTATGAGGTTCTGTTCATCCTTCCATGTCTCCCGTCTCAAGCTGGTAAGGACCAGTCCCTTCTCTCCCCCACACCTGCTCCTCTGCCCCCTCGACTTGTTGATGGTCACCTGGCCTACACTGTCTGATGTCTGTTGGATGCTCGTTGGGTCCGAGGCACCCTGCAGTACCTTGTGGACTGAGAGGGCTACGGCCCTGAGGAGCGGGCGTGGGTGCCTGCCCGGGACATCCTGAATACGGGACTCGTTTGGGACTTCAACCAACAATGTGGAGGTCTCCCTGGCTCCGCGGCTGGAGCTGCTTCTAGAAGGGGGGTACTGTCATGGTCCCACCTGTCACCAGAGGGTGGCAGAGACTGCCCTAGAGACATTAACAACACTCAGGTGCAGTACTACACCTGCACCTGTCGACGACACAAGTTGTTCTGCTTCCATGAGCACATCCAATGCTAGCATCAGTAATTCTTTGTCCATGCTAGCACTGACAGTTGTGAATCTGATGCAGCCGAAGAGCTACTGCCCCCTTACCCGAGAAAGCACCGAACAACGGATAGGGACGTTGGACAGTCGAAGAGGCGCAAGCAAATATGATGAGAACTACATTGATTTGGGGTTCACTTATATTGGGAGTAGTACCTTAGCCAAAGTGTGTTATGTGTGCAAAAGTAGTATCGCACAACTCCATGAAACCTTTAATCTTGCGCAGACATTTAGAAACTAAACATGACAATTTGAAAAATTAGCCACAGTGGTTTTTGGAGCAAGAATTAAGACAACCTTTGAGTAATAAGACATGTATAAAAGCAACATATACCGTCAATAAGAAGGGGCTAGAAGCGTCTTATACGGTGAGCTACTGAGTGTCTAGGACAGGCAAGCCCCATACTATTGTGGAGGACTTAAGTCTTCCTGCTGCAGCCGATATGACTGGGACAATGCTGGGGGAAAAGGCCCAAAAAACTATACAGACAATGCCTTTATCAAACAACACTGTTTCTCGATGCATCAACTGGATGATTGGAACACTGTGGACAATTGACATGGCAGGAGATGTTTTGAAACAATTACTGGTTTGCATACACGGTAGTGAATTCTATGCGTTACAGTTGGATGAGTCAACAGACGTAGCGGGCCTAGCACAGCTACTTTTATATGTCCGTTGGGGGGTCAATTAAGGAAGACATTTGGTAGCAGGATTACAAGATTGTTATATTTATGCACCAAATGGTTGTTTTATGAAATAGAGTAAGGTTCTTAGGACGCTCTCTCCCCCTTTCTGAGTTAACTGAGGAGTCTTTTGAAGCTTGGGCTGGAAACTGTTAAAGAGATGGTTTCCACTCTAGTTTCCTGCAGTTAGTCTGGACGTATGGTCAAGGGAAATGGGTTTTGCTAGAGAAAGCTTGAGCTGGCAATGGCTTGATGATAAAAACCTAAAGTTGACATTTCATAGACAAGATGTGGTGTGTGTGACCCGAGATAGAGATAGCCTGGAAGAGTTTAGAACAATGCCTCATTGTCTCATCTTCCTGGCATCTGGGAAACTAAGTCGGGTTGATAACCAAGGTTGCTTATGGGAGTTGGAGGCAGTCTGACTAAGCATTTTTAGGTCCTATATAAAGTCTGTTTCTTCATTATTAGTTAAGCACCTGGCAACACACTTCAGAGTGTGGGGTCGACGGTTTCATTATTGCAATAATTAATCAATTTTAAATAAAGATGATTGTTTGAAGAAATGACAAAGTCTCTCTCAGTACTGAATTTCCATGATAGACATCCACTTCTGCAAACCACTGGAAACCAGGACAACAGGAGAGGATATTTTTAAAGTACGGGACAGTTTTGCGAAATCAAATGGACTTTGGTGGTCAAGATGTGTTGGTATCTGTACTGATGATGCAAAGCCATGACAGGGAGACATCCGGGAGTGGTAACCCGCGTGCAAGCAGTTTTTCCCGAAACGACTTGGTTACACTGCAGCATCCACCGAGAGACTCTTGCTGCCAAGAGAATGCCTGACAGCTTGAAAGACGTTTTGGGCACTACAGTGAAAATGATTAACTTTGTTAAAGCAAGGCCCCTGAACTCTCATGAATTTTCTGCATTATGCAATGATATGGGTAGCGACCATGTAATGCTTTTACAAAATACAGAAGTGCGCTAGTTATCAAGGGGCAAAGTATTGACATGTTTTTTTGAATTGAGACTCGAGCTTAAAGCTTTCTTCACTGACCATCATTTTCACTTATCTGACTGCTTGCATGATGACGAGTTTCTCACAAGACTGGCCTATCTAGGTGACGTTTTTTCTCACCTGAAGGATCTAGGAATACAGGGACGCTCCGCAACTATAGTCAATGTGTGGGACAAAATTGAGGCTATGATTAAGAAGTTCGAGCTCTTCTCTGTCTGCATTAACAAGAACAACACACAGGTCTTTCCAACATTATATGATTTTTTTGTGTGCAAATGAACTCAAGCTTACGGACAATGTCAAATGTGATATAGCGAAGCACCTGAGTGAGCTGGGTGCGCAAACGGACCACACAAACAACTGGATTTGTTATCCCTTTTGTGACGCTCGTCGTTGGAATGAGGTGAGGACAAAAGCGTGGTAAGTGTTCATTATATATTTATTAAACCGAGAACACTAAACAAAATAACAAAGGAGAAACAAAACGAAACAGTTCTGAAAGGTGACATACACATAACAGAAAATAATCACCCACAACTCAAAGGTGAAACCAGGCTACCTAAGTATGATTCTCAATCAGAGACAACTAAAGACACCTGCCTCTGATTGAGAACCATACCAGGCCAAACACAGAAATACCAAATCATAGAAAACGCACATAGACTGCCCACCCCAACTCACGCCCCGACCATACTAAGACAAAGACAAAACAAAGGAATTAAGGTCAGAACGTGACACCTTTCATGCCCTGTCTCCAGTCCACTTCCCTGAACAAGGGAGCCTCATCGAAATTGCAACAAGCGGTTCTGTGACAAAGTCACTGCCAGATTTCTGGATAGGGCTGCGCTCAGAGTATCCTGCCTTTTAAATCGCGCTGTTAAGACACTGATGACCTTTGCCACCACGTACCTATGTGAGAGTAGATTCTCGGCCCTCACTAGCATGAAAACTAAATGCAGGCACAGACTGTGTGTGGAAAATTATTTAAGACTGAGACTCTCTCCGATACAACCCAACAAGCACACCATTCACATTAACCTGTGGTGAGTTATTCACAATTTTTGATGAACAAATAAGGTTTTATATGTAAAATGGCTAAATAAAGAGCAAAATGATTGATTATTATAATATTATTATTTGTGCCCTGGTTCTATAAGAGCTCTCTGTCACTTCCCACGAGCTGGGTTGTGACAAAAACTCACTCATTCTTATGTCTAATAAATGTATCGTATAGTGTGTGTGTGGCAGGCTTACAATGGTGGCAAAAAACAACCTTTGAGAATGCTCTGACCCTGGTGCTAGAGAGGGTATGCAGCTGGAGGTTGAATTTTTGAAGGGATAAGGGACTATCAAAAGTTTGGGAACCACTGATCTACACTATACGTGCGTGTTTTGTCACATAAACTGAAATTAGGCAAACTATTAGAATTTTAGCAACCATGAAATGATGGAGCGATTTCTGTATAGTGCAACTTCAACAACTCATTAACAACTGCATGTGTAATGCTAATGCTCAAAATAAGCTGCAATCATCTTCTACTCAAATATGGCTGCACTGTGCCTATAGATGCACAGTAGCACGTGTTAATGCTAATGCTAAATAAACATTATTATTATACATTGTTTTTTGTCTCCTCATGATCCATAAATCAGATTGACTCCAGATTTGGAATATAGACTCAATGAATTAGCCTCTAATCATTTTGAGAATGATTAGTTGCTGCATTCAAAGTCGGCCACGCGACACCACAAGATGGAACCATATTATAGCAGGGCTACAAGAACTGAACCGATGGTCATGGGGCCTTACTTATTAATGAACAAAAATATAAAGGCCATGGATTTGATTTTAGAGTGTTGGTCCCATGTTTCATGAGCTGAAATAAAAGATCCCCGAAATGTTCCACAAGAAGGTTATTTCACTCAAATTTTGTAAAGAAATTTGTTTACTTCCCTGTTAGTGAGCGTTTCTCCTTTGCCAAGATAATCCTTCCACCTGACAGGTGTGCAAGATCAAGAAGCTGATTAAACAGCATGATAATTACACAAGTGCACCTTGTGCCGGGGATAATAAAAGGCCACTCAAAATGTGCATTGTTGTCACACAACACAATGCCACAATTCTCAAGTTTTGAGGGACCGTGCAATTGGCATGCTGACTGCAGGAATGTCCACCAGAGCTGTTGCCTGATAATTGAATGTTAATTTCTCTACCATAAGCTAGCTCCATTGTCATTTTAGAGAATTTGGTAGTATGTCCAACCTGCCTCACAACCACAGCCCAGGACCTCCACTTCTGGCTTTTTCACCTGCAGGATCATCTGAGACCAGCCACCCAGACATCTGATGAAACTGAGGAGTATTTCTGTCTGTAATAAATCCCTTTTGTGGGGGAAAATGAATTCTGATTTGCTGGGCCCGGTTCCAAAGCCAATGCCCTCCCAGGCCCATCCATGGCTGCACCCCTGCCCAGTCATGTGAAATCCATAGATTAGGGCCTAATGCATTTATTTCAATTGACAGATTTCCTTATATGAACTGTAACTCAGTAAAATCATTGAAATTGTTGCATTTATATTTTTGTTCAGTTATATACAGTACAAGTCAAAAGTTTGGACACTCCTACTCAATCAAGTTTCATTTTCATTTTTACTATGTTCTACATTGTAGAAAAGTAGTAAAGATATCAAAACTATGAAATAACATATAGAATCAAGTAGTAAAAAATTGTTAAACAAATCAAAATGTATTTTGGAATTTAGATTCTCCAAAGTAGCCACAGCACACTTTTGGCATTCTCTCAACCAGCTTCACCTTGAATGCTTTTCCAACAGTCTTGAAGGAGTTCCCACATATGCGGTGCACTTGATGGCTGCTTTTCCTTCATTCTGCGGTCCAACTCATCCCAAATCATCTCAATTGGTTTGAGGTTGGGTGATTGTGGAGGCCAGGTCATCTGATGCAGCACTCCATCACTCTCCTTCTTGGTCAAATAGCCCTTACGCAGCCTAGAGGTGTGTTCTGAGTCATTGTACTGTTGAAAACAAATGATAGTCCCACTAAGCGCAAACCATATGGCATATCGTTGCAGAATGTTGTGGTAGCCATGCTGGTTAAGTGTGCCTTAAACGCTAAATAAATCACTGACAGTGTCACCAGAAATGCACACCCACACCATCACACCTCCTCCTCCATGCTTCACGGTGGGAACCACACATGCGGAGATCATCCATTCACCTACTCTGCATCTCACAAAGACACGGCAGTTGGAACCACAAATACTTGAACTCTGTGAAGCATTTTTTAAAGCTGCAATATCTGAGGCTGGTAACTCTAATGAACTTATCCTCTGCAGCAGAGGTAACTCTGGCTCTTCCTTTCCTGTGGTGGTCCTCATGAGAGCAGCTTCATCATAGCGCTGGATGGTTTTTGGGTCTACACTTGAAGAAATGTTCAAAGATATTAACATTTTCCTGTTTGATTGACCTTCATCTCTTAAAAAGTTATGATGGACTGTCGCTTCTCTTTGCTTATTTGAGCTGTTCTTGCCATAATATGGACTTGGTCTTTTACCAAATAGGGCTGTCTTCTTTATACCACCCCTATCATGTCACAACACAACTAATTGGCTCAAACAAATTAAGAAGGAAAGAAATTCCACAAATACCCTTTTAACAAGGCACACCTGTTAATTGAAGTGCATTCCAGGTGACTACCTCATGAAGCTGGTTGAGAGAATGCCAAGAGTGTGCAACGCTGTCATCAAGGCAAAGGGTGGCTACTTTGAAGATTCGCAAATATAAAATACATTTAGATTTGTATAACACTTTCATAATTAATACACGATTCCAAATGTGTCTTTTCATAGCTGTGATGTCTTCACTATTATTGTACAATGTAGAAAATAGTACAAATAAAGTAAAATCCTTGAATGAGTAGGTGTGTCCAAATCTTTTGACTGGCACTGCATGTCCTTAGAAGCTGTGTGTCACACCCTGATCTGTTTCACGTGTCTTTGTGATTGTCTCCACCCCACTCCAGGTGTCGCCCATCTTCCCCTGTGTATTTATACCTGAGTTCTCTGTTTGTCTGTTGCCAGTTTGTCTTGTTTGTCAAGTCAAGTGTTTTTGTTCTCAGCGCCTGCTTTTCCCAGTCTCTCTTTATCTTGCCCTCCTGGTTTTGACCCTTGCCTGTCCTGACTCTGAGCCCGTCTGCCTGACCACCCTGCCTGCCACTGAGCCTGGCTGCCGACCTGTACCTTTACCCCACCTATGGTTTACTGACGTCTGCAGTCTATTGCCTGCCCCTGTTGGATTATTAAACCATTGTTAATTCAACGTTGTCTACATCTGAGTTTCACCTTCATACCTGATACTGTTTGAATATAAAGTCACTGCAACCTTAGATGGCTGCACCAGACCAGTTGGTGGCACTATAGATGTCATTGGCACCAATGGCACAATAAGATACTATAGCAATAACTATTGATCAAGTAGACTTTGTCTCATGCAAATTATTGTTAGATTTAAATTATGCAGACAAACAATGTGAAATATCGGGATTAGTATATCTGTGTCAATAAATAGTGTTGCCCTATTATGTGGTCTGACTGTTGTGAGAAGTGAATATTTTATTAAGGAAAATGAGAAACCAGAAGTCCTGCTGCTCGTGCAGTCAGCATATACAGTGCATTCGGAAAGTATTCAGACCCCTTGACTTTTTCCTAATTTTGTTACTTTACAGCCTTATTCTAAAATGTATTACATTGTTTTCCCGCTTCATCAATCTACACACAATAGCCCATAACGACAAAGTATGAACTCGTTTTTAGAAAGTTTTCTACATTTCTTAAAAATAAAAAGTTTTCAGACCCTTTACTCAGTACTTTGTTGAAGCACCTTTTGCAGTGATTACAGCCTCAAGTCTTCTTGGGTATGATGCTACAAGCTTGGCACACCTGTATTTGGGGAATTTTTAACCTTATTCTCTGAAGATCCTCTCAAGCTCTGCCAGGTTGAATGGGGAGTGTCACTGCACACTATTTTCAGGTCTCTCCGGAGATGTTTGATTGGATTCCAGTCCCCCTCTGGCTTGGCCACTCAAGGACATTCAGAGACTTGTCCCAAGGCCACTCCTGCATTGTCTTGGCTGTGTGCTTAGGGTCGTTGTCCTGTTGGAAGGTGAACCTTCACCCCAGTCTGAGGTCCTGAGTGCTCTGGAGCAGGTGTTCATCAAGGATCTATCTGTACATTGCTCCGTTCATCTTTCCCTGAATCCTGACTAGTCTCCCAGTCCCTGCCTCTGAAAAACATCCTCACAGCATTATGCTGCTACTATCATGCTTCACCGTAGGGATGGTGCTAGGTTTCATCCAGACGTGACGCTTGGCATTCAGGCCAAAGAGTTCAATCTTGGTTTCATCAGACCAGATGGTCAGACTCCTTTCGGCGGGCTGTAATGTGACTTTGGCTTCCGTCTGGCCACTCTACCATAAAGGCCTGATTGGTGGAGTGTTGCAGAGATGGTTGTCCTTCTGGAATGTTCTCTAATCTCCACAGGGGAACTCTGGAGCTCTGTGAGAGTGACCATCGGGTTTTTGTTCACCTCCCTGACCAAGCACTTTCTCCCCCAATTGCTCAGTTTGGCTGACCTGCCAGCTTAAGAAAAAGTATTGGTGGAGGCTTCTTAATAATGATGGAGGCTTCTGTGTTCTTGGGGACCTTCAATGCTGCAGAATTTTTTTGGTACCCTTCTCCAGATCTGTGCCTCGACACAATCCTGTCTCGGAGCTCTACGGACAATTCCTTCGACATCATGGCTTGCTTTTTGCTCTGAAATTCACTGTTAACCGTGGGACCTCATATAGACAGGTGTGTGCCTTTCCAAATCATGTCCAATCAATTGATTTTACAACAGGTGGACACCAATCAAGTTGTAGAAACATCTCAAGGATGATCAATGGAAACAGGATGCACCTGAGCTCAATTTCGAGTCTCATAGCAAAGGGTCTGAATAGTTATGTAAATAAGGTATTTCAGTTTTTTATATACATTTGCAAACATTTCTAAAAACCTAGTTTCACTTTGTTTTATTTCATCAATTTTAGAAAAAGATTGGTTTGTAAAAAAAAATTGAAAAAGTCAAGGAGTCTGAATATGTCTTTAGAAAGTCTTCACACCCCCTGCACTTTTTCCACATTTTGGTGTGTTACAAAGTGGAATTAAACATGAGTTAATAGTTTAAAAAAAAACTACAATCTACACACAATACGCTGTAACATCAAAATGGAAGAAAAATTCTAACATTTGTAAAAAATTTAAATAAAAAGAAACACTAATATACTTTGATTAAATAAGTATTCCACCTCCTGAGTCAATACATGTTAGAATCACCTATGGCAGCAATTACAGCTGTGATTCTTTCTGGGTATCTAAGAGCTTTCCACACCATTTGCCCCTTGTTATTTTCAAAATTCTTCGAGCTCTGTCAAATTTGTTGTTCATCATTGCTAGACAACCATTCTCAGGTCTTGCCATAAATTTTCAAGCAGATTTACGTAAAAACTGCAATTTTTCCGCTCAGGAACATTCACTGTCTTCTTGTTAAGCAACTCCAGTGTAGATTTGACCTTGTGTTTTAGGTTATTGTCCTGCAGAAAGGGGAAATCATCTCCCAGTGTCTGGTGAAAGCAGACTGAACCAGATTTTTCTATAGGATTTTGCCTGTGCTTAGCTACATTGTGTTTCTTTTTTATCCTGGAATAGCTCCACAGTCCTTAACGATTACAAGTATACCCATAACTTGATGCAGCCACCACTATGCTTGCAAATATGGAGAGTGGTACTCAGTAATGTGTTGTATTGGATTTGCACCAAACCTAACACTTTGTATTCAGGACAAAAAGTGTATTGCTTTGCAACATTTTTTGCATTATTACTTTAGTGCCTTGTTGCAAACAGGATGCACATGTTGTTATATTTCTATTCTGTACAAGCTTTCTTCTTTTCACTCTGTCAATTAGGTTGTGTAACTACAATGTTGTTGATCCATCCTCAGTTTTCTCACAAACAGCAGAGGTAACTCTGGTGAACTCATGGTGAACTCTCTGATTGGTTTCCTTCCTCTCTGATAACTGAGTAAGGAAGGACAACTTTATCTTTGTAGTGGCTGGGTGTATTGATACACCATCCAAAGTGTAATTAATAACTTCACCATGGTCAAAGGGATATTCAATGTCTGCTTTTTTATTTGTACCCATCTACCAAATGGCTCTCTTTTTTGGAAGGCATTGCAAAACCTCCCTGATCTTTGAGGTTAAATCTGTGTTTGAAATTCCCTACTCGACTGAGGGATCTTACAGATATTTGTCACGCCCTGATCTGTTTCACCTGTCCTTGTGAATGTCTTCACCCCCCTCCAGGTGTCACCCATCTTCCCCATTATCCCCTGTGGATTTATACCTGTGTTCTCTGTTTGTCTGTTGCCAGTTCATTTTGTTCTTCAAATCTACCAGTTGTTTTCCACCTGCTCCTGTCTTGCCTATTGTGCCTGTTTTCTGTTTTTCACAGTTTTGACCATTCCTGCCTGCCCTGACCCTAAGCCTGCCTGCCGTCCTATACTTTTGCCCCACTACTCTGGATTACCGACCTCTGCCTGACCTGACCCTGAGCCTGCCTGCTGTCCTGTACCTTTGCCCCACTACTCTGGATTATCAACCCCTGCCTGACTTGACCTGTCGTTTGCCTGCCCCTGTTTCTGTAATAAACATTGTTACTTCCACACAGTCTGCATTTGGGTCTTACCTTCAAACCTGATACATATATGTGTATATTTTTTTCACCGTTATTTAACCAGGTAGGCCAGTTGAGAGGAAGTTCTCATTTACAACTGCGACCTGGCCAAGAAAAAGCAAAGCACTCCGACACAAACAACACAGAGTTACACATGAAATAAACAAACGTACAGTCAATGACACAATAGAAAAGTCTCTGTACAGTGTGTGCAAATGAAGCAAGATTAGGGAGGTAAGGCAATAAATAGGCCGTAGTGGCGAAATAATCACAATTTAGCAATTAAACACTGATAGATGTGCAGAAGATGAATGTGCAAGTAGAGATACTGGGGTGCAAAGGAGCAAAAAAATAAATATATATGGGGGTAGTATATGGTGACCAAATGGATGGCAGTGTGATAGACTGCATCCAATTTGCTAAGTAGAGGGTTGGAGGCTATTTTGTAAATTACATTGCTGAAGGCAAGGATCGGTAGGATAGTCAGTTTTACAAGGGTATGTTTGGCAGCATGAGTGAAGGATGCTTTGTTGTGAAATAGGAAGCTGATTCTAGATTTAATTTGGGAGTGGAGATGCTTAATGTGAGTCTGGAAGGAGAGTTTACAGTCTAACCAGACACCTAGGTATTTGTAGTTGTCCACATATTCTAAGTCAGAACCGTCCAGAGTAGTGATGCTAGACGGGCAGGTAGGTGTGGGCAGCGATCGGTTGAAGAGCATGCATTTAGTTTTACTTGCATTTAAGAGCAGTTGGAGGCAACGGAAGGAGAGTTGTATGGCATTGAAGCTCATCTGGAGTACAGAGATGAGGTAGTCATTCAAAAATCATGTCAAACACTATTATTGTACACAGAGTGAGTCCACGCACATTATTATGTCACTTGTTAAGTACATTCTTACTCCTGAACTTATTTAGGCTTGCCATAGCAAAGGGGTTGAATGCTTATTGACTCAAGACATTTCAGCTTTTCATTTTTTTAAATAAATGTTTTACATTTTTGAAAAACACAATCCCACTTTGACATTATGGGGTAGTGTATGTAGGCCAGTGAATAAAAAAAAAAATAGTAATACATTTTCAATCAGGCTGTAACACAACAAAATGGGGAAAAAGTCAAGGGGTGTGAATACTTTCTGAAGGTACTATATTTATAAATATTCATATTTATATAAAAACTCAGCACAACTAGGGTCTATTTTTCTCCACTTCCTGTCTGACTGATGTGCCCAAAGTAAACTGCCTGTTACTCAGGCCCAGAAGCCAGATATGCATATAATTGGTACCAGTGGATAGAAAACACTTTGAGGTTTGTAGAAATGTTAAAATAATGTCTGAGACTATAACACAATTGATATGGTAGCCAAAAATCCAAAGAAAAACCAATCAGATTTTTTTGGGGGGAGAGCCCACGCTCTTTCAATGGAAAGCTATGGGTCCGATGCAATTCCAGCTCCCAGATTGCAATTCCTGTGCCTTCCAATAGATGTCAACAGTCTTTGTTCAAGATTTCAGGCTTGTTTCTTCCCAAATGAGGAAGAATTTAGAGTTTTGGTACAGGGAGTCAGAGTTGGAAATAAGTCTGGTGGCGCGCGACGAAGAGGACGCACACTTGCTAGTTTAGCTTTTCTATTGAACATACTTCTTTCCGTATGAAATATTATAGTTTAATTACATTTTAGGGTACCTGAGGATTATATAGAAAGGTATTTTGACCTGTTTTAACAAAGTTTAGCGGTAGCTTTTTAGATTCCTTTCTATGCATGTTGAATGAGTGGATTACTCAAATCGATGGTGCCAACTAAACAGAATTGTTGGGATATAAAGGATTTTATGAACGATTTTATCTAACAAAACGACCATGCTGGGTAGCTGGGACCCTTGGGATTGCAAATCAGAGGACGATTTTCAAAAAGTAAGTGAATATTTAATCGCTATTTGGGATTTCACGAAGCCTGTGCTGGTTGAAAAATATCTTGATGTGGGGCACCGTCATCGAACAATAGCATGCTTTCGCTGTAAAGCCTATTGTAAATCGAACAATGCAGTTAGATTAACAAGAATTTAAGCCTTTAACCGATACAAGACACTTGTATGTACCTAGATGTTTAATATTCATAATTTATATGATTATTTATTTTAATTGCACGCCCTTCAACTTCACCGGAAGTTGCCGGCAGGTGTCCCGTTGACAGGACGCCTAGCCCTAATGACTTTAAGAATGATTACCTGCTGCATCCAACCTACAGCACTAAACTTCACTTGCGTCATCCTTGTGGTATTGAGAGCTATATTTATTTGATTTTTGCAAAAAAGTAGTGTGTAGATCCAGTAGTTAGTTACACCACTACATGCCAAAAAAAAGTGATTAACTATTGAAAACACTACCAACATTTTTATTCAGTTCAACTACAACCAAGCTACTGCAAAATGTAGTTAAATTACTATTTGAACTACATGTAGACTACTACTACCAACACTGCAGAAAGCTCTTCGAGGCCCCCCAAGGGTCAAAACTCAAAAATACTAGGCTTATTGAATAATCTGAATGCCACAACTAAACCAATCTCTCAGAAAAAAGTTATTATATTCTATGTGCTTCAAGTGTCGTTGAAGATTTTTACAAATTTCATGCATGTCAAAGTCCTCCATCTGTATTGGTACTTTCAAAACAACTGGGAATTCAGAAAAAAATGAGGTTAAATTATGTCAGTGATCTTTTGGTCAGAATGTCGGAGCTCTAGAAAGATGCCCGTTCCTGACTTGGAATTCCGAGTTGGATGACCGTTCAAAAATATTTTTCCCAGTCGGAGATACTTTCCCCCCCGAGTTCCCTGTTGTCTTGCAAGCTCTGAAGTCGGAAGTCTGAGATTTTTGTGTTCAGGGTTCAAAACAACTGAAAATCTATGACTCCCAACTTCAGTGGGGGTTGGGAATTGGGAACTCTGAAAAAAAAACAAGATCCGACTGGTGATCGAACTCAGAATTCCAAGTGGAAAACTTTGCCATCTTTCTAGAGCTCTGACTTTCTGACTTGAAGATCACTGACATAATTGAACCTTGTTTTTTTCTGAATTCCCAGTTGTTTTAAAAGCACCATAAATTGAGTGGGTCATGGGAGAGAAGATATGATGTGTGTAAACTGTAGGGGTACCCATGGTGTCAGCACCAGAAAGGCAGGTTGAGGTTGCCAGGTGTCCTATGCCAGTTGTCCTATGCTGAGGCAGTGAAGAGATTAGTAGGGTAAAATGGGTCCAGGTGAGTAAGGCCGAGGCCAATAGAGAGTGATGGGAATAACATGCTTCATTCAATAAGGTTGTTTTTTCCGCATTCATACAACAGAAAAGTAGGATGATACTAGTAAACTGATGCACAGCCAACACCGTAGGTGGCGGCATTCACCTATAACATTTGTTTGCGGTGCCCCATAATACAAAAGAAGAAGGAGAGCTGCAATGAATCATCGGACTTAGTTGGCTCGCTAGCTAGGTAGGTTAGCAAAGCAGCCACACTGTTTAGCTAAGCTGGAATGTGGCGCAACGTCCCTTGTCTGAACTGTGTTTGTGAAACATTTTGAATAGCGACGATGAACTGATTTTCGTCAAGTTGATCCACAGCTCGTTTTGACTATCGGTCATTTGATCTGGACCTCTTTACTCGAACGAAGTGTAAGTTTAAATCTTAGCTAGGTAGCTAACCAGCGTAGCTACAGTAGCTAATCAGCTTACAGTTTAGTTAGCTAGTTAACCAGCGTTGCTAGAGATGTAATTAGTTAGCCTTGCCAGCTAACGTGTCCAATGTTTACAGTCAAAGTGGGCCATTTGACAGGGACACACTGATTAGCTAACGTTCGTTGTCAGAGGTTGCTAAACTATTAGCTAACTAGCTAGGTACCTATAATGTTATTTAACGTTCGCTAACTAATGTTATATTTCTTATATTCTAGGACGGACCTTAACTAGTTAACCAGCTGCTATTTTGCTAACTTTGATGTTAGCAAGTAGCCTGTACGCGTAAATGCTTTACACGAGAATGGACCTGTTGAACTATCAGTTCCTGGACAAAATGAACAACAATATCGGGAGACTACACTACGAAGGTAAGGGAGAATAATTTACTATTTTTCCATACGTGTGTTATTGGCGTAACAAGCTAGTACTAGTTGTTCACTAACTAGCTAGCCCTCGTAGTTCACATAGCTGGCTAGCTATGTGCCTTATTATTATTATGTTTTAATCATTGACAAACCAACCGTGGGAAACGTTAGCTAACACAATTTTAATGTATTGATCAATTACACCGTGCCACTTTTTTAACCACTCATTGTGGCTCCAGTCATTGTGGCTGCAAGGATTGACATAAAAAGTAACGCTAAACCTCTGTGTAACCTTTTTATTTAACTAGACAAGTCAGTTAAGAACACATTCTTATTGACAATTACGGGCTACTGTGGGTTAACGGCCATGTTCAGGGGCTGAAGGCCATATTTTGTTTTGTTTTAACCTTGTCAGCTCGGATTCGATCCAGCAACCTTTCGGTTACTGGCCCAATGCTCTAACCACTAGGCACCTGCCGCCCCACCTCTAACATTAGTCCCCACTTTTCAGGTAGTCAGAGCAGGTAACTAGATCACGGGGGGGGGGGGGGGGGGAGAGGATGATGGCTCAAACCACCTCCTATTGTTACTGATTTAGTTTAAAAACGTTCTAAATTATTGAGACATGATCACCCTGGTTTACATGAAATGTATAAACGGGGACTGTTCTCTACAGCTGAATCTTCTCTTACAGGTGAGTCCAGGATTCCCTCGCTGCCCTCTGCAATGACCAACATGAGGACCGGTCCTCCCCCCATCTGCCCCAGCAAAAGGAAGTATGGCGAGGAGCAAGTGGATGACCGCATTGACTGTGACAATGACCACATGACCAAAATGAGCAGACTGTTTGCTGCTCAACTGTAAGTGCAATCTTACATACTTTTTGGATGTTTGTTTTATGACAATATTTAAATGTTACTTGTATCCAAACATTTATCGGCATGAATGGACTTAGATGTATCGATATCAGAGGAGGATTGCACACAGGAGTGTGCATGTGGTTAAATGTGTCATAAGTAAACACGGCTGGTTTTTGAACAATCTAGCACGGAATCCTCATTAAGCTACAGTCTGCATGGCCCAATCTCCTGACATCAAAGTGAGATTGATTTTGAAAGTGGCCTATGAATAGTCGGTGCAGTTGGTGGGCTATGTAAGGCAGTCCGGTGTAATCTGCCACTTGTCCGTCCTTTAACAAGGGGACGGCCTGCCGGTGGAGACAACCGCAGCGATCCTTGGAGCCTCGGACACAGCCCTGTGGAGCACATCACTTCCTCCTCCAATGGTCTCCATGACAACCACATGTATGCCTCCATCCCCTCCTATGGCTTGGACCAGCCCCTGGCTCTGACTAAAAACAGCCTGGAATCTGGACTGGGTGGCGCAGAGAGGCCTGCCATGCCTGGCCCTGTGGACAGACCACAGGTTATTCTGACAAATAAGAAATACTGTCATGCATTCATCAGTTGCGTCTTGCCTACAGTCTCTTAATTTGTGTGTATTT
Organism: Oncorhynchus mykiss; assembly: GCF_013265735.2. Classification (NCBI taxonomy): domain Eukaryota; kingdom Metazoa; phylum Chordata; class Actinopteri; order Salmoniformes; family Salmonidae; genus Oncorhynchus; species Oncorhynchus mykiss. The sequence continues at coordinate 37,512,847 of NC_048573.1, forward strand.
ATCTCTTATAGAATCGTCCCTCTGTGATCACCTGTGCTCCTGCAAGCAATCGCAATTGCTACCGGTCTCACTGCCACAAGTCTCACAGTCCCAGCCCACCCATCGATCAGAGGAAGGCCAATGGTAAATCTTTAGCACCACATTACCTTACTGGTAAATCTCTGTGCATAAATTGGACATCTGCACCATTGTTACCATACCACACTTGGAATTTAGACTTTTCTCAATACTCATAAATAGCTTTACTCAATTCAGGAGCTGTAATACTCACCTCTATTATGTAATCCCAGCTAACACTGCCGTCGACCCTGTGATCGAAGAGCACTTCCGCCGCAGCCTGGGGAAGAACTACAAGGAGCCCGAGCCCATCTCCAACTCTGTGTCCATCACAGGCTCTGTGGATGACCACTTTGCCAAGGCCTTGGGGAAGACCTGGCTCCAGATCAAGGCCAAGGGGCCAGGGGGAGGCCCCCACAGTCCAGAGGCCAACTCCTGAGAGATGGGCTGAGCCTCCCTCATTGTTGAGTGGTGAAACACAATCACTCCTTTTGTCTGTGGCATCAGATAAGGGCACAGATTGACCTTCCTATACCATTCATTGTCAAGCTTGACATCCCTGAGCTCAGAACAACGGTGACAAACATGCTAAACAAGACGATCAGTTTGAATACTGTATTGTACACCAAGACTGTCTTTTTACGGACCTGGGGGGTGGCTTCTGCTCCTATTAAATGACTGACTCAGATCTGGGAGGATTTGATACATTTGTTCAGTTAGGGCAGTTTTGGATTGAGTCCAAGTGTGTAAATTCTTCCTTTTTGAAGGCAGAAATATCAATTTGAGGAGCCCTCTAGGACCAGTATTAGTCAGCCCTGATGTCATCTTTGAGTTCTTCTATTGATAATAACAATTTAAAAAAAAACATTTTAAAGACTTAACCCTGACAGAGATTCCCAAAACGATCAAATAATGTAAGCCTTTGAGAAGGTGTTCTGTCTTAACTCCCTCATGCCTTCTTTATTAGCCAAAGAACTCACCTGCCACTTCAAACAAAAAGCCATAGTCTGGTTAGCCCCTCTTCTGTCTCCATCATCCTGCCATCTCCTTTAACTCTCCACTCACCCTGTAACCCTGTGTTTGAGTGTGTTTTTACTTGGAAAGGAAGGCCGGCTCTGATTTGCACTATTATGTGTTAGATTGAGGTAGGGGTAACGGCATATCTGTTTCATTTGGAGCATACCATTTTTGGGGGGGATTATTAATACCTTTTTTTTTACAATACTAACTGTGGTAACGCAATTAAGGCTCGGGCCTCCCTCCGGTCTGAATGTTTCTCTTTTTCTCTCCCACTATTCTGAACTGGACTCACTTTCTTATTTGTGGACTTTACATTTTGTTTTGATCCTTTTTGTTCTCCTAATACTCACTGTGGTTAATTTCATAGATACAGTTGGTAATAAGGATAGTATTCTGCTTACTGAGATGCATGTTTCAAATAGCTGGTATCTATTATAAGCCTTGTTATTCTATACTATTTACCATCAGAATTTATTTTTGTCAGTAACCGTTTTAGAAATATTCACTGCTGGTACAGTCGTACTAAATATATTTTTTTGTATCTGGTTTTCATTAGAATATATATCTATACACACGCATCCATCTACAAAACGCAGCCTCTGGCAAGGCTGTCTGGCTGCAGTATAATAGGCTCGATTGCATTGTTATTCTGTGGATGCTATGACTGAATACAGTAAACATTGAACATCTGTAGTCAACTCCTAGATGGAACAGTCCTATCTTCACCATGCCATTTAGTCATGATTTTATTTACTCTAATCTGTTTAGTTTCAGTTCAACTTCCATTTGAACTTTGAATGCTATCAAATTGACTAACTTTTGTTAGATTGACTAGTAATGAGGATTTCTACTCAACTCTTTATTTTTGAAAGTGTAGTAGTTTATTAACCCTAAAACCGAAAATGCTGGTGACTTCACACACATGTATCATGGCTGGCCTTGAACAAAACCCTTGCTCATGCTTGTCTTGAGACAATGGCATGAACATTCCACCATTACTACCCAACTCCATTTTATGTTTCAAGTAAGAGCTGGTAAGATTTGTGGATTGAGGATAGCTTCTCTTCAATTTGGGGTGTTTCCTTCGTGTAGCCTAAACTGTAAGGGAGTAAAAAAAAAACAGAACAGAATCCAGGGTAGTACCACTCTAGAACATCTAATGTACTGAAGGTGCGGGTTATACAGATTAATACAGTTGTATGAATTATTTCCATTTCATTTAGTAAATCTATGGGTTAACACTATGTTATAGTACGTTGACATTGTTTTAGTCACCTCTCAGCTCTTTGAGAATTATGTACTTGCATCCAATATTCTGCACACTGTTTAAGAATTACTACGAACTATTATATTCCGTTTTTCTTTAATTTGTAAAGACTATCATTGCGCGGCGCGTAAAGATCCTATACATTTTTAAAAACAACTTTATACTGTATATCCAGCCATTGGATATTCATTATACTCTAACGATGCATTTTTATCTATCTAAAAAGTTGATTTTTTTTTTTTTTCTCCAGAGTTGTCTGAGGTGTGATAAGTGCAGGAACACACTTGTCATTCTATGAATAAGGCTCTCTTGGCATAAAGGGGGCGGCAAGTAGCCTAGCAGTTAAGCGCATTGGGCCAGTAACCGAAAAGTCGCTGGTTCGAATCCCAGAGCCAACAAGGTCAAAAATCTGTATGTGCCCTTGAGCAAGGCACTTAACACTAATTGCTCCATCTAAATGTACACTGAATAAAATTATAAATGCAACATGGTAAGTGTTGGTCCCATGTTTCATGAGCTGAAATAAAAGATCCCGGACTTTCCATACGCAGAAAATTTCTCTCAAATTTTTTACATCCCTGTTAGTGAGCATTTGTCCTTTGCCAAGATAATCCATCCACCTGACAGATGTGCAATATCAAGAATATGTTTAAACAGCATGATCATTACACAGGTGCACCTTGTGCTGGGGACAAAAGGCTGCTCTAAAATGTGCTGTTTTGTCCCACAACACAATGCCACAGATGTCTCAAGTTTTGGGGGAGTGTGCAATTAGCAAGTTGACTGCAGGAATTTCCACCAGAGCTGTTGCCAGAGAATTTAATGTTAATTTAGAGAATTTGGTAGTATGTCCAACTGGCCTCACATCCGCAAACCACGTCTATGGCGTCATGTGGATGGTTTGCTGTCAATGTTGTGAACAGAGTGCCCCATGGTGACGGTGGGGTTATGGAATTGCCATGAAACCAGCCGCAAACTAGATTCATATCTGTATTCCCAGTCATGTAAAATCCATAGATTAGGGCCAAATTATGATTTCCTCATATCAAATGAAATTGTTGCATTTATATTTTTGTTCAGTATAAAGATAATGTCAGGGTGACATTACTGCTGCATGTTTTGAGTCTGTTTCTATACTGCAGTGGAACTGTAAGGGCTTATCACGAGTTGTCTCTCAGTGATATGTTGGGGTTTAATGTTCCAATGTTATTTAATTGGTATTCGACTGCTTGTGCCTCTAAACGACAAGTCACAGGAACTAGACTAACTGTGGCTTCACATGGGAAACTACATTGCCTTTTACTTTTTGTTAATCTTTTATTTACTTTATTTTTGTCTTATTTTTTTCAAAAGAAAATGTCGCTTTTTTTGTACTTGATTTCTCCTAAATAAACTTTCAAATGCTCTCTCAGTCCAGTATTTTAATGTTTTTTTGTTTTGTTTCATCAATATTTGTCGAACAATGTAATTCACCATTCAGACTTTGGGCAATTTTCACATTTTCACAACAGAACCCAGCCCATTGTCATGAAACCAGCCGCAAGCTAGGTTTCCATCCAATTGGCAAATATTTCATGTGAATTTTCTAAAGCTGGCAAAAAAACAATACGCACATTTTCCCACCATCAAATTGACTTGTTGCTGATTAAAGGCTTTGCGTAATGACGTAGTGCACATAAAGAAAACTTGCACTTAAATGGTCATGTACCAAAAAAAAAAAAAAAAAAATGGCAAGTTAAATGGGTCATTTTCAACTCGACTGATGGGTTTTGTAAAAAAATGTGTGTGTGTGTATATATATATATAGTGAATGTTCCCAGCTGGCAGATACAGTGAGGGTAGGCTTGCTTGCATGATGATTATTATTGACAAAAAAGCGAGACTATTTTGATTTATCAAACGGCAGCCAAGCATCTACCATGTCACCATAAGATCCTTAATATTTATTGGAAATGAGCATCATGCTCATCACTGCACTTTCATCACCCTGTGAAGTTCATCATTGATTTCATCACCCCCCTATCCACATCGATGGAACAGTAGTGGAGAGGGTAGCAAGTTTTAAGTTCCTCGGCATACACATCACAGACAAACTGAATTGGTCCACTCACACAGACAGCATTGTGAAGAAGGCGCAGCAGCGCCTCTTCAACCTCAGGAGGCTGAAGAAATTCGGCTTGTCACCAAAAGCACTCACAAACTTCTACAGATGCACAATCGAGAGCATCCTGGCGGGCTGTATCACCGCCTGGTACGGCAACTGCTCCGCCCTCAACCGTAAGGCTCTCCAGAGGGTAGTGAGGTCTGCACAACGCATCACCGGGGGCAAACTACCTGCCCTCCAGGACACATACACCACCCGATGTCACAGGAAGGCCATAAAGATCATCAAGGACATCAACCACCCGAGCCACTGCCTGTTCACCCCGCTATCATCCAGAAGGCGAGGTCAGTACAGGTGCATCAAAGCTGGGACCGAGAGACTGAAAAACAGCTTCTATCTCAAGGCTATCAGACTGTTAAACAGCCACCACTAACATTGAGTGGCTGCTGCCAACACACTGACACTGACTCAACTCCAGCCACTTTAATAATGGGAATTGATGGGAAATGATGTAAATATATCACTAGCCACTTTAACCAATGCTACCTTATATAATGTTACTCACCCTACATTATTCATCTCATAGGCATACGTATATACTGTACTCTATATCATCGACTGTATCCTTATGTAATACATGTATCACTAGCCACTTTAACTATGCCACTTTGTTTACATACTCATCTCATATGTATATACTGTACTCGATACAATCTACTGTATCTGCCTATGCTGCTCTGTACCATCACTCATTCATATATCCTTATGTACATATTCTTTATCCCCTCACACTGTGTACAAGACAGTAGTTTTGGAATTGTTAGTTAGATTACTTGTTGGTTATTACTGCATTGTCGGAACTAGAAGCACAAGCATTTCGCTACACTCGCATTAACATCTGCTAACCATGTGTATGTGACAAATAAAATTTGATTTGATTTGATTTAGTTTAAAGGGATAGTTAATCCAAATTACAGAAGTACATATTGCTTTCCTTACCCTGTATGAAGTCTACAGACAAGGTATGATAGCAATCCATGCAAAATGACATTAAATTATGCTTCGGTGGAATGTCTAAACCGTTGCTGCGACTGTCACTTTACTTGTCACACACACATGAAAAAAAGTATCTGAAACTGATGCAACTTCCGTTGTCGTGGTAACCGGGAATGCCACAGCAACCAGACCAAATAATCCTGTGACAAAATGATGCAGTGAAAATTCATTGCCGTGTGTAATGCAGCCTAGTTTTATTTAGACCATCCCAGCAGCTATTTTAGCGGTGCTTCTCCGTGCATGAACGACATAGCCTATACGGCCAGGGGCGCAACTTTCATTGGGGACGGGGGGACATGACCCCCCGACATTCCAAAACTGGATTTTTGTCCCTCCCAAGATGTATCTTTGGAATGTGATACAAAACAGGGCGGGTGTGCTTTAGGATCATGCGGACGCCTCCGAGCGGTCTGGTAGGCTGTTCGCAGTGTTCGCAGTCATCTGACTGGATAAAAAAATTATGTCCCACCCACTTCTAAAACCAAAGTTGCGCCCCTGCTATAGGCTATGGATCATTTGATTGAGACCACAGTAAATAGCCTATAGGCGCGAATCAGAGATGAGGGGCGATATCGGGCAAACACATCGATTTTGACATTTTTAAATTTCATCAATTACAAATTACATGACCCTGCCCTGGACTAGATTAAACTATACTAAACCCTCCCCTTGACTGAAATTGAAAAAGCATGACCTTCCCCCATTTCCTTCAGGTACTCATGTAACTTCCGATACATCCCTTCATAAACTGCATGCTTTCCAAGTCGTAGTGGGAGGAGGAAAGGGGAGAGCCTACCTAGTCAGTTGCACAACTGAATGCATTAATCCAAAATGTGTCTTCCGCAGATTCTTTTCAGCTCTCTGGCTAGGGGATTCTAACCAGTGATTTTTCGGTTACTAACCCAATGCGCTTAACCGCTGGGCTACCTGTCAAAATATATAATTACGTGACTTCAAGTTTACTTCCATATGACGGTTATTATTATTAATAATATTTGCGCATGAAGGATTTTCAATTGCCATTACTCGCAAAATGTATTTTACAGACAAAGAAAGATCCCACCTTGTCAGCGTATTTTGTTTTGCTGACATTTGGAAAGTTTACCGACAAATGTTCTGTTTCCATCCGGCCTGTCCTGACATTTTTTTTTAATTCTGACATTTACTTGCATTGGTTGCCTGGTTACAGAGGCAGTTCTGGGTCGTTGATTTACTATTCATAAATAAAGTTGTATTTGGCCGCATGGGCGTGGTGGTAACATACAGTAAGTAACTAGTTACAGCTGTGCTGTGGGATTGTTGTTTCTCAGTGCTGGCAGGGAGGGATGTAATTATCTCTCTCTGTCTTTCTATTTCTCAAACACCATCTCCCTCTAAACAAGAGACCCCCCACCCCCGTTCAGTGAAGAGTGAAGTTAGGAAGTTGAGGAACATAAACATCCAAACCAAATCCTGTGTCTGAACATCAAGGGGGAAAAAAATACTTTTAAACTATACTCTGTCTAATTTCCATTAATAATAGGTTGGATGAGGCAGTTGAAGGCAGAAGTCTCTAGGGCGTTACAGGCTTGTTGTGGCCACAGCAGTGTTAATGAGTAGAATCAGCCCATGGTGAAGTCTGTCATTTGAACATCAGGGTGTTGCCAAATTTCATAATGCTGCTGCTTATTTCGAAAGTTCAGAGGAGGACTGCGTTGGGGGAGTTGTGGTCAGTCAGTGGAAACTAGAGGTCGACTGACTATGATTTTTCAATGGCGATACAGATTATTGGAGGACCAAAAAAAGCCGATACCGATTAATCGGCCGATAAAAAAAAAAAAAATATATATATATATATATATATATATATATATATATATATATATATATACATACACACACCGTATATATATATATGTATATATATTTGTAATAATGACAATTACAACAATGCTGAATGAACACTTGTATTTTAACTTAATATAATACATAAATAAAATCAGTCTCAAATAAATAATGAAACATGTTCAATTTGGTATAAATAATGCAAAAACACAGTGTAGGAGAAGAAAGTAAAAGTGCAATATGTGCCATGTAAAAAAGCTAACGGTTAAGTTCCTTGCTCAAAACATGAAAGCTGGTTGTTTCTTTTAACATGAGTCTTCAATATTCCCAATATTCCCTATTGGATGTTCTTATAGGCACTACAGTATTGCCAGCCTAATCTCGAGAGTTGATAGGCTTGAAGTCGTAAACAGCGGTGTGCTTCAAGCATTGCGAAGAGCTGCTGGCAAACGCAGGAAAGTGCGTTTGGAAAATGAATTACGGTCTTTGTTAGGAAGAAATGGTCTTCACACGATTCGCAACGAGCCAGGCGGCCCAAACTGCTGCATATACCCTGACTCTGCTTGCACTGGAACACAAGTGAAGTGACACAATTTCCCTAGTTATTATTGCCTGCTAACATTAATTTATTTTAACTAAATATGCAGGTTTAAAAATCGATACTTGTGTATTGATTTTAAGAAAGACATTGATGTTTATGGTTTGTGATAGTCTGTGATTCGATGATAAATTAACAGGCACCGCAATGATTATATGCAACGCATGACAAGCTAGTTAAACTAGCAATATCATCAACCATGTGTAGTTAACTGGTGATTATGTTAAGATTCATTGTTTTTTATAAGATATGTTTAATGCTAGCTAGCAACTTACCTTGGCTCCTTGCTGCACTCGCGTAACAGGTGGTCAGCCTGCCACGCAGTCTCCTCGTGGATTGCAATGTAATCGGCCATATTTGGCGTCCAAAAATGCAGATTACCGATTGTTATGAAAACTTGAAATCGGCCCTAATTAATCGGCCAAGCCGATTAATCGGTCGACCTCTAGTGGAACCACTGAAAGGCCACAGAGGAAGCCGGAGTATGAGGGAGAGAGGGACCTCAACAAACAGTGTCCTCAGATGGCTGCGTTTATTCAAGAGAGTTTTTGGACCAAACTGCAGCCGCAAGAATATAGAATCTTTATATCATAATGCAATGGCTGTCAACTATATTATATTTGTGTAATTACAGTATTTGTGATGTGTAACTAACCTCTTTCAACTGCTAGTAGGGATCACAGAGCCATAAAAGTCATGAAATAGACTACATTTTACTTCCATGGTGTATGTGTGACTCTGTAAGCTTTGGCTGATAGGCCCAAACAAGTGTCACACCACCACAAGATCTGGTTTGTATTATCCTCTGACTGTTGGTGAGGTTACACCCTCCCTTTTAATGGTTCTGTCTTGCCATTGTTTGGTGAAACTATTCTCAAGTTGTGAAGTCACTGACTCAGTGGCAATCGTAGTAACATGTTTTGAAGGATTTCCATGACTGCTTTTTTAATGATGATGTCTTTATTCTGTCACTTGGGGAAGCTGACACATTTAGACCATGGGAATCCATTTTGGTCTGTGAGGCTGTGTATAAATATCTGTCTCTTGGCTAATCACTTTCCACACTAGGCAATTTATAAAACTGTGCAATGTAAACTAGTGAAAATGTAATTGTTTTGGCGATAAAGTAATGGTTGGATTACTGCGGACAACTAAAGTTAGTTCACAAGACCTGTTTCACACCCAACCCTGCTGGTCCAGACAGTGATACATGAAAGAGATAATATCACTGTGTCATTACTCCAAAATCAGGCTAATTAGGCTATATTAGTGTAATTTCAAGTTTCAAGTTTTAATGTGACATGAACAAGTATAGTGAAATGCCTTTCTTGCAAAGTCAAATGTTATTTCAGGGACAGATTAGTATAAACGCCTAAAGAGGGCCTAAGTGCAACATTTCCCATATCTGGTTGAACTTGTTTTTCAGAACACAAGATTGTTGTCATCCAGGTATTAGTTTGAGCATGGAGCCGCATAACACGGACTTGAGCCAACGCTAAGTGTATCTCCACCCACTAGATGGCAGCATAGAACCACGATACAGACGGCACTATAAAACTCCTTCCACTCCCCAGAGACCAAACAAAGAAAAGGTGCATTATCACTCTGGGAAGGCTGATTTGAATGAAACATCTCTCATCTCTCATATTATTTATTCTTACATGTGTTTTCCACTGAAACAAACGCAGGTGACAGCATAATCTCATGATGAAAGGGGTAGATTACCGAAGGCGTCATTCTCTGCTGTCTACCTGGCTCCTGGATTTGCATTTGATAGTGCTGCTCTAGCGCTGAGACCCCTAGAGGGCGTAGTTCTTCCTGATGTCCTATTACCTCTAGGTGCCGACCCAGTCAGCCCAGCCAGTAATACACTCTATCTTCCATGGACCGGCTCATACATAAAACATCCTCCATTCAGGCTGCAAAAGCATCCGTTTCCTTCTTAACTCGATTTAAGATCTCGTCGTGGGAAGAAAACGGGTAAAATATGTGTACTGTCTTAATAAAACAATTTTCCATCACCATGCTAGGGTGGCTAATGCTACTTCCTGATGTTGCGGTGCACTTTCAGGAAGGGGTAAACACACTCACTAGGGCTGTGCTTCAAACTCATAAAAGACACACGCTCATCACCCTCGCCTCAAGCCCTCGTTTTTGGTCGAGTTTGTGAGTGTACAATTATTTTCACTTTGGGGCCTGAAACGCACCATAATTCAATTTGCAATGATTGTACATCCGCTAAAAAAAGTCAGCCGAAACTTAAAACCTCAACATGGAAAAATCAGCATACAAGTGTAAGTAAATACGAATGTAAAACGATTAGAAATTGTGCTTCTAATGCACATGACCGCACAAACACATCTTGTAAAAGTAATGTTTTTGTTTGGTTAGCTTTTGGAAATTGTAGAAATAAAACATTTTTCTTCAGAAGTTCCAGCTAGGCAGGCTAACATTAGTTAGCTAATTCATTTTCTAGCTATCATACAGTAGGCGTATATTAATCATTATATAGTTACTATAAGTAGACATGCAATCATAAATGACTGTAGCGCATATAAAGTACCCACAAGCTACCTTTGGCTGAAAACACTATCATCCCGGGATGAACAGTGACAAATTTCCGGCAAGGGCTGTCCATTTTAGAAATCATTCCTTCCTCCCTCGCCTCTTGCCCTGCAAGTGTATACTCGTCAGACGTCATGATACGTCATCAGAAGTGTCCACTTAATTTGAGGGCTGAGGGGATAGGTATAATGAGTGCCCTGAGAGTCAGGAAGCAAGTTCAGGGAGTGAGTGTTTTAATGAATAAAAGAAACAAACAACGCACCGACATGAAAACAGAGTCAATAACACCTGAGGAAAGAACCAAGGGGAGGGACAGATACAGGGAAGATAATCAAGGAGGTGATGGAGTCCAGGTGAGTGTTATGAGGCGCAGGTACACAAGACGATGGTGACAGGTGTGCGGCATAATCAGCAGCCCGATGACCTAGAGGCCGGAGAGGGAGTATATGTGACAATAGGGTGTGTCTTTTAAGTGTTTGAAATACAGCCTTGGTATGCAAAATCCGGAAGTTGTCTGAAAATCAAAAAAATGGTGGTGAAAAAAATGTGTTTTATTAAGACAGGAGCCATTAAACCGAATTAAGGATGAAACTGTCACATTTTTGCAGCCTGAATGGAGGATGTTTTATGTATGAACAGGTCCAGTCAGTCAAAATTCAGTTTTTCCTGTGTTTTATATCATATAGTACAACAGCTGATGAAACTAACACTATAAAAGTGTGAAAACATTTGATTAGTGTTATGTCCTGGTAGTTGCTGGTTGAAAATATAATCGACACAGGACCTTCTAATCAGTAGGTTTGCATATACAGGAGTTTCGGCTTTCAATGGTGACATCACCATGGTAAATGAGTTAATAGACCAATAAGAAAGAGCGTTCCAAACCTCCCTGCCAATAACAAGCTAGTTTTCCCCTCCCCACTCAGACCGCTCACAGACAGTCCTAGCAAAATCTGTGTTTAACAAATATATATTTTTTGCTTCAATGGAAATCTATTACAGTAAGATACTTAATTGTTACCCAGAAATGATTTGGTATTGATATGGTCATGGTCCAAACACACCAAGACAGTAGTGAAGAGGGCACGACAACACCTTTATCCCCTCAGGAGACTAAAAAGATTTGACATGGGTCCCCAGATCCTCAAAAAGTTCTACAGCTGCACCATCGAGAGCATCCTGAACGGTTGTATCACCGCCTGGAATGGCAACTGCTCTGCAGCCGACCGTATTGCGCTACAGAAGGTAGAGCGTACATTCAAATACATCACTGGGGCCAAGCTTCCTGCCATCCAGGACCTATATACAAGGCAGTGTCAGAGGAAGGACCAAAAAATTGTCAAAGACTCCAGTCACCCAAGTCATAGGCTGTTTTCTCTGCTACCGCATGGCAAGAGGTACCGGAGAGCCAAGTACAAAAGTCTCCTTAACAGCTTCTACCCCCAAGCTATAAGACTGCTGAACAATTAATCAAATGGCCACTGGACTATTTACATATTTACATTGACCCCCCTTTGTTTTTACTTTAGTTTATTTAGTAAATATTTTCTTAACTATATTTTTTGAACTGCATTGTTGGTTAAGGGCTTGTAAGTAAGCATTTCACCTGTTGTATTCGGCGCGTGTGACAAAATAAAATTTGATTTGATATAAAAACTGCTACATTGGGCCTTTACACGTATATCCTACCAACGGGACATTAAAAACTGAAATATCTTATGTTTCTCTGAGATGTGGCTGAACGACGACATTAAGAACATACAGCTGGCGGGTTATACACTCTATCGGCAGGATAGAACAGCAGCCATTGGTAAGACACCGGGCGGGGGCCTTTGCATATATATAAACAACAGCTGGTGCACGATATCTAAGGTTTTGCTCGCCTGAGGCAGAGTATCTCATGATAAGCTGTAGACCACACTATCTACCTAGAGAGTTTTCAACTGTATTTTTTGTAGCTGTCTACATACCACCACAGACCAATGCTGGCACTAAAACCGCACTCAATGAGCTGTATACCATCATAAACAAACAGGAAAACGCTCATCCAGAGGCGGGGCTCCTAGTGGCCGTGGACTTTAATGCAGGGAAACTTAAGTCAGTTTTACCTTATTTATATCAGCATGTTAAATGTGCAACGAGAGGGGAAAAAATTCTAGACCACCGTTACTCTACACACAGAGCTTTATCAATAAGTGCAATCAATAATGTTTAGTTGCAAACTGTAGTCTGGCTTTTTTATGGCGGTTTTGGAGCAGTGGCTTCTTCCTTGCTGAGCGGCCTTTCAGGTTATGTTGATATAGGACTCGTTATACTGTGGATATAGATACTTTTGTACCTGTTTCCTCCAGCATCTTCACAAGGTCATTTTCTGTTGTTTTGGGATTGAATTGCACTTTTTGCACTGAAGTACGTTCATCTCTAGGAGACAGAACGCTTCTCCTTCCTGAGCGGTATGACGACTGCGCGGTCCCATGGTGTTTATACTTGCGTACTAATGTTTGTGCAGATGGACGTGGTACCTTCAGGTGTCTGGAAATTGCTCCCAAGGATGAACCAGACTTGTGGAGGTCTACAATTTCTTTTTCTGAGGACTTGACTGATTTCTTTTGATTTTCCCTTGATGTCAAGGAAAGAGGTGCTGAGTTTGAAGGTAGGCCTTCAATACATCCACAGTTGCACCGCCAATTGACTCAAAAAATGTCAGTTTGTCATGTACTGTCATGTTGTGTCTTGTCTCTGTCCTTTCCCTTCACCCTGTCTCCCTCTGCTGGTCGTTGTTAGGTTACCTTTTCTCCCCCTCTTTCCCCCAGCTGTGCCTTGTCTCCTCCTAACCACCTCGTCACCCCTTTTCCCACCTGTTCCCTTTTTCCCTCTGATTAGGTCCCTATATCTCTCTCTGTTTCTGCTCCTGTCCTTGTCGGATTCTTGTTTGTTGTGTTTCATGCCTGAGCCAGACTATCGTCATGTTTGCTGTAACCTTGTCCTGTCCTGTCGGAATCTGCCGGTCTATCTGAGCCTACCTATGTTTGGTTATTAAAGAAGCTCTGTTTAAGTTAGTTCGCTTTTGGGTCCTCATTCACTCACCATAACAGAAGAATCCGACCAAGAATGGACCCAGCGACTTCGGATCCTCTCCACTCAGCCGTCGGGATCCAGGGAGCGATGCTAGGCAGACACGAGCAGGAAGTGTCTGCTGCTCGACATGCCGTTGAGACCCTGGCCACCCAAGTCTCCAACCTCACAGAACAGGTTCACCATCTCCGCCTCGATCCACCGGCCACTTCCAGGGCTTTCGAATCTCCGGAGCCCAGAATCAATAACCCGCCGTGTTACTCTGGGGAGCCCACTGAATGCCGCTCGTTCCTCACCCAGTGTGATATTGTGTTTTCTCTCCAGCCCAACACTTACTCCAGGAGCACTGCTCGTGTCGCCTACGTCATATCTCTCCTTATTGGACGGGCTCGTGAGTGGGGCACGGCAATCTGGGAGGCAAGGGCTGAGTGTACTAACCAGTATCAGGACTTTAAGGAGGAGATGATACAGGTTTTTGATCGATCTGTTTTTGGGGAGGAGGCTTCCAGGGCCCTGTCTTCCCTATGTCAAGGCAATCGATCCATAACAGACTACTCTATTGAGTTTCGCACTCTTGCTGTCTCCAGTGGCTGGAACGAGCCGGCCTTGCTCGCTCGTCTTCTGGAGGGTTTCCGCGCAGAGGTAAAGGATGAGATTCTCTCCCGGGAGGTTCCTTCCAGCGTGGATTCCTTGATTGAACTCGCTATTCGCATTGAGCGACGGGTTGATCTTCGTCACCGAGCTCGTGGAAAGGAGCTCGCGCTCTCCGTCGCCTCCCTCTCCGCATCACTACCATCTTCCTCTGCCGGCTCGGGTGCTGAGCCCATGCAGCTGGGAGGTATCCGCATCTCGACTAAGGAGAGGGAACGGAGAATCACCAACCGCCTCTGTCTCTATTGCGGTTCCGCTGGTCATTTTGTCACTTCATGTCCAGTAAAAGGCCAGAGCTCGTCAGTAAGTGGAGGGCTACTGGTGAGCGCTACTACTCCTGTCTCTCCTTCAAGATCCTGCACTACCTTGTCGGTCCATCTACGCTGGACCGGTTCGTCAGCTTCCTGCAGTGCTTTAATAGACTCTGGGGCGGAGGGCTGTTTTATGGACGAGACCTGGGCTCGGGAACATGACATTCCTCTCAGACAGTTAAAGGAGCCCACGGCCTTGTTCGCCCTGGATGGTAGTCCTCTCCCCAGGATTCAGCGTGAGACGCTACCTTTAACCCTCACTGTTTCTGGTAATCATAGTGAAACCATTTCTTTTTTAATTTTTCGTTCACCTTTTACACCTGTTGTTTTGGGCCATTCCTGGCTAGTTTGTCATAATCCTTCCATTAATTGGTCTAGTAATTCTATCCTCTCCTGGAACGTCTCTTGTCATGTGAAATGTTTAATGTCTGCTATCCCTCCTGTTTCCTCTGTCTCTTCTTCACAGGAGGAGCCTGGTGATTTGACAGGGGTGCCGGAGGAATATCACGATCTGCGCACGGTGTTCAGTCGGTCCAGGGCCACCTCTCTTCCTCCACACCGGTCGTATGATTGTAGTATTGATCTCCTTCCGGGAACCACCCCCCCCCCGGGGTAGACTATACTCTCTGTCGGCTCCCGAACGTAAGGCTCTCGAAGATTATTTGTCTGTAGCTCTTGACGCCGGTACCATAGTCCCCTCCTCCTCTCCCGCCGGAGCGGGGTTTTTTTTTGTCAAGAAGAAGGACGGGTCTCTGCGCCCCTGCATAGATTATCGAGGGCTGAATGACATAACAGTGAAGAATCGTTATCCGCTTCCTCTTATGTCTTCAGCCTTCGAGATCCTGCAGGGAGCCAGGTTTTTCACTAAGTTGGACCTTCGTAACGCTTACCATCTCGTGCGCATCAGGGAGGGGGACGAGTGGAAGACGGCGTTTAACACTCCGTTAGGGCACTTTGAATACCGGGTTCTTCCTTTCGGCCTCGCTAACGCTCCAGCTGTCTTTCAGGCATTAGTCAATGATGTCCTGAGAGACATGCTGAACATCTTTGTTTTCGTTTACCTTGACGATATCCTGATTTTTTCACCGTCACTCCAGATTCATGTTCAGCACGTTCGACGTGTCCTCCAGCGCCTTTTAGAGAATTGTCTTTTTGTGAAGGCTGAGAAGTGCACTTTTCATGCCTCCTCCGTCACATTTCTCGGTTCTGTTATTTCCGCTGAAGGCATTAAGATGGATCCCGCTAAGGTCCAAGCTGTCATTGATTGGCCCGTCCCTAAGTCACGCGTCGAGCTGCAGCGCTTTCTCGGCTTCGCGAACTTCTATCGTCGTTTCATCCGTAATTTCGGTCAGGTGGCAGCTCCTCTCACAGCCCTTACTTCTGTCAAGACGTGCTTTAAGTGGTCCGTTTCCGCCCAGGGAGCTTTTGATCTCCTCAAGAATCGTTTTACATCCGCTCCTATCCTTGTTACACCTGACGTCTCTAGACAGTTCGTTGTCGAGGTTGACGCGTCAGAGGTGGGCGTGGGAGCCATCCTTTCTCAGCGCTCCCTCTCTGACGACAAGGTCCACCCATGCGCGTATTTTTCTCATCGCCTGTCGCCGTCGGAACGTAACTATGATGTGGGTAACCGCGAACTGCTCGCCATCCGGTTAGCCCTAGGCGAATGGCGACAGTGGTTGGAGGGGGCGACCGTTCCTTTTGTCGTTTGGACTGACCATAGGAACCTTGAGTACATCCGTTCTGCCAAACGACTTAATGCGCGTCAGGCGCGTTGGGCGCTGTTTTTCGCTCGTTTCGAGTTCGTGATTTCTTATCGTCCGGGCTCTAAGAACACCAAGCCTGATGCTTTATCTCGTCTCTTCAGTTCTTCAGTAGCCTCCACTGACCCCGAGGGGATTCTCCCTGAGGGGTGTGTTGTCGGGTTGACTGTCTGGGGAATTGAGAGGCAGGTAAAGCAAGCGCTCACTCACACTCCGTCGCCGCGCGCTTGTCCTAGGAACCTTCTTTTCGTTCCCGTTCCTACTCGTCTGGCCGTTCTTCAGTGGGCTCACTCTGCCAAGTTAGCCGGCCACCCTGGCGTTCGGGGTACGCTTGCTTCCATTCGGCAGCGTTTTTGGTGGCCCACCCGGGAGCATGACACGCGTCGTTTCGTGGCTGCTTGTTCGGTCTGCGCGCAGACTAAGTCCGGTAACTCCCCTCCTGCCGGCCGTCTCAGGCCGCTTCCCATTCCCTCTCGACCGTGGTCTCACATCGCCTTAGATTTTGTCACCGGACTGCCTTCGTCAGCGGGGAAGACTGTTATTCTTACGGTTGTCGATAGGTTCTCTAAGGCGGCTCATTTCATTCCCCTTGCTAAGCTTCCTTCTGCTAAAGAGACGGCACAAATCATCATCGAGAATGTTTTCAGAATTCATGGCCTTCCGTCAGACGTCGTTTCGGACAGAGGTCCGCAATTCACGTCTCAATTTTGGAGGGAGTTTTGCCGTTTGATTGGGGCTTCCGTCAGTCTCTCTTCCGGCTTTCACCCCCAGTCTAACGGTCAAGCAGAACGGGCCAATCAGACTATTGGTCGCATCTTACGCAGTCTTTCTTTTCGTAACCCTGCGTCTTGGTCAGAACAGCTCCCCTGGGCAGAATACGCCCACAACTCGCTTCCTTCGTCTGCGACCGGGCTATCTCCTTTTCAGAGTAGCCTCGGGTACCAGCCTCCGCTGTTCTCATCTCAGTTCGCCGAGTCCAGCGTCCCCTCCGCTCAGGCTTTTGTCCAACGTTGCGAGCGCACCTGGAAGAGGGTCAGGTCTGCACTTTGCCGTTATAGGACGCAGACTGTGAGGGCTGCTAATAAGCGAAGAACTAAGAGTCCTAGATATTGTCGCGGTCAGAGAGTTTGGCTCTCCACTCAGAACCTTCCCCTTAAGACGGCTTCTCGCAAGTTGACCCCGCGGTTCATTGGTCCGTTCCGTATTTCTCGGGTCATTAATCCTGTCGCAGTTCGACTTCTTCTTCCGCGATACCTTCGTCGCGTCCACCCGGTCTTCCATGTCTCCTGTATTAAGCCCGTTCTTCGCGCCCCCGCTCGTCTCCCCCCCCCTCCCCATCCTTGTCGAGGGCGCACCCATCTACAGGGTCCGCAGGATTTTGGACATGCGTCCTCGGGGCCGTGGTCACCAGTACCTCGTTGATTGGGAGGGGTACGGTCCTGAGGAGAGGAGTTGGGTTCCCTCTCGGGACGTGCTGGACCGTGCGCTGATCGAGGATTTCCTCCGTTGCCGCCAGGTTTCCTCCTCGAGTGCGCCAGGAGGCGCTCGGTGAGTGGGGGGGTACTGTCATGTACTGTCATGTTGTGTCTTGTCTCTGTCCTTTCCCTTCACCCTGTCTCCCTCTGCTGGTCGTTGTTAGGTTACCTTTTCTCCCCCTCTTTCCCCCAGCTGTGCCTTGTCTCCTCCTAACCACCTCGTCACCCCTTTTCCCACCTGTTCCCTTTTTCCCTCTGATTAGGTCCCTATATCTCTCTCTGTTTCTGCTCCTGTCCTTGTCGGATTCTTGTTTGTTGTGTTTCATGCCTGAGCCAGACTATCGTCATGTTTGCTGTAACCTTGTCCTGTCCTGTCGGAATCTGCCGGTCTATCTGAGCCTACCTATGTTTGGTTATTAAAGAAGCTCTGTTTAAGTTAGTTCGCTTTTGGGTCCTCATTCACTCACCATAACACAGTTAGCCTATCAGAAGCTTCTAAAGCCATGACATAATTTTCTGGAATTTTCCAAGCTGTTTAAAGGCACAGTCAACTTAGTGTATGTAAACTTCTGACCCACTGGAATTGTGATACAGTGAATTATAAGTGAAATAATCTCTGTTAACAATTGTTGGAAAAATTACTTGTTTCATGCACAAAGTAGGTGTCCTAACCGACTTGCCAAAACTATAGTTTGTTAACAAGACATTTGTGGAGTGGTTGAAAAACGAGTTTTAATGACTCCAACCTAAGTGTATGTAAACTTCCGACTTCAACTGTACATGTACATATTACCTCAATTCCCTCAACACCGGTGCCCCCGCACATTGACTCTGTACCGGTACCCCCTGTATATAGCCCCGCTATTGTTATTTACTGCTGCTCTTTCATTACTTGTTATTCTTATCTCATACTTTATTTTAATATGTATTTTCTTAAATCTGCAATTTTGGTTAAGGGCTTGTAAGTAAGCATTTCACTGTAAGGTCTACACCTGTTGTATTCGGCGCATGTGACAAATACAATTTGATTTGATATGATTTAAAGTGGATGTAAAATGGCAAACGAGGTAAAAGGAATAATGGCACCATCTTGTGGTCAGTAGGGTTACTGCTGCTGCTGCTGCTGGAGAGATTGTAAAATGTTGCTCCCTTTCATAGCTGATGCCTCTGGCAATCAACAAT
The DNA here is from genome assembly GCF_013265735.2 of Oncorhynchus mykiss. Taxonomy (NCBI): domain Eukaryota; kingdom Metazoa; phylum Chordata; class Actinopteri; order Salmoniformes; family Salmonidae; genus Oncorhynchus; species Oncorhynchus mykiss. The sequence continues at coordinate 37,531,795 of NC_048573.1, forward strand.
GCAACCATGCAGTGGAAGAATGTATAGGATTAACACATTCATTGTTTGATTTTAGAAATTCAAGCGACATTTCAGATGGCCTCGTTTTTTTGGCTCGATGGATTTAGGCAGTCCTACAGTATGTAATTTACAAGCCAGAGCCCCTCCAGTTAGTTTGGCAACACAGAATTTGCCCAACACCCCTCGTTGTAACCCACATCTTCTAACTGGGATAGGGGGAAGATCCCTGGGATTTTTGTGCTCGCGCCCCTCAGGCTCAAAGCTGCTCTAAAACCCCTCCAACAGACCCCTGCCTCCACGAGATTAGATTTAACCATTGAAACGGCACAATGCTACCGCTCCTACTACACCAAGCCTTCCAAGGAAACCTTTTCCTTTGGGATTACTGGGAGGAGAGGAAAGAAGAAGGAAGAAGATACACATTTCCCCGCCTTATGCAAAAACCCAATGGCAGACACAGAGCATGGCGTAGTCCCGACATGGCCGCACAGCCATCAGGCCACATCAGCAGCAGACACAGACAATAGGGTCTAAATCAGAACGACACTTCAGGGCCACGCCAAACCCAGGCCTGAATGCTTCAGTGTGCGAAGGCTGCAAGGAGCGTGACATCTGCAGTGGAGACGAAGAGAACCGGTCCTCAGCCCTTGCCGCCTGCTATCGCTGTAATACCACAGACTTATGCTCTCAGACATGGTCAAGTCAGACATCAGTTGACAGTGTCCTTTCCCATTGTGTTCCATAGCAGTTATGTAAAGCGGACGTACCACTGAAACACAGCCAGTTCACTAGATACGCATTTTAGAGCGATTCACAGACGCCCGGTTGTAATGGCAATCAATTGAGTCATTCCAAAGGGTAAATAGAAACGTGCCCCCTTTGACTGTCACGTGTTGACATACGTGTAGCCTACATGTTGGCGTGTGCAAAGGGCTGATAGAGATCTCATTCGCTGGTTCGCATAATTCCAAATGTGTTGTGGCTGATGAGGATGTAGGGCTGCTCTGCTATCTACATCCCTGAGTGCACCACGGAAGGGGATTTTGCATGATTGCCTTTAGATTATTTGAATATTATCTATCCCCCTACCCCTCTTTTTCTCTGTGGCTCCCTGCTGTGTGGATGCGCACACATCCTTGGGCTAGAGAATCTAAAATAGATCATACAAGCAACTGGAGTAGATGAACAAGCGCAGGAAGCGGCTCACGGGCAGACTTGAGTCATGCTGGCGTAGGTCATGCACCCTGAGCTGACAGCCCAACACACCCGATTACAAAGCACGTCATCTTCCAAACGCAGCGGTCGCTACCATGGGTCACAAACAAAGGCGGCAATATATGGAGAGCTAACTGGGTGATTGACCCCCATCCCAAGCCCATGCTACTGTGATGTGTGGAGAGTGATGTGTGGTATGTATAGGTCCAGTGTAGGGGGGGTTGAGAGGACTGGTGAATTACCTTCAGTGGGCTGACCTGACGAGGGTCTCTCTGTGCCTCTGCCTGGCCCCAGCCAGCCGTGTTGGAGACTCATTCACTGTGTCATGTGGACTGCTGGCAATGGTATAACCTCAGTGGAGGGAAGGAAAGACAACGGCGGTCACTCCGGATAACGGTCCACCAATGAGCAGAAACAGAACCTGTCAGGCCGTCTCAGTGTCAGCCAATCGCTCCTGCTACCTCATATCCTTCATTCATCAGTTAAGACAGCTTCCCTTTGTTATCCCCCTGTATGGCGCGTAACATTGATTTGCCATGATCTATTTATACTTTTCTCATTTCCAATGTAAAGTCTTGCTGTCTGAGTGTACTGTCATGTACATCTCTGACCTCCTTTGTAGTGTACATTAGACAAGACTATTAGCAGCCTGTTAATTGAGGATTATGGACCGTATGGTGTTTGGGAAAGGACATTTCCAAAGGATACAAGTGACACATAATTTAAAGATTTTTTATTTGATTATTCATTCTCTTTGAATGATTGATTACAAAACCCATCTGCTACACAATAGCATGACTTGGCACTTACCATCCACCACCCACCCCATCCCCCTAAAATAATGAGTTGTCCCCAATTAAGATGAACAAACCATCACGATAAGTCAGTATGTTTTTGTAATTAGACAGCAACCATATTTTTTTTATGTCTTACAAGATCAGCACCCCCATGTATTTATATAACAGCAATCCTTAGGTTAATGTATGCCCCAGAAAGGGATGTATTGAGACAGTGGGCCTTGGGCATGGAGCAGCAGAGAATATACAGTGCCTTGCGAAAGTATTCGGCCCCCTTGAACTTTGCGACCTTTTGCCACATTTACGGCTTCAAACATAAAGATATAAAACTGTATTTTTTGGTGAAGAATCAACAACAAGTGGGACACAATCATGAAGTGGAACGACATTTATTAGATATTTCAAACTTTTTTAACAAATCAAAAACTGAAAAATTGGGCCTGCAAAATTATTCAGCCCCCTTAAGTTAATACTTTGTAGCGCCACCTTTTGCTGCGATTACAGCTGTAAGTCGCTTGGGGTATGTCTCTATCAGTTTTGCACATCGAGAGACTGACATTTTTTCCCATTCCTCCTTGCAAAACAGCTCGAGCTCAGTGAGGTTGGATGGAGAGCATTTGTGAACAGCAGTTTTCAGTTCTTTCCACAGATTCTCGATTGGATTCAGGTCTGGACTTTGACTTGGCCATTCTAACACCTGGATATGTTTATTTTTGAACCATTCCATTGTAGATTTTGCTTTATGTTTTGGATCATTGTCTTGTTGGAAGACAAATCTCCATCCCAGTCTCAGGTCTTTTGCAGACTCCATCAGGTTTTCTTCCAGAATGGTCCTGTATTTGGCTCCATCCATCTTCCCATCAATTTTAACCATCTTCCCTGTCCCTGTTGAAGAAAAACAGGCCCAAACCATGATGCTGCCACCACCATGTTTGACAGTGGGGATAGTGTGTTCAGGGTGATGAGCTGTGTTGCTTTTACGCCAAACATAACGTTTTGCATTGTTGCCAAAAAGTTCAATTTTGGTTTCATCTGACCAGAGCACCTTCTTCCACATGTTTGGTGTGTCTCCCAGGTGGCTTGTGGCAAACTTTAAACAACACTTTTTATGGATATCTTTAAGAAATGGCTTTCTTCTTGCCACTCTTCCATAAAGGCCAGATTTGTGCAATATATAATATATAATATAATATTGTTGTCCTATGGACAGAGTCTCCCACCTCAGCTGTAGATCTCTGCAGTTCATCCAGAGTGATCATGGGCCTCTTGGCTGCATCTCTGATCAGTCTTCTCCTTGTATGAGCTGAAAGTTTAGAGGGACGACCAGGTCTTGGTAGATTTGCAGTAGTCTGATACTCCTTCCATTTCAATATTATCGCTTGCACAGTGCTCCTTGGGATATTTAAAGCTTGGGAAATCTTTTTGTATCCAAATCCGGCTTTAAACTTCTTCACAACAGTATCTCGGACCTGCCTGGTGTGTTCCTTGTTCTTCATGATGCTCTCTGCGCTTTTGACGGACCTCTGAGACTATCACAGTGCAGGTGCATTTATACGGAGACTTGATTACACACAGGTGGATTGTATTTATCATCATTAGTCATTTAGGTCAACATTGGATCATTCAGAGATCCTCACTGAACTTCTGGAGAGAGTTTGCTGCACTGAAAGTAAAGGGGCTGAATAATTTTGCACGCCCAATTTTTCAGTTTTTGATTTGTTAAAAAAGTTTGAAATATCCAATAAATGTCGTTCCACTTCATGACTGTGTCCCACTTGTTGTTGATTCTTCACAAAAAAATACAGTTTTATATCTTTATGTTTGAAGCCTGAAATGTGGCAAAAGGTCGCAAAGTTCAAGGGCGCCGAATACTTTCGCAAGGCACTGTATGTTGAACCATAACTAAGGGGCATTCTGATACAGTTGAAGTCGGAAGTTTAAATACACCTTAGCCAAATACATTTAAACTCAGTTTTTCAGAATTCCTGACATTTAATCCTAGTAAAACTTCCCTGTCCTAGGTCAGTTAGGATCACCATTTTATTTTAAGTTTGTGAAATGTCAGAATAATAGTAGAGAGAATGATTTATTTCAGCTTTTATTTCTTTCATCACATTCCCAGTGGGTAAGACATTTACATACACTCAATTAGTATTTGGTAGCATTGCCTTTAAATTGTTTAATTTGGGTCAAACTTTTCAGGTAGCCTTCCACAAGTTTCCCACAATAAGTTGGGTGAATTTTGGCCCATTCCTCCTTACAGAGCTGGTCTAACTGAGTCAGGTTTGTAGGCCTCCTTGCTCACACACGCTTTTTCAGTTCTGCCCACAAATTTTCTATAGGATTGAGGTCAGAGCTTTGTGTTGGCCACTCCAATACCTTGATTTTGTTGTCCTGAAGCCATTTTGCAACAACTTTGTAAGTATGCTTGGGGTCATTGTCCATTTGGGAGACCCATTTGTGACCAAGCTTTAACTTCCTGACTGATGTCTTGTTTCAATATATCCACATAATTATCCGTCCTCATGATGCCATCAATTTTGTGACGTGCACCAGTCCATCCTGCAGCAAAGCACCCCCACAACATGTTACTGCCACCCCTGTGCTTCACGTTTGGGATGGTGTTCTTTGGCTTGCAAACCTTCTCCCTTTTCCTCCAAACATAATGATGGTCAATATGGCCAAACAGTTCTATTTTTGTTTCATCAGACCAGAGGACATTTCTCCAAAAAGTATGATCTTTGTCCCCATGTGCAGATGCAAACCGTAGTTTGGCTTTTTTTATGGCGGTTTTGGAGCAGTGGCTTCTTCCTTGCTGAGCGGCCTTTCAGGTTATGTCGATATAGGACTCGTTTTACTGTGGATATTGATACTTTTGTACCTGTTTTCTCCAGCATTTTCACAAGGTCCTTTGCTGTGCTTTGGCAAAGTGGGTGGGGTTATATCCTGCCTGTTTGGCCCTGTCCGGGGTATCGTCGGATGGGTTCACAGTGTCTCCCGACCCCTCCTATCTCAGCCACCAGTATTTATGCTGCAGTAGTTTATGTGTCGGGGGGCTAGGGTCAGTCTGTTATATCTGGAGTATTTCTCCTGTCTTGTCCTGTGTGAATTTAAGTTTGCTCTCTCTAATTCTCTTTCTCTCTTTCTTTCTCTCTTTCTTTCTTTCTCTCTCCCGGAGGACCTGAACCCTAGGACCATGCCTCAGGACTACCTGGCCTGATGACTCCTTGCTGTCCCCAGTCCACCTGGCCGTGCTGCTGTTCCAGTTTCAACTGTTCTGCCTGCGGCTATGGAACCCTGACCTGTTCACCGGACGTGCTACCTGTCCCAGACCTGCTGTTTTCAACTCTCTAGAGACAGCAGGAGCGGTAGAGATACACTGAATGATCTGCTATGAAAAGCCAACTGACATTTACCCCTGAGGTGCTGACCTGTTGCACCCTTGACAACCACTGTGATTATTATTATTTGACCCTGCTGGTCATCTATGAACATTTGAACATCTTGTCCATGTTCTGTTATAATCTCCACCCGGCACAGCCAGAAGAGGACTGGCCACCCCTCATAGCCTGGTTCCTCTCTAGGTTTCTTCCTAGGTTTCTTTCTAGGGAGTTTTTCCTAGCCACCGTGTTTCTACACCTGCATTGCTTGCTGTTTTAGGTTTTAGTCTGGGTTTCTGTACAGCACTTTGAGATATCACCTGATGAAAGAAGAGCTTTATAAATACATTTGATTTGATTTGAGGTTGCTGTTGTTCTGGGATTGAATTGCACTTTCCACACTAAAGTACGTTCATCTCTAGGAGACAGAATGTGTCTCCTTCCTGAGCGGTATGATGGCTGCGTGGTCCCATGGTGTTTATATTTGCGTACTATTGTTTGTACAGATGAACGTGGTACCTTCAGGCTTTTGGAAGTTACTCCCAAGGATGAACCAGACTTGTGGAGGTATACTATTTATTTTCTGAAGTCTTGGATGATTTCTTTTGATTTTCCCATGATGTCAAGCAAAGAGGTGCTGAGTTTAAAGGTAGGCCTTGAAATACATCCACAGGTACACCTCCAATTGACTTAAATGATGTCAATTAGCCTATCAGAAGCTTCTAAAGCCATGACATAATTTTCTGGAATTTTCCAAGCTGTTTAAAGGCACTGTCAACTTAGTGTATGTAAACTTCTGACCCACTAGAATTGTGATACAGTGAAATAATCTGTCTGTAAACAATTGTTGGAAAAATTACTTGTGTCATGCACAAAGTACATGTCCTAACCGACTTGTCAAAACTATAGTTTGTCAACAAGAAATGTGTGAAGTGGTTGAAAAACGAGTTTTAATGATTCCAGCCTAAGTGTATGTACACTTCTGACTTCAACTGTATCTCATTATCAGGCTCGTTAGGGTCCATGTTACAGCTGCTCCACTGAACAGCCTTAATAAGGAAAGTGATCCAACGCCAATATCAGCAGCGGTGTTGCTCCTATCACGGCTTCCTTCTTTCTCTGCCTCACTGTCTCTCGTCTCCCTCTCTTTCCATCTCTCTCTTTCTCTCAATTTAATTAAATTCAAAGGGCTTTATCGGCATGGGAAAATATGTTTACATTGCCAAAGCAAGTGAAATAGATAATAAACAAAAGTTTGCTAAAAAACAGAAATACCTTATTTACGTAAGTGTTCAGACCTTTCGCTATGAGACTCAAAATGGAGCTCAGGTGCATCCTGTTTCCATTGATCATCCTTGAGATTTTTCTACAACTTGATTGCAGTCCACCTGTGGTAAATTCAATTGACTGGACATGATTTGGAAAGGCACACGCTTGTCTATATAAGGTCCCACTTTGACAGTGCATTTCAGAGCAAAAAGATAGAAGGAATTGTCCAAAGAACTCAGAGACAAGATTGTTTTGAGGCACAGCTCTGGGGAAGGGTACCAAAACTTTTCTGCAGCAAGAACACGATGGCTTCCATCATTCTTAAATGGAAGAAGTTTACCACCAAGACTCTTCCTAAAGCTGGCAGCCTGGTCAAACTGAGCAATTGGGGGAGAAGGGCCTTGGTCAGACAGGTAACCACCAACCAGTTGGTCACTCTGTCAGAATTCTAAAGTTCCTCTGTGGTGATGGGGGAAACTTCTAGAAGGACAACCATCTCTGCAGCACTCAACCAAACAGGCCTTTATGGTAGAGTGACCAGACAGAAGCCACTCCTCAAATCAAATCAAATGTTATTTCAAATTATTATTATTATCATTATAATTTTTTTTTTAAAGGCTCATGACAGCCCGCTTGGAGTTTGCCAAAAGGCATCTAAAGACTCTCAGACCATGAGAAACAAAATTCTCTGGTCTGATGAAACCAAGATTGAACTATTTTGGCTGAATACCAAGCGTCACGTCTGGAGGAAACCTGGCACCATCCCTAAGGTGAAGCATGGTGGTGGCAGCATCATGCTGTGGGGATGTTTTTCAGCAGCAGGGACTGATCGATGTACAGAGAGAAAACCTGCTCTAGAGCGCTCAGGACCTCAGACTGGGGCGAAGGTTCACCTTCCAACAGGACAACGACCCTAAGCACAAAGCCAAGACAATGCAGGAGTGGCTTCAGGACAAGTCTCTGAATAATCTTGAGTGACCAAGCCAGAGCCGGACTTGAACCCGATGGAGACCTGGAAATAGCTGTGCAGCAACGCTCCCCATCCAACCTAACGTCTTGAGAGGATGGGTCACTCAAGAGAAGAATAATACCTTTCAGAATAAGGCTGTAACATTACAAAATGTGGAAAAAGTCAGAAGGAACTGCATGTTCAGACCCAGCAGACAACAGAGCTGCAGGAGTTGTGACCCGTTTTTGTTGGTTGTTTTGTCATAGTTGTGTCTGGGGGCATATTTGGGAGGGATTGATTTCACCTCCAGGTAGGTGTTTGTCCACCTGTGTGCTAAGAGTGTCAGGTTCTTGTCCAGTCTGGCATTTAGGTTGCCACAGACTATTTATTACATGTCCCTGCGCTGGGAAATGTTTGATCTCCCCCTATAGGATGGAGAAGCTGTATGGGGATTCTATTGGGGGGATAAAGGTAGGCAATTTTTCTCCGTTGAGATCATTTCCTACTTAATTTCTAGCCAGATGTAGAATGTTCCTGTTTTGACTAACAGAGTGGGTTAGATCTGCTCTATACCAAATTAGCATACCACCTGAGTCTCTTCCCTGTTTCACACCTGGTAGTTTGGTGGATGGGACTAGCAGCTCTCTGTAACCTAGAGGGCAACCAGTGGGTCTGTCTCCTCTATACCATGTTTCTTGTAGGATGACAATGTCTGTATTTCCAATTTTTTTGATGAAGTTTGGGTTCCTGCTCTTTAGGCCAGATGACATCAGACCTGTATATTCCATGATGAGATAGTAAAAATGTATAGTGTTCCATAGTGTCTAGTGTTGTTTTTGTGTGGTTTAGGCTTAGACCATTACAGTAGGTGTGAGCAGAGCATGTTGAGCCTCTTAGGTTGCAGGACAGGGTTTGGGTGGGTGTATTAGGGGGGTTTGGGCCTGTGGCTTTGCTCTCTCTCTCTCTCTCTCTCTCTCTCTCTCTCTTTCTCTCTCTCTCTCCTTCTCTCTGTTTTGCAGTCACACCCTCAGCCATGTGTGTGCTGAAGACGGTTACATAATGACCTCCTTTTACTGCACCCCAGATCAAAGAGAACAATCTGCCACAGGAAATTGCTCTTCTTCATTTCTTCCTTTCCTCTCCTCCTCCACCCCTACATTGTTTTGTCAGACTCCAGCATCCATAGGCTGCTACAGTATTTGCTATATCATTCCCATTCATGTTGCAAACCAAACAGCGCAAAAGGGAAACGGTCAGAGGTTCACTATAGCAAACAGCCAGCCAGGTTGAGACGTGATGGACAGGATGAGCTAGAATAAAGAGGCCTCGGATGCTGAGATCTCATACCTCACGTGGGCTTCATCTCCTATCGATTTGCATGTACTTATATGTTCCCACCCTAACCTCCAGTAATTACCAATGAATGGATCATCTCTGGAGATTGTAGAGGATTTACCTTGTGTGACTCAGCGTGCAAACACTCTTACTTACCGAAATAAACATGTCTGACATTTTCTCCAAAAGGGACAGTGTGTGAGCCAGGAGAGACAGACAGTTTACTGTGCAGCGTTTTGATGCACAACAAAAGCCTTTTTTCCCAAGTGCTGCTGCTCTATTTTCCCTCTTTCTATTTCTACAGGTTTTTTATCATCAAGAGAGGAGGGATTTGGGAGAGAAAAGAAGAGAATGGGAGGAGGAAAAAGAGACTAGAAAGAAAAAAAGAAAAAAAGAGAGAGAAAGAGAGAGAGAGAAGCAGCATCAAATGCTGTCAGGGAGGCTGTGCCTGTCGGCAGGCTTGTGAGGATTGAAATAATGAGTGTGTGCCAGGGAATATTACCCCAATGCCAAATGTAGGCAGCAGATTTGGGACCAAGGGGCATGGAGGATGCCAGAGGACATAGAAACAACAAAAAAACTGAAATTTCCACTCCAATACATGATTCAGAGGGAGCAGGTCCTCAGGAAGAGAGAGGCATATTAAATACAGAAAACTTACAGTGCACTACAAGACAGTTACAATGAGTTAATCCAATAACACTGCATATACGGTCTACCATTAACGTTTGGGCAGTATTTTTTTTTTTCATACTGCAGATAATATGCAGTGTGCATTCAGCTTAAAGTTGGAAAGAGCCAGTAACCTCACAGTGAACCTTGCCTTTGTGATAGAGAGAGGGAAGGTATTTGATTCCCTCTGCAGACCAGTGGTACAGTAGTGGCCCTTATCTCTCCTAAAAAACCCATGTGGAGGTAGAGTCTTTCCTCTGATGATGCGGTAATTGTCCAGTTAAATGGAGCAGAGCAAGGTTATCTCTAGGCCTCAGCCAGGGGTCTGTACCGCAGTGTACCTACAGGTGAACCAGGAAAAGTATCTTTGGGACACAGCACTCGCAGTGGTGCATTGTGGTCCATGAGCTGTGCAGCATCAAACAGGACTTGGGGGAATGGGAGAGGGCAGGGTTTTAGAGCTGGAGCTGTTGTCACACCTGACAGTGTCTGTTTTGGGATCCAGTGGTGTACACGGCATACGTAAGCGACTGGTCAGCGGCGAGGCCAAGCGACAGGGTCTGATGCGTCACGCTCCTCATTATGCTCGCCGAGGGGCTGTGTTTGACAGCCCACAGGAACTTGACGGCCCTGCTTCCACCACACAGAGATGTACAGTACAGATTGGTGGTACTGAGTGTAAGAACCTAGTGCATTGTGTTTATAATGATTCACTGCAGCCCCCAATGACATTTTTTCCTTTCTTTAGTTTAGGATTTTCCATATATATATATATATATATATATATATATATATATTTTTTTTTTTGACATAAAACCCCATCCTTGGTTACATACAATCAAATAACTTCTGCCTGTATACTTTATGTATACTTTGGGGAAAGTATACATAAACCAGGGTTTCAGTTTTAGTGAGGTCCGGAAGGTGTTGTGGGTTATGAGAAATGATTCACACTGACACGTAGCATCAGCGACGCAGCGAAAAAGCATAAACATTTTAGAACTGTATTGTTTGCATTTTGCTAGCATTTTAATGTTTTTTTGTGTGTTTTTTTTTACAGTTCCTAACTTGTTTGATATCCGTACAGATTTTCTCAGGGGACCCCACATGGGGCCTGACCCCAAGTTTGGGAACCACTGTACTAACCTCTCGTTCTGCTTGTTTCCACTCTCGCTATCTCCTCTGCTTCCTCCTCCATGCATTGCGCTCATTGTGCACTCATTCTCCAATATTTGTTTTTTGTTTGTTTAGGGGAATACTGGCCCCTGCGTAGCAGCAGGAGAAGCTTGGGCTAGAAAGAGTGCCTGCCGTGGCCCTGCCTGGTCCTACTCACCCATCAGTGGGCAGGGCCCTGAGCCTCTCTGACAAATAGGATTAGAAAGCATCGGACACATCAGAGCTCTGATTCACTGCAGCCCCCATTCCAAGCCTTTCTTGAAGGCCGTCCGACCTCTTAATCATTAGTCGGTGTGCGTGCCAACGTGTTTGTTTGCTTGACTGTGAGTGTGTGCGCCTGTGAGTGTGTGTGTCTGTGTGTGTGTTTTGTGAATGCATGCATGTTAGGAAGTGTGGGAAATAGAGTGAAAAATATGAGGGGGTTGTGTCAAAGTATGTGTGTGTGTGAGAGTACATGTAGTCTGTGTGTGTGTGAGAGAGACAGAGAGAGAGAGAGAGGACAGACAGACAGACAGATTGTGTATGTGTACAGTGACTTTTGTTGTGTTACATCCTGAAGTTGTTTTACACAATACCCCATAATGACAGAGTAATTGAAAATTAAAATATCTAATTTACATAAGAATTCACACCCCTGGGTCAATATTTTGTAAAAGGACTTTTGGCAGCGATTACAAATTTGAGTCTTTCTGGGTACGGGAAGACCCCCATGGAACAGACAAAAATTAATGGCAACTTACTGGCATTGGGCGAACCATATACACAATCGCAAATACCACTCAAATGGACGGCAGTTCATCAAAACCATATTGCAACCGAAACATTGCAAATGCGAAGTGTAATAAACCAAAAGTCCCATAGGGGGTGAGGGTGCTACACCGTAGATTTTCATATGGGAAATGTTCAGAATCTCAAAAAAATATATCAAACTCATAAAAAGTGAGTTTTGGACAGTTTTTTAATATAAAAAAAAATGTGTCAATTATACATATGCAGTAACCATATGGACATACATTTGTCTTATTTTATTGAGTGTGTCCATAAGGCCTATGTTTTGTCCATTTGCCTCATATGATCATAGGAAGCTGGCTTCCGAACCCAAATATCAGTGAACCATGTCCAAATGGCATAATAAATGTCCAAATGGCATATATACTGACCAAATGATATATATATATATCACTATGTTATGTCCTGAATCAACCTAGAAGGTCTATTTGCCATGTTTGATCATAGTACGTCATAGGAAGTAAGAATTTCTTGTTGGTGTTGATTCAGCATGTGCATTTCGTAATGGGAAGTCCTTATGTATATACATTGGCAATGGACACTGTCAACTTGCAGAAGAGCATGTTCACACTGACAATATTGCACGTGTCCAATCACTCGTTGGTGTTGATTTCAGCCTGTCCATTTGGTGATGGAAAAACCCTCATTAAATACATTGGAAATGTACACTGTCCATTTGCAATGTCTTACAATGGGCATTTACCATCACGAATTGGTCATGCTCTAATATACTGCAGAAATGTCCAATTCATTTTGGGATGGCCGAGCAGTGATAGTGGTTCCTCTCCATCACTCGTTGGTGTTGATTTCACCCTGTCCATTTGGTGATGGTAAATCCCTCATTAAATACATTGGAAATGTACACTGTTCATTTGCAATATAAAATGTACAATGCCAATATATTATACTGCCATCAAGTCAGCCATCAGTCAATAAGATATCATACTGATAACAAACTTATACATACTGACACCAAACTCACTTTGTCAAACTCTTTTAGAAGTCAACTCTCACATATTTCAGAGTCGGCCCACAACGTATAGCGCCTTCTGTTAAAACCATTTAAAAAAAACATAAAAAGCATAGTTACATTCAAGCTGTGTGTCCAGTTCTGACATTATGTGTAGGCCTAGCTGATGAAACCCCGAATCCCGAGTTTAGGATAAATAGGTCATTCGGAGCCTGAAATTCATTTATTTCGAGGGATGCTACGGGGTCCCTGGACGAGCTTTCGGCCAGAAACATGTAGGGTCAGTCTCTATGGGCCGAGGCAGATTCAATGCACCTAGTCTTGTGATTCTGGGACTCTTCTAAATGTTGTCATTTTCGATGGCGTTAAAAATGAATTAACGTTATTGCAAATGGACGAGGCTGTTTCTCAGCCTGAGAACCTTCTAGAGCCACACAACTCACCATGCACTACCGACTTAAGCTCTAGAACAGGTTTATAAAGTTTCAGAGCTCTTTGATGGTACGAACGCCAGTAACTATTGCAGGCTCTGTGTGTCTGCAAGCCCCACACTGTCACTCCACATTGTGTGTGTGAGTACAGAACATCACAGAAATCACGTAGATCTAGGAAACTCGCCTTAACCTTTCTGATCTCCCCATCCCGGATCCGGGATCGTGAATACAGACTCAAGCTCATTACCATAACGCAACGTTAACTATTCATGAAAATCGCAAATGAAATGAAATAAATATGCTAGCTCTCAAGCTTAGCCTTTTGTTAACAACACTGTCATCTCAGATTTTCAAAATATGCTTCTCAACCATTGCAAAACAAGCATTTGTGTAACAGTATTGATGGCTAACGTAGCATTTAGCGTAGCATTTAGCGTTAGCATTCAGCTGGCAACATTTACACAAAAAAACAGAAAAGCATTCAAATAAAATCATTTACCTTTGAAGAACTTCAGATGTTTTCAATGAGGAGACTCTCAGATAGCAAATGTTCAGTTTTTCCTGAAAGATTATTTGTTTAGGACAAATCGCTCCGTTTTCTGCGTCACGTTTAGCTACGAAAAAAACCCTGTATCCAGGATTGTGTAAATCTATCAGCAAGCTCATTAGCATAACACAACGTTAACTATTCATAAAAATGGCTAATGAAATGAAATTAATCTATTTGCTCTCAAGCTTAGCCTTTTGTTAACAACACTGTCATCTCAGATTTTCAAAATATGCTTTTGAACCATAGCTAAACAAGCATTTGTGTAAGAGTATTGATAGCCTAGCATTGCATTAAGCCTAGCATTCAGCATGCAACATTTTCCACAAAAAACCATAAAAGCATTCAAATAAAATAATTTACCTTTGAAGAACTTCAGATGTTTTCAATGAGGAGACTCTGTTAGATAGCAAATGTTCCGTTTTTACAAAAAATATTATTTGTGTCGACTAATCACTCCGTTTTGTTCATCACGTTTGGGTAAGAAAAAAAAGTCATTAAAGTCATTAAAACGCAAACTTTTTTTCCAAATTAACTCCATAATATCGACAGAAACATGGCAAACGATGTTTAGAATCAATCCTCAAGGTGTTTTTCACATATCTATCGACGATAAAATCCATCGTGGCAGTTTACTTTCAATTCTGAAGAAATGGAACGCGCATGGACTTACTGATTACGCACACAGGACACCGGGCGGGACACCAGGTAAATGTAGTCTCTTATGGTCAATCTTCCAATGATATGCCTACAAGCACATCACAATGCTGCAGACACCTCGGGGAATATACAGAAAGCGCAGGCTCATTCCTGGCGCATTCACAGCCATATAAGGAGACATTGGAACACAGCGCCTTCAGAATCCGGGGCATTTCCTGTATGAAACATCATCTTGGTTTCGCCTGTTGCATTAGTTCTGGGGCACGCACAGATAATATCTTTGCAGTTTTGGAGACGTCAGAGTTGTGTTTTTCCAAGGCTGTCAATTCCATGCATAGTCGAGCATCTTTTCGTGACAAAATATTGCGCTTAAAACGGGCACGTCTTTTTATCCAATAATGACACAGCGCCCCTATAGGTTCAAGAGGTTAACGGCTTCACCTTAACACGCCACAACTAGATCTATAACTTAAAAACAAACAAAAAACAACATTTGTTTAACCATCATCAAACGGACGTAGTACGATTTCTCGTAAATTACGATAAATGGCTGGTTCTATTTTTCCTGACACCGTAGGTTTATGTACCTTGAAATTAGTGCTGTATTACCATTTTTTGACCTTTCATTCCAGAAAATGGGCTTTAGCGCAAAGAGCATTGAGGCCTCAACGCCATCTTGTTTCTGGGCTAAAAGCACATTTGGCCAAACCTGTGCTCACCAAGTTTCGTCTTCGAAGTCTTTTCCGTTTACGAGAAACGGCCGTGTACATTTGGTGATGTTTTGTCCATTTGCAATATACAGCCAGTTGCCATCTGGTGGAATTTTTCAGCAGATGGCAATGGTACAGCAGAAAAATGTCCAAAAATGTAAAATGTATAACGCGGAAGCAAAATGTCCGAGAGACTTTATTTGATGACTTCTCGGAAGACCGGGCCCTGGGGAATGACCTGAGGCCGTCGTCCTATTTTAATAACACCCGCAGACGTCTAGTAAGTGGTCGTTCATTTTCAATGTGGAGATCCTCATCAATCATATGGGAAATGCCACTTGCAGGTAAGTCTCGAAGTGCTTTCCACACCTGGATTGTGCAACATTTGACCATTATTCTTTTCAAAATTCTTCAAGCAATGCCAAATTGGTCATTGATCGTTGCTGGACCACCATTGTCAGGTTGCAGATTTTCAAGTAGATTTCATTTAACTTCTTTCGGATCAGTGGCGTCCCACCTCGACAACATCCGGTAAAATTGCAGAGTGCCAAATTCAAATGAAATTACTATAAATATTTAACTTTCATAAAATCACAAGTGCAATACATAAAAATAAAGCTTAACTTGTTGTAAATCCAGCCACTGTGTCAGATTTCAAAAAGGCTTTACTGCGAAAGCAAACCATGCGATTATCTGAGGACAGCGCCCCGCTACAAACACATGAAAAACATATTCCAACCAGGCAGGTGCGACACTAAAGTCAGAAATACGGATATAATTCATGCCTTACCTTTGAAGAGCTTCTTCTGTTGGCACTCCAAAATGTCCCAGAAACGTCACAAATGGTCATTTTGTTCGAT
Organism: Oncorhynchus mykiss; assembly: GCF_013265735.2. Lineage (NCBI taxonomy): Eukaryota > Metazoa > Chordata > Actinopteri > Salmoniformes > Salmonidae > Oncorhynchus > Oncorhynchus mykiss. The sequence continues at coordinate 37,547,558 of NC_048573.1, forward strand.
AAATTCCTTATTTATATCCCCAAAATGTCAATTTATTTGGCGCGTTTGATTCAGAAATACACTGGTTCCAACTCGCCCAACATGACTACAAAGTATCTAAAAAGTTACCTGTAAACTTGGTCAAAACATTTCAAGCAACTTTCCTAATCCAACCTTAGATATCCTAAAACATAAATAATCAATATAATTTAAGACGGAATATACTGTGTTCAATAGCGGATAAAAACAATGTGGAGCGAGCTCCAGTTCACGCCCTTGTGCCTTGTTACAACAAACAGGATGCATGTTTTGGAATATTTGTATTCTGTACAGGCTTCCCTCTTTTCACTCGGTCAATTAGGTTAGTATTGTGGAGTAACTACAATGTTCTTTATCCCTCCTCAGTTTTCTTCTATCACAGCCATTAAACTCTGTAACTTTTTTAAAGTCCCCATTGGCCTCATGGTGAAATCCCTGAGCAGTTTCCTTCCTCTCCGGCAACTGAGTAAGGAAGGACGCCTGCAGCTTTGTAGTGACTGGGTGTACACCATCCAAATCATAATTAATAACTTCACCATGCTCAAAGGGATATTTAATGTCTGCTTTTTTTTTTTTTTACCCATCTATCAATAGGTGCCCTTCTTTATGAGGCATTGGAAAACCTCCCTGGTCTTTATGGTTGAATCTGTGTTTGAAATAATTATATGTGTGGGGTACAGAGATGAGCTAGTCATTAAAACATCATGTTCAACACTAGAATTGTACAGAGAGTGAGTCCATGCAACTTATTATGTGACTTGTTAAGGCCAGGCACCACAGGTTAATAGGGATTTTTTTCTTCTTTACTCTCACCAGACTAAAACTTTACCAGTTGAAAGTATACATAAATACAATATACTATTGTAGTACAATACGTATTTATTTAAAAATGTTAATATGCAAATGAGGCAAGGCCCTCTTTGAGTTGTTGCTGTTGACGCTTTACTTTCTTGATAGTGTCATGGGACCTGCGTCTACGCTTGGCACACTCCATTGAACCAGCATGAGCTTTCACAACTCCTCTCTGATTGCTCCAGTGTCACCAAAGTGCTGTCAAGCCACAATTTGTTCATGACATTTGTTTTAGCAGTGGCTCCCACATTGAACGTGGATGCTCCGTCAATGCTGTTTTTGCCCACGAAAACAGTTTTGGGACATCGCGACCATATTTGAGTTCAGGCATTAATTTGCATTCTGGGTTTCTCCATGGTAAATTATTTTGAGGACCTCATCATTTGATATCCTATGATATACAGGTACCATTTTTCTATGCAACCTCTCTATTTAAAATGTATGGCCTCCAAGGTTTTTGTGACGGTGTGGATCTTCACCCTATTTTATGGCTCACATCTATCCCATAGTTGGAAGTGAATCTTCTCTTGTGCCAAGTGCCATAGAAGGATACATTAATGTCTATGATGGCATCCTCATCCTTCAGCAACTCTGCTATGTCTGGATCTATATCCGCGTATGCTCTTCTAATTATCTTTGCAGCACTCGCCATTGACTCTCCCTCGCTGAATCTCTGCAACTAAAGTTGAGGGGAAAAAGTACTTATTATGTCTGTCGACTATATATCAGCATGTTAACCTATGTAAATAATAAGCAATATCAGCATGCATTTACTATATGTAAAGCTAATTTTCTCACTAATCACATTAGGCTACAACCCTATGACACTGTAGGCCTACGTGACAGTCTCATTGTAGCTATGTTTTCCTGTCACTCTGTTTTGTTAACTTTGAATACATTTGCAGGAACAAGGAAATACATATTATTTATACACAGCAAGTCACCTGACAATAATGGGCAACTGTGCCTTTTTATTTACCTGTCACTCTCCTGTCATGTCTCTGATATGGGCTGAGAAGCAAGGAAGGAATCCCTTTTCTTATTCTTTAGAGATGCATAACCAAGTCCAAGTTCGTGGGCTAGAAGAACCATCCTCACATTTATATCAAATGCCACATCTCCCCTGGAGCATTCCTGCTGCCTGGAGGAAGTGTAAACACTCCTCCTAAATGCATCACGATCCCCTTCACCATCTGCACATTCTACCATGACATAATTACAGAATCACTGGCTGGTGAAGTCTATGAGGGCAAATCAAATGATGTACAAGTTGATTTGTTTGAGATATGTGGAATAAAAGCCACTGGTGGCTGGCTGCTGTCTGGTTGATCGCCGCTAGTTGTCATCTTCATCTCAACTAATTTGCGTGGGCTAACTCCTTTTACTCCTGTATTGCCACTACCTCGATCTGCAGATCAGGCAAATGTTTTCTTTCATTCACTGCTTTTCTCGCATTGGCTAACTGAGATCGCCTATTTTTATTAACGTACTGTAGGTATATTCTTTGAGATTCTTTCATTTGGTCTCTCTTTACGTTGATTTGTCGCGGAAGATATTTTCAAACAAGGAAGTGCTGCGTAGCACGTGAGAAATTTTAACCAATCAGGATGTCAGGAAATTACTAATCTTTCAGCACGAAGCACTACTTATACAAAGGATATAGCCATGTATAGACTAGCTAACGATATGCTCTGTAAAACAAGCCTTTGAATGATATATGGAAAGTTTTAAAATAGGGTTGAAGTTCTACATTAAACATGCTATCAAGAACGACATTTATGGTAGGTTTGGTTGACGCGGTTGGAATAAAATGATAGAAATAAAGTATTTATATACATTATTGCCGATTTATTTGTACAAAATATCCCAAAATCTGAAAATTGATAGATGGAGCAAAATCACAATTTTTGCCTGTGGTGCCTGGCCTTAAGCACATTTGTACTCCTAAATGTATTTAGGCTTGCCATAAGAAAGGTGTTGAACACGTATTGACTCAAGACATTTCAGCTTTTCATTTTTTATTATTTGTAAACATTTTGAAAAACATATTTCTACTTTGACATTATGGGGTAGTGTGTGTAGGTCAGTGACAACAACATCTAAATTGAATCAATTTTAAATTCAGGCTGAAACACAACAAAATGCAGAAAAAGTCAAGGGGTGTGAATACTTTCTGAAGGCACTGTATGTGTGAGTGGACACGTGTATCTGACTGCATCTGATATTATGTCAAGCCATTTCAGTGTGGTTCGAAACATGTGCATGGATAACATCACACAACAGTAAAGGAAGTACACACAAACAATAGAAGTCAGACTGTAGGCTAACCAGACATATTTATTTGTAGCAATCTGTCAAATATATACAATTCCACACAAAAAAATCTGGAGAAAAATCACACACATGGTCCATTAACAGTAAATTCATATTTGAATCATGAGACCTACAGTAAAAGCCAATCCTGTGCTTGTCTGTCACAGTTTGCCTCTAGTTTTGGGCTATAAACTTCCTGTGCTGTGTATTCCTCAGCTCGCCCTCCACCTGACTCCCAGTAGCCATCTGTAATGAACTGAGGAGACACTGTCGACGCCCCCAGGAATGAACAGTAAGTATGTGCTGGCATCATCTGACAGAACTCATTTTAGAGTGTAGATCTTTACTTTAGCAGTGCCTCAAGCAGATGCCAGGACCCTGTCTGTAGTCTGAGGGGAAATATGAAAATTTTCACACATACTGTATTTATGCACATATGCACACACACACACACACACACAGCTACTGTAGCAGAGATTGTGGGTCGGAGATGGAGTCATTACTTTCCAAATTCAATTCATGAAGAAACACTGAATGCTGACTTCACTTCTGCTGTCGTCAGGTGTTCGTAACAATGGCCAGAAACAGTTTGATCACCCAGCAGCATAGCCACACTAGCGCCATTGAAAAACCTATGTTTTGTCATTTACCACTGAATCAACCCAGAATATCAGTCCCGGCTGACTGTAGCCTAAACCCCTTTGGGCTCAGAATACAGTCAGGAGGGAATAATTAGGGTGCCTTACTGGAGAGAGAGCACTTCTTCCCTCTATCTACAGTTCCGGCAGAAGATCCTCAACGTGTGCGTGACGGTCAGAGTAGCATGTCTTGCTCACCATGTGGAGTGTTGCGTCTTGGCAAGTGGTGGAATGAGCTACTCCCTCCTATAGGTTTGAGGAACCCCCCAACTAGTTACAAAGTGATGGTACTTGTAGGATTTGTCATCTTACCGTAGGCCTGCATATTTCCCAAACGTACAAATACATATGCTGCTACTCACTGTGACTTTCTACATAATAGGAAATTAAAAAACACAATACATATACATAGCCACAAAAGTGTAATCATTACTTTGCTATTCCAGATAAGGCAGAACACAATACAACCCCCTCATAGTCATTGAGCTGTTCTTTCTTCCCAGGCGCCCTGCTTTCCTTTACATTTCTGCTTGGTTCCGCCTGGCTGTTTTTGTGCCTCATTTGCATACCGCGTTTGACCCGAGTCGTAATCTACAGTGACTCTTCAATAAGCCCCTGGCACATTGGGGAGATGTTATAAGCTCTGACAAAAGACACGACGGGCTAGAACAAACTGAAGGTCACCGGGGACAGCCTTCTGATGAACTTAAATGTTCTCTTTATCTGTTTATTTAAATTCCCCTTCTTTGACAGAGGCTAATTCTAAACCATCTGCAGAGTGCTCGATGCATACCAAGTATCTGCAGGGGCTCAGCTAACAGTCAGGTTATTCATTGAGAAAACAGGTTTTATATGAGACAGATGGTTCCACATTCAGTAGAGTGGTCCAAGCAATACCATTTTTTTTAAATGGCGGAGTGCCTTACACATATAGAAGGAGCTAGGGCAGGAGGGTCGTACCACCAGTTCGTTGCCTTTTGAGTGTGACATGGTAAAAAATAATCATCTGCATTTCAACTCATTTTAACATTTTGTCATAAAGAGCAAAATATTTTTTCCCATCTCAAGAGGTTAAATACAAAAGTTACTATAATAAGGGCCCATTAGTGCCAAAGAAAGTAACAGGGTTGACCGTAACAGGGTTGACAATTCCATCTTAAATCAGCCATAAATCAAATCAAAGCGCAATTGTTACATGCTTCGTAAACAACAGGTGTAGATCAACGGTGAAATGCTTAATTATGGGCCCTTCCCAACAATGCAGAGAGAAATATTAGAAAAGTAAAAGACGTAATGATAAAAGTAATAATAGATACACAATGAGTAACGATAACTTGACTGTATACATGGGGTACAAGTACTGAATCGATGTGCAGGGGTATGGGGTAATTGAGGTAGATGTGTACATATAATATGTACAAAAAAGTTAGTGCAAAAGGGGTCAATGCAGATAGTTAAATAGTTAACCAAATAGCTAACTGGCCTAACTATTTAGCAGTCTTATGGTTGGGGGTCCTTTTGTTTCCAGACTTGGTGCATCGGTACTGCTTGCCGTCCGGTAGCAGAGAGAACAGTTTATGACTAGGGTGGCTGGAAGTCTTTGACAATTTTTATGGCCTTCCTCTGACTATCTGATATAGAGGTCCTGGATGGCAGGGAGCAGTCAAATTCCACGTGACCGTTTAGTCATACTAGTTAGACATCTCCAAGCTCTGATGTTGCTGATGGTCATTAGTAGCCTACCAAACTTGCTAACTGCCTGATACTCAGTACTCTATTGTCCCTCTAATCACTCTGACATCAATGCAAATGTGAACGAAAATCTAATCAAACACTTCACGAGAGCGCATGAGCTCATGTTGCGCAACATATAGGTTATGCAATTGTGCGAGAAAACAGTGATGGCCTCTACTAAAAAGAGGAGGATCCCATCAGCTTTCTATAACCTAGGCCTGCTATATTTATTGGTCAGCTTACCTAATATTAAGCACATTGATTATATTTACAACAGGAGTATAGCCTACCTGGCTGGCATGAAAATGAACCACGGGAAAAGCTTAGATGTGCATAGATGACATGTATTTTTTCCCTCTGCCCCTGTTTTGATACAGGTGCTTGCTAATGGTCCATTCTAAATCAAAACAAATTTCACACATATATTATGTAGTATATGTAATGACGATTAAATCAAGAATAGTCTGATGGGTGACAATATTAGCCTATCACAATATATTATCAATTGTGAATGATGCCTGTGCAAAAAAACAAAGCAGAGCTTATGCCTTTCAAGCACTTTAAAAAAAGTCATCATTAGATTTGCATCATGAAGCCTTACAATGTTTTAAACATCAAAACATACAGCCCAACGTTTGTAGAAAAACTAAAGTTACATTAATAACTCTAAATTAAGCATATAGGAATAGCTATTTCTTTGTTAACACTCAACACACAATAGCCGCATCTGCACACTTCCTCAAATGGTTTGGAGAAAATATCCTTTCTATTTCATTCAGCGTTGTTCAATTGTATTCTTCATTCTATAAAATAATGGCACGGAATTCTAAGCAAATCTTGTCTGCTAAATGAAGTAGTGTAGCCCACTGCCATTTGGCATAGCCAGATCAGGACCTAACATAAGGACAACTCAGAGTATGCTATTCTGGTCTTCGGAAATAGACTACATTTTCTTCATATCATGCTTCTTTAGACTTGTCTAAAATAAATAATGGATTTATTGTGAAGGTGTAGGCTAAAATACATGGATTTACTAGATTTCTTAAAATTCAGATCTTCCAAAGGTCTGCATCAGTGGCTTATGTGGAAGCCAGGAGATGCTAAATGTGTTTGTTAATTAACGGTCAATAACCGTGAGACCAACAGTTATTTGCTTGACAATCACCTGCTGACAAAATTTTGTGACCACCACAGCCTAACTAGGCCGGACCTATTACCCTCTGTAGAGCCTTGTGGTCGGATGCCAAGCAGTTGCCATACCAAGCGGTAATGCAGACAGTCCAGATGCTCTCAATGGTGCAGCTGTAGAACTTTTTCAGGATCTGAGGGCCCGTGCCAAATCTTTTCAGACTCCTGAGCGGGAAGAGGTGTTGTTGTGTCCTCTTCAAAATTGTGTTGGTGTGTGTGGACCATAATAGATCGTTATTGATGTGGATACTGAGGAAATTGAAGCATTCGACCCGCTTCACTACAGCCTCATCGATGTGAATGGGGCGTGCTCAGCCCTCTGTTTCCTGTAATTCACGATCAGATCCTGATGTTGAGGGAGAAGTTGTTGTCCTGCCACCTACTGCCAGATTTCTGACCTCCTCCCTATATTCTGTACAGGAGAGATCTAAGCACGCACCCCTGATGGGCCACTGTATTGAGGGGCAGCGTGGCGGATGTGTTGTTACCTACCCTCACCACCTGGAGATCCAGTTGCAGAGGGAGGTGTTCAGTATCAGGGTCCTTAGCTTAGTAATGAGCTTGGATGGCACTATGGCGATGAACGCTGAGCTGTAGTCAATGAACAGCATTCTCACATAGGTGTTCATTTTGTCCAGCTGGAAAGGGCAGTGTGGAGTGCAACAGAGATTGCATCATCTGTGGATCTGTTTGGACGGTATGCGAATTGGAGTGGGTCCAGGGTGTCTAGGACGATGGTGTTGATTTGAGCCATGACCAGCCTTTTAACCTGTTAGATCTCTAGGGGCGCTATTTCATTTTTGGATAAAAAACGTTCCCGTTTTAAGCGCGATATTTTGTCACGAAAAGATGCTCGACTATGCATATTCTTGACAGTTTTGGAAAGAAAACACTCTGAAGTTTCAGAATCTGCAAAGATTTTGTCTGTAAGTGCCCCAGAACTCATTCTACAGGCGAAACCAAGATGATGCATCAACCAGGAATTAGCAGAATTTCTGAAGCTCTGTTTTCCATTGTCTCCTTATATGGCTGTGATTGCGCAAGGAATGAGCCTACACTTTCTGTCGTTCGCCCAAGGTCTTAGCAGCATTGTGACGTATTTGTAGGCATATCATTGGAAGATTGACCATAAGAGACTACATTTGTGTCCGCCTGGTGTCCGCCTGGTGTCCTGCGTGGAATTCGGTGCGCAATTGCCAGCTGCTCGTACCTATCCATTTGATATAGGGGAGAAACCATGTGTCCAAGAACGATGTATCAATGAAGAGATATGTGAAAAACACCTTGATGATTGATTCTAAACAACGTTTGCCATGTTTTCAGTCGATATTATGGAGTTAATTTGGAAAAAAGTTCGCGTTTTGAGGACTGAATTTTCGGATTTTTTTTGGTAGCCAAATGTGATGTATAAAACGGAGCTATTTCTAATACACAAGGAATCTTTTTGGAAAAACTGAGCATCTGCTATCTAACTGAGAGTATCCTCATTGAAAACATCAGAAGTTCTTCAAAGGTAAATGATTTTATTTGAAGGCTTTTATGTTTTTGTTAATGTTGCGTGCTGGATGCTAACGCTAATGCTAACGCTAAATGCTAACGCTAAATGCTAACGCTAAATGCTAATGCTAAATGCTAACGCTAAATGCTAACGCTAGCTAGCTACTTTTACACAAATGATTGTTTTCCTATGGTTGAGAAGCATATTTTGAAAATCTGAGATGACAGTGTTGTTTACAAAAGGCTAAGCTTGAGAGATGGCATATTTATTTCATTTCATTTGCGATTTTCATGAATAGTTAACTTTGTGTTATGCTAATGAGCTTGCTGATAGATTTACACAATCCTGGATACAGGGGTTTTTTCATAGCTAAACGTGACGCAGAAAACGGAGCGATTTGTCCTAAACAAATAATCTTTCAGGAAAAACTGAACATTTGCTATCTGAGAGTCTCCTCATTGAAAACATCTGAAGTTCTTCAAAGGTAAATGATTTTATTTGAATGCTTTTCTGTTTTTTGTGTAAATGTTGCCAGCTGAATGCTAATGCTAAATGCTACGTTAGCCATCAATACTGTTACACAAATGCTTGTTTTGCAATGGTTGAGAAGCATATTTTGAAAATCTGAGATGACAGTGTTGTTAACAAAAGGCTAAGCTTGAGAGCTAGCATATTTATTTCATTTCATTTGCGATTTTCATGAATAGTTAACGTTGCGTTATGGTAATGAGCTTGAGGCTGTAGTCACGATACCGGATCCGGGTTTGGGAGATCAGAGAGGTTAAAGCATTTCATGTCAACAGATGTGAGTGTTACGGGGCGATAGTCATTAAGACAGGTTACCTTAGTGTTCTTGGGCACAGGGACTATGGTGGTCTGCTTGAAAAATGTAAGTATTACAGACTGGGTCAGGGAGATGTTGCAAATGTCAGTGAAGACGAAACTTGCCAGCTGGGCAGCGCATCCTCTGAGGACGCGTCCTGGTAATCCATCTGGCCCTGCGGTCTTCTGAATGTTAACCTGTTAAAAAGTCTTACTCAGATCGGCTACTCGGATCGGCTATGGAGAGAGCTTGATCACACAGACACCCGTAACAGCTGGTGGTCTCATGCATGGCTCAGTGTTGCTTGTCTCGAAGCGATTTAGCTCATCTGGCAGGCTTGCGTCACTGGGCAGCTCGCAGCTTGGCTTCAATTTGTGATCTGTGATAGTTTGCAAGCCCTGCCACACCCAGTGAGTGTCAGAGGCAGTGTAGTAGGATTCAATCTAAGTCTGGATTGACAGTTTGCCGGTTTTCATGGTTTGTCGGAGGGCTTGGCAGGATTTCTTCAAAGCGACCAGATTAGTGTCCTGCTCCTTGAAAGCAACAGCTCTAGCCTTTTGGCTCAGTGCAGATGTTGCCCCATGGCTTCTGGTTGGGATATGTACAGTTGAAGTCGGAAGTTTACATACACCTTAACCAAATACATTTAAACTTAGTTTTTCACAATTCCTGACATTTAATCCAAGTAAATATTCCCTGTCTTAGGTCAGTTAGGATCACCACTGCATTTTAAGGATGTGAAATGTCAGAATAATAGTAGTGAATGATTTATTTCAGCTTTTATTTCTTTCATCACATTCCCAGTGGGTAAGACATTTACATACACTCAATTAGTATTTGGTAGCATTGCCTTTAAATTGTTTAACTTGTGTCAAACTTTTCTGGTAGCCTTCCACAAGCTTCCCACAATAAGTTGGGTGAATTTTGGCCCATTCCTCCTGACAGAGCTGGTGTAACTGAGTCAGGTTCTTAGGCCTCCTTGCTCGCACACGCTTTTTCAGTTCTGCCCACACATTTTCTATAGGATTGAGGTCAGGGCTTTGTGATGGCCACTCCAATACCTTGACTTTGTTGCCCTTAAGCCATTTTGCCACAACTTTGGAAGTATGCTTGGGGTCATTGTCCATTTGGGAGACCGATTTGTGACCAAGCTTTAACTTCCTGACTGATGTCTTGAGATGTTGCTTCAATATAACCACGCAATTTTCCTCCCTCATGATGCCATGCATTTTGTGAAGTGCACCAGTCCCTCCTGCAGCAAAGCACTCCCACAACATGATGCTGCCACCCCCGTGCTTCACGGTCGGGATGGTGTTCTTTGGCTTGCAAGCCTCCCCCCTTTTCCTCCAAATATAACAATGGTCATTATGGCCAAACAGTTCTATTTTTGTTTCATCAGACCAGAGGACATTTCTCCAAAAAGTATGATCTTTGTCCCCATGTGCAGTTGCAAACCCTAGTCTGGATTTTTTTATGGCGGTTTTTGAGCAGTGGCTTCTTCATTGCTGAGTAGTCTTTCAGGTTATGTCGATATAGGACTCGTTTTACTGTGGATATAGATCCTTTTGTACCTGTTTTCTCCAGCATCTTCACAAGGTCCTTTGCTGTTGTTCTGTGATTGATTTGCAGTTTTCACACCAAAGTACGTTCATCTCTAGGAGACAGAACGCGTTCTCCTTCCTGATGCTAAGTCCTTTAGCTTAGCATCCGCTTCGTCGGACCACTTCCAAATTGAGCACATCACTGGTACTTCCTGTTAGATTCTTTGCTTGTAAGCAGATATCAGGAGTTTAGAGTTAGTTTCAGATTTGCCAACTGTAGGGCGAAGTAGAGTTTTTTTATTTTCTTGTTGCACAGGTGACATGTTGGTAGAAATTATCTACAGCAGATTTAAGTTTTTCTGTGTTAATATCACGGGCTATTAGGAGCCTCTGGATGAGCATTTTCTTGTTTGCTCATGGCCGTATACAGTTTGTTAAATGCGGTCTCAGTGCCAGCATCAGTTTGTGGTGGTAAATAGACAGCGACAAAAAAATCTAGATATACTCTTATGCTAAGTACACGGAACAAAAATATAAACGCAACATGCAGCAATTTCTACGATTTTACTGAGTTACAGTTTATCTACAGTGCTTTCGGGAAGAATTCAGACCCATTGACTTTTTCCACATTTTGTTACATTAGAGCCTTAATCTAACATTTATTTAATTGTTTTTCCCCCCTCATCAATCTGCACACAATACACCATTATGACAAAGCAAATGTATGAAAAACTACTGAAATTCCACAGTTATAGAATTATTCAGACCCTTTACTCAATACTTTGTTGAAGCACCATTGGCAGCGATTACAACCTCAAGTATTCTTGGGTATGACGCTACAAGCTTGGCATACCTGTATTTGGGGAGTATCTCACATTCTTCTCTGCAGATCCTCGCAAGGACCCAAGAACACAGTCTGAGGTCTTGAGCACTCTGGAGCAGGTTTTCATCAAGGATCTCTCTGTACATTGCTCTGTTCATCTTTGCCTCGATCCTGACTAGTGTCCCAGTCCCTGCTGCTGAAAAACATCCCCACGCATGATGCTGCCACCACCATGCTTCACCGTAGGGATGGTGCCAGGTTTCCTCCAGATGTGACGCTTAGCATTCAGGCCAAAGAATTTAACCTTGGTTTCATCAGACCAGAGAATCTTGATTCTCATGGTCTGAGCGTCTTTAGTTGCTTCCGTCTGGCCACTCTACCATAAAGGCCTGATTGGTTGAGTGCTGCAGAGATGGTTGTCCTTCTGGAAGGTTCTCCCATCTCCACAGAGGAACTCTGAAGCTCTGCCAAAGTGACCATCGGGTTCTTGGTCACCCCCCTGACCAAGGCCCTTCTCCCCCGATTGCTCAGTTTGGCCAGGCGGCCAGCTCCAGGAAGAGTCTAGGTGGTTCCAAACTTCTTCCATTTAAGAATGATGGATGCCACTGTGCTCTTAGGGACCTTCAATGCTGCAAAAAAGTGTGGCTACCCTTTCCCAGAGCTGTGCCTCGACACAATCCTGTCTCAGAGCTCTTTGGACAATTCATTTGACCTCATGGTTTGATTTTTGCTCTGACCTGCATTGTCAACTGTGGGACCTTATATAGACATGTGTGTGCCGGTTGGTCGCTGGAGGTGGCTTATGGTAGAGAAATGAACATTAAATTCTCTGGCAACAGAAAGCACTGATGGACATTCCTGAAGCATGCCAATTGCACGATCACTCAAAACTAGAGACACCAGTGTCATTGTGTTGTGTGACAAAACTGCACATTTTAGAGGGGTCTTTCATTTTTCCAAACACAAGGCGCACCTGTGTAATGATCATGTTGTTTAATCAGCTTCTTGATATGCCAAACCTGTCAGGTGGATGGATTATCTTGGCAAATAAAATGCTCACTAAAAGGGATGTAAACAAATGTGTGCACAACATTTTAGAGAAATAAGCTTTTTGTGTGGATGGAACATTTCTGTGATCTTTTATTTTTGAAAAAAAACAGCTAGTTGTATTTCATCCATGTCCTTATTCAGCCACATAGGATACATAGAATCATAGGATATTACAGTTCTTTAGGTCCCTTTGATTGGATACTCTCGAATGGAACTTTTCCAGTTTGTTCTCCAGTGTTGTATGTTCGCTAATAGAAAGGAGGGTAGAGGCGGTTTATGTACTCACCGACGTAGTTTCATCAGGGTGCCCGCACGTCAGCCTCTCTTACGCCGCCTTTTTCTTTTCAGAGTCTCTTGGAATAGGGCCTGATCCAGGGGGAGCAGTATGTCCTGCACCTCCTACTCATTGAAGTAGAAATCTTCATCCAAATCGAGGTTAGTAATCGCTGATGTCCAGAAGCTATTTTCGTTCAAAGGAAATGATGGCCGAAACATTATGTACAAAAAAAGTTCAGATCAGAGCAACAGAAAAAAACCACTAAATAGCTAAATTTGTCATGAGCCCGTAAAACACTGCTATCCATTGGAATGTCATTCTTCTGACAGGGTAGTTTGTAACAGGAGGTGGCAATTGAGTGGATGTTTCATAATTCTTTTAAATGATTAAAACATTTCTAGCCTGTCTATCTAGGGCTTTAGATTGATGCCAAAAACTTTAAGAAATGTTGGGGTTAAGTGGGTTAAAATGTTACTAGAAGTCACAGAGGATGCATGGAGGGACATATCAAAATGCTGAATTTTGTTAATTCGCTTACAATATTTTATTGTCATTAGAGCAGATGGTTGAGAAATATCGACTGCCAAAGCAGGACTTCTTCCGCTTTCTACAAATAAGACATTATATTTTGAAGAGCACCAACTTGATTGGCAACCCTGATGTGTCTGTCATTGAAAGAATGCTTTTTTTTTCCTCACAAAGGAAAATGTCTGTAAGTTTATTTCATGATGCTTTGAGGTCCTTTTCTACTGTTGACACACAGAGGGTCAAGCGAGTGTGGGAGAAATAATTGTCTGTTGCTATTGATGAGGAGATGTGGGAGGACATTTGGAGATATTCAAAAACAATATATATTTGTAATCGTACTAGAGCAATCCAATTAAGAATAATACACAGATTGCATATATCCCCAAACCGCAGACATGCCTTTAGCCCCTCTTCCTCCTCTCCTCGGTATCTTCAATGTAAAACTGATACAGGCACCCTAACACATTGTTTATGGTCATGTTCCAAATTACAAAGATACTGGTGTAATATTCTTCAAGAAATTGGAAAGATCCCAGGGGTTGATCTAGAATTGGACTCAGTTTCTTTGCTGTTAGGTCTCCCTAGTAGGCATGTTACTTCTGTGGGTAAGAGGAGGCTTTACATCCTTACCTTCGCAGCGAGGAAAAACATCCTCTTACAGTGGATTAATGACAGGGTCCCTTCTATTAAGGAATGACATAATTATTAATAACTATTTGAATGGGTGCCATTGGAATATCTGACATGTACATTACATTCTAAAACAGATCAGCTCTACAAAGTGTGGGAACCTTATTTAAATGACCTAGAACCTGACTTATCAGCTATTATGCCGCAATGATTTATTTAGAATGGTGGTTGTTTACTTGTCTCAGGATTACACTCCACGTTCCATGTGTTGGACCTAATTCCTTTATTTAAACTGAGATTTTGTGTTTAATCTGTCTGTATATTTGTATTATTATTTATTTTGATTCTTAATCCCATATTTCTTAATCTGGGAGAAAATTGTGAAATTCCAATAAAAAATATTATTACGAAAAAAGCTCAATATTGTCATTTTAGCTAACATTTATTCATATTTAAAAAAGTATTTATTGAGTTCTCCATGTGGTCTATATTAATGGACACGTCATTTAAAATAACAGGCTTTTAAAATTCAACATTGGTGCAAACTTTCTACTTAAAGGGTCGTTCCACGAAATTAGTGCCTTTTGGGTCCCTTTGATATTTTAAGTTGAAATTGTGCACCAATATTGAGTTTTAAGCGCCTGTTATATAAAATGAAGTGCCCTTTAATATATACCACATGGAGAATTCAATAAATTACATTTTTAATATGAATAAAGGCTTGCCAAAGTGTCAGTATTCAGCATCCCTCCGTCAACCCTGTGACACTTCTATGAAGATTTCAACCCACTTAATCCACACATTTCTCAAAATGTCACCATCACTGTAAAGACCTAGTTATTTTGTTGCTTTGACATTGATTTCTGAAAATGATTATTGATGCAATGTGATTAGTGAATCATTCACATCTGTCCCTCATTCTAAGGTCAACCCTGTTACGTGAACTGAACTCTCGTTTTAGTATGATGAAACTATTGAAACTGAGCTGGTTGAGGATAACACTTGCATTCAATTGCCACTCCCTGCTGCACACAATGATCTTCCATTCCCCCTGTCACAAGGGGATTTAAGATTATATTGTCAACCCTGTTACGGTCAACCCTGTTACTGTATTTGGCACTTAATAGTCACTTACTATAGTCATTTTTTAAGTTTAACTTCTTGAAATGGAGAAAACTGTTTTTTTTTAATGAATTTGGTCTTCATGACAGAATGTTAAAATTAGGTGTAATAGTATTAGGGTTGTTCCACCGAATCGTGGAACAAATATCAAAAGGACGCAAAAGGCACTATTTTCATGGAACGACCCAGGAGTATCAAACATGCAGCCTGGTGGCTATTTTCGGCCCAGGAACTGATTGAATGTGGCACCACTTGTGGTCCATGAATCAAGTACTTCAAACAGTGACAATATTTGAGTTGACCTTTCCCAAAGGAAGAGCTTGGCCTGAGGCATCTCGTAGAGATGTCTTCAGATGTCTTCCAGCTTTTGCGTACAATAGAAGATGTCGATCTCTCTGGGTAGGCTCGCCATCCAAGAACGTAACTCCAACAAAAAACCTGACATGTATATTAAATAAGCAGGCCAACACTTGTATTGCAAAGTATGGACTAATAACCCAAATGGCGAAGGTGGGTATAAGAAAATATTTCACATCTGTTTTAGAACAATGTATTCTTTCTCTCTTATCAAAAGAAAAAGAGCATCTTAAATAGTAATACTCGTAGATTTACATTTATCTTTATAGCATAAATGTATAGTGTAAATAACCAATTTAATAAAATATGCAAATAGCATCAACTTTAAACTGCTTCTCTATGGTTACACATGGTGAAAGTTAGCATTGGCCTGCTAATGCGATGCTAATACAGTGGCTTAATTCAGGAAAAACAGAGCTCACCTCATAGAATGCGATGAACGGACCATAAATACTTAGCTTTTCTCTGAAGATATATCTAGGTTTTTTACTCATTATTTCGAACTTTTGAAGCTTCTTTCTGACATCCACATGGCACATCCTCTGCAGGGCTTGCCCAAGATTGAAGATAATTGAGCTGTCAATCAAAGGCAGGACCTAAATGATTTGTGCACCTCTGATTGGTTAGGTCATTTCTCTCCTAAGGACATTAATAATCAACCCATTAGTTGACCTGTGTTACATTGACCTTTCCCATAGGAAGAGCTGGTCTGAGGCAACCAATTTCCAGTGGGGTGAGGGATGGGTAGATTAAATTCATCCCTCATTTCCCGAGGCTGTATAATCTTTAGAAGTGAGAGATTTGTTCTTGGATGTGGTTTAACCTCCCATGAATTGTGGTGGATGACTGCGTTACCTACTTGACATGGCTACTATAAGCCTCTGACTCCTCTGTGCTGAAGAAAACGTTGGCTGCCTTGAGCCCTGGATCCTAAAGCACCACAGCATGCTGTATCTGCTGCGTCACGAAAAGATCTCATCACACAGGAATTTGATGGGGAGAAAAGACGGTTTCACACGTCCCCGATAGGCCTCCACTGATCTCCAAACCCAGACACCGCTATGCTGAGTAAATGCATATCCACACGGCATGAGCACAGATTCAGTGAAGGTTCAAAAATCAGCAAAGATTCTAACATTTCCGATTTCCCTGTCAACGAATTTATCTCAGCGAGGTTCATATTGAGATTGGAAAGTAAGTGTGATGAGCATATACGCAGAGAGGCTTTGCACGCTTGACATCCTCTCAGCCCCTCTGCTGGAAATAACCAAGCACACAGCATCCTCTGATTTGCATTGATATGTAGATTCATGCATCTACAAAGATGAGTTATTCATTCATGTATTTGCTTTGAATTCTCGGGTGAGAGTACCTCAGTCAGGCGTAAGTCCGGGGCGAACAACCTAAGCCTAGAAGAAGAATAGGAATTATCACAACAACAAAAAACACATAAAGACCCCACATCAGAAATCTGCAGGTCAGGTGACTGAAAATATATATATTTTTAAACTAAAGTGATGATAATATGTTCAAGAACAGAGTGCTTTGATTTGTGTAGCCTATGCAGCACTGTAAAGGGTTACAGTATATCTCAAGACCCCGTCCCTACCCTCATAATTATCAGTCTTTTGTTCCTAACATCAGAATCAGTTTTCCTCTTTTAAGTAGGCTATGAGGATTAATCATAGTGGCCTGTGTGAGTTTATAAGCCCCAGCATTCTGTCATTCTTTTATAAAAGCATCATGGATCACCGGTTTGCTCGTCCAGTGTCCTCTCCCGTGGCCACACTCCCAGCACTTTTTAACTTTAAAAATAGTCTCTCACCACCGACAGTGCCAATAAAATGCTAAATACCAAACAGCAGTGTCCCCTACTTGCCTCTCCTTTTCGAACATCCTCGTCTGAATCCCTCAATATGTCATTCATTAAAGGGGCAATCTGTAGTTCAAACAACAAAAAAAGTGGTCACCCTGCGGTCACCCCGCCAAAACATGGGGCTGGAGAAATATAACCACTATCAAATTCAAAGACAGAGTTGCGTATGCATGGACTGACCATCATTTTAACCATGTTTTGAGGCTGTACGGTGTTTCCTTACAATTGAATTATTGCAATTAAAACAAGCTTATATTATAGGGTGTGATGGGGTATGACTGTTGAACTAAGCTCATGAGTTATATTCTTCAATAATCAGGTATATATATCATTCATTTAAAAGTAAAAAAAATGGATGTAGCAATCACAGATTTCCCCTTTAAGAAGGAAACATATTAAATGAATGTGGTATTTTTATGACAAGGTATACGGTATATCTGTCACCTATTTAGATGTGTATGTATGGTATATTTTTCTAAATTCACTGTATGTATCATTAACAGACTTGTATTTCCAATTTGATGCTGCAATGATACATTTTTAAGAGCTTCCTTCTTGTGTCCTCCCCATCGGTAAACAATGATATTTTGTCTTTGTGGACATAAGACATTAGCTTCAGTTGCCTCAGTGGTGACTGATTTTCATAGGTAATGATGCTAAATTATACTACTGGGAATAGGGAGGCTAGTATGCCATCCATCATTGGCTAGTTTATATGTACTGTCATTATGGCCATTATTCAACCCCTAATATGCTCACAGACATATTCTGCAGCTACACGCACACACGCACGCACGAACGCACGCACGCACGCACGCACGCACGCACGCACGCACGCACACACACACACACACACACACACACACACACACACACACACACACACACACACACATACTCACTTTGCCACAAGCTACGAGAGGGGACATCTCATTCTTTCATCTATGTGCGAGTCATTGTTGTGGTGTCAGCTGGTGCCTTCTCTTTTATCACACTGGAAGCTAATGGAAGCAGCAACTGCAGGAGGTGGGGGAGAAGGAAGACACACATACACACACACAGCCGTAAGAGGTTGGGGAGATGAGGCGGATCGGCACGCCAGGCCGCGGGGCCAGAGCTGTTTTGTGGTGATGTTTTTCTAGCCTGCTGAGGCCTCGCTATCAGACTGTTTCTGACACATTTCTGTACACCACAAGGAAAGGTTTTAGCCATTTTGCTCTGATTCTCTTTTCATGGTTGGTCTAAACTCTCAAAATACATTTTTGGTTTGTAATACTTTCTTCTAGTGAACCTATTGGCATGTGTACTGTGGCAGGATATGAATATTACAGAAATGCCTTATTTCCCCCCTATATACTGAACAAAGGATTTACTCACAGGTCCTTCAAGCATGGTGGTGGCTGTATCATGTTATGGGTATGCTTGTCATCGGCAAGGACTAGGGAGTTTTATGATAAAAAAAACAGAATAGAGCTAAGCACAGGAAATTTCCTAGTGGAAAACCTGGTTCAGTCAACTTTCCGACAGATACTGGGAGACAAATTCCCCTTTCAACAGGACAATAACCTAAAACATAAGGACAAATATATACTGAAATTACTTACCAAGTTACAGTTTTGACTTAAATCGTCTTGGAAATCTATGGCAATATTTGAAAATGGCTGTCTAGCAATGATCAAGAACTATCTTGACAGAGCTTAAATAATTTTTTAAAGAATAATGTGGAAAAATTTACAATCCAGGTGTGCAAAGCTCTTAGAGACTTACCCAGAAAGACTGTAATTGCTTTCCAAAGGGGATTCTAACATGTACTCAGGTGGTTGAATACTTATTTAATCAAGATATATTAGTGTTTTATTTTTCATATATATGATTTTTTTTAAACAAATTTTTACAAATCTTCTTCCAATATCATAGTAAATGTGACAATTTAAAATGACAATTAAATCCAATTGAATCTTACTTTGTAGCACAACAAAATGTGGAAAAAGTAAAGGGGTGTGAATACTTTCTGATGTCACTGTACATTGCATTTTTTTGTCTCCCACCTGGTTCCATAGTACAACTCCATGGTTTTAGTAATTATCAATTGCCTCTATATGCTTTTCCATTCTTGCTTTATTTGCTATACATCCTTATTTGTTTTTTTCTAGACAGCATTTTCTTAATTGTGTCAATTCTATTCATTACAAATGTCATTGCACATATCTATTGTCTCTGTTCAGAGATTCAAAACAATTGCCAATTACTACTATTCTGAGGTTTGATGCAGAATATATAGCATTTGAGAGGTCTATTATGGTGACCTAATTTCATGACATCAAAAGCTACAGTATGGCATACATAACATTATGCTCGAGCGCAGTAGTGAACATATGCAGGACAGTTATTCATATTTTCTATAATTATTTATTTTTTCAGCCTTTTTTCTTTTTGTATAACATGACAATCGTGCTTTATCATATGACACCATTTAAACACATATCATGTTTATATTATGTTGTGCATTAGGCAGTGAGACAGTTCAAAATAAACAAAACAATGTGATTTTTTTTACTAGACATAGTTTCTATTTTTAATATAATCGTCAATATCTTCATTGTCATCATCATTTCGTATATTTCTGTAAGATATGTGCTTTAGTTTCTGTGATCAAAATGTTATTGCAGAAAACAGCAACTCTTTAGAATTTTTTTTTTCAACATTTAGACAATAACTTCCAATGTATTACAGACATTCACAGTTACATGTTTTACACGGTACAGTTTTACAACAAAGTTCCAGAGAAAACTGTGGTAGAGTAACTTTATACAAAATTCACAGGACATGAACTGTAGCCATTTCACATTTTCACTTGGTTGTTTTGCTTTTCAAAGTAAACATGTTTTGTTCGACCGGATGCTTTTCACTGCCGTATAGAAGCCATATAAGCCAACTAGCATTGTCTTAACAGGCCATGTCAAATGTCTGTGGAAATTAAAGCTTTGAGCTTTTTACTAGTAAAGCAAAGACAACGAAAAGAAAAAGAGAAACAGACCACTCTTCTACTGGCCTGCAACTATACATCTACATTTGTATTGCTGAATACAAATTGATCAAAGTATAATTGATCATTACACATAAAGTGAAATAAAAAGGAATATTTTTAAACATAGAGTTGGTCCAATATTGTTTGCTAGTGTACAAAGTGATATTCTGGAGATCTGCCCAGTCATGCAAACAGACTATGGCTTGGTATAAATTGGTTGATAACTGGCTTAAGGCCTTCTCTGTTCTCGTCTTAGATCTGCCAGGAGACATTTTGGAATTTTTCTTTGATGTTCCTGAGGAAAGCATGCAAAAAAAGGTAAACAGGATTGACTGTCAGCATCAATGGGATAGTCAATGTTTGTAAATCACTTTTCTATACCCTGTGCGTTTGCATTCATTTTTTTGTATGTTTTTGATACCCTGTGTTTCTCAAACCAAACACTACATGGCATAGATCGTTTTTGCTTTCGTCTGCCTACGATTTTGGTCCTCGGTCACAATATTTATAGTAGAAAACATATTAAAAATAATTCTAAAAATGTTTGTCACATAAAAGTTCTTTTTTTTACTAAAAAAAAAAAGGAAGATAAAATCACAGTCTCTCTCACACACAAAATCTTTTGCAACAGATATACTGGATAATTCCAGGGTTCATAGACTTTAAACTTCTTATTGGCATTGTGCTTCTTCATCAGAGTTCCCTCATTGCCATGTGGCCTGTAATCAGCCTCACAGAGTGCAAAGTTTTGTAAAGAGATGACTGTGTGAGGCTTAGTAAACAACCACGATAATTTGGCCCCTTGCACTCTCCCATGTTGACAATTTTGTTCACTTGTACTTCATCTCTACTATAGTCACACTGTATTTACTTGGTTCATGAAGATATTGAACAAATTGCTATTCTATTTTCAATAGTTGTTTTCTTTTCTCACAGTATTACACAGTTTGTTTACATATTTTTACTCAGATTACGGTAGTTTTTGTGAACACTAACAGTCTTTGATTTTAGAATTTTTAATGCATACCAATAAAAAGACATTAACGGGTTGGTTTTACAAATGCAGAAAAATTAAACATGATTTTAAAATCCGGTTTGATCAGATATTGCCCCTGGAGGTAGGTGAATCAATTAAAATCTTGGAAGTCCTTTGTAATGTTCGCCGACTACACAATCTCCATGAGGGTTTTGCCTTGTCTAGACATTTGCCTCAGCGTTGGTCAGGTTTGTTGAGCTCACTATGTTGGGTGGTGGGATGGCCGTCTCTTTTGCCGTTGGGCTAACCGGATTGGGTGGTGGGCTGGTAGGGCTGGTCGGGTTGGCTGGAGTGGCAGGGACAGTAGGGACAGTTGGAACGGTCGGACTAGTTGGGTTCACAGGGCTAGCCATAGCTGGAATGGCTGGAGGTGCTGGGTTGGCCGGGGCTGCAGCAACCGGGCTTGTAGCAGTTGGATTGGCAGGACTAACCGGGTTGGATGGACTAGTTGGGTTGGCCGCGTTAGAGGGACTAGCAATGTTGGTCTCGGCAACCACTGTCTCAGGTCCGTTCTCCTGTGGCCGTCGGACCACTGCAGGAGGCTGGAACATTATCCGTAGGCGCTGAGAAAGAATCACAACAAAACAGTTAATTAAGTAACACAATGAATGCATCTCCAACATGTCCAGAGAGGAGAACCTGACTGAAATGATATATTTACTACTTAAATGACATGATAATAAACCATTTGGGTTACACATCAATCATCACCAAATTGCCTTTATTCTCTTGCTCTTAGAGAAAGGGGGGAACATTCCACATTTTTTAATTTAACAAGGCAAGTCAGTTCAGAGCAAATTCTTTTTTACAATGACAGTGGGTTAACTGCCTTGTTCAGGGGCAGAACGACAGATTCTTACCTTGTCAGCTCAGGGATTCAATCTTGCAACCTTTACGGTTACTGGCCCAATGCTCTAACCACTAGGCTACCTGCCGCCCCATATCCATAAATCATTATGTAGATTACCTCTTTCCAGGTGCCCTTGAGTCCGAGGTACATGTAGACCATGTATCCAGGGATGAGGACCATGGAGGACAGAGCCATGAGCCAGCCCACTCCCTGGCCCCAGGCAGGGAACACGTAGTTGTTCAAGGTGAGAGGAACCATTTGGACTGCACTGAACAAGAACACCCCCTGTGGGAGACATGGTACGATCCTTATTAATCCTGACACCACCTCTTCTCAGACACTTTCTTTCTCTGCCTCAAAATTGCTTGAGGCAGGTCATATTGATATGAAATGTTATTTTCGTTCATGTCATGGTACTGGATGTTCTATTGGATGTGTATGGTGTACTACTTACGGCCACGATGAGAGGGGTGAAACAAACCCAGCACAGCTTCCACCAGATACAGGGCTTGTAGCCAATCATCTCCTGGATGTTGTCATAGAATTTGTTCACACCTGCGAGACAAATGACTGTGTTATCAAAATATTCAAATTCAATTTCTTCCAATTTTCCACTGGTCTGCCATGAATTGTAATGAGGGAGGAGAGCTGGTGTAGTGTAGGACATGTGAGCAGCATTGATGTCCCTGAGGGTCAACAGGGTTTGAAGGTGGACTAATGTCTCTGGACAAGTGGGAGTTTATTTGATCATTCAACCTTCAGATTTAACTAGTGTGTCTGGTTCATTCATTGCTCATCGCCTCTTGCCTGAGCGCACATCACTGTAACAAGTCATTTCGTAATGCTGAAATAGGGGGTTTCTGATGCACATCTACTGTACTATGTGTTTTTGACGTTGTCTAGAGACTCTACCCACCATAGAACCAGGATATGGAGATGCACTCGAAGAAGACCAGGAAGAGGAGACACATCCCACTGGCAGAGTAGTAGTCGAAGAGTTTGAACACGTACAGGCCTCCCTAGTGACACAACACAGAAGGGTGAGTCTTACTACGGTGAGAGACCACATGGTCTGTGGTCTTTAGATTATATTCATATCCTCATCTCAGAGGGAAAGATGGTGGTTGGGATTCATTTTCAACTCGAAACAAATCTGTTATTTTTTTATATAAAATTAGACAGCGATGGTGCTAACCAATGTAATTCAAATGTTTAACTAAATTGAGCTTGGAGGTTTTGTAGTTCAATCTGATGGTTGACTAATGATGAGAAAGAGAGAGCGAGAGAGAGAGCGTGGAGGTTTTGTAGTTCAGAAAGAGAGAGAGAGTGTGTTGTACCTGTGTGATGTTGGATAGGCCGATCAGGTACGATACCAGGCAGACAGCAGCGATGAAGAGCTCTCTCCTGCCCCTCAGTGCCCTGGGAAACTCATCCACCAGAGCTGTGATAAAGCCCTCTACCGTGCAGAACTACCCACACAGACACACACACACACACACACACACACACACAAAGGGGGTGGATGCTCAGTCACAAAGGGGAGAGATTTACAGTATTTTGCTTAGTATCTATGTAATGAAGCACTTACAGTGGAACTAACAGCATTTTAACTACTTTTCAGATATGAAACAAGCAGACAATCAAAATATCATTCAAAAATATAAAATTCCCAGTTTATGCTACAAAACCAACTTCATAAGAGGTTTTAAAAATAGGTTATATTTGACTCAGCATTCCATGATGTACACTAAGGCATTGTTGGCAGAATAGACGGATGCAGTTCAATGCATGATTAATATAAATCACCAATACATTTCTTGGTAGTCCAAGAAATATTGTAAATCACAGCTGGCTTGGTACATTGTTTGCTGCCTCCATTCAGGATGCACTGTTTCAGTTTTATTTACTCTATATTTTGGACAAAAACAGACAACTGTAACTAAGGCTGGGAATTTCAATACCATCAAACTAGCAAGGGCAATGATCACAAGTCAGACATGCCAGCAACAAACGCTGACACCACACATCCAAGTATATTGGACCAAATTATGAAAGACAAGAATTGTACTTTTAAATTCCGTAAAGTCGCGTGGAAGAGGTGAAAAAATTATTGTTGTCTATCAACAATGAGAAACCACCAACTGACAATCTAGATGGAAAATGACTGAGGATAATAGCAGACGATATTACCACATCTTCAATTTAAGCCTACTAGAAAGTGTGTGCCCTCAGGCCTGGATGGAAGCTAAAAGTCATTCCGCTACCAAAGAATAGTTAAGCCCCCTTTACTGGCTTAAATAGCCAACCAATCAAACTTCTGGAAAAAAATGAGTTTGACCAGATACAATGCTATTTCACAGTAAGCAAATTGACAACAGAATTTCAGCATGCTTATAGGTAGGAACACTCAACAAAAACAGCACTTACACAAATGACTGATGATTGGCTCAGAGAAACTGATGATAAAATTATTGTGGGGGGTGTTTTGTTAGACTTCAGTGCAGCTTCTGACATTATTGATCATAGTCTGCTGCTGGAAAAACGTATGTGTTTATGGCTTTACACTCCTTGCTATAATGTGGATAAAAAGTTACTCGTCTAACAGAACACAGAGGGTGTTCTTCAATGGAAGCCTTTCAAATATAATCCAGTTAGAATCAGGAATTCACCAGGGTAGCTGTTTAGGCCCCTTGCTGTTTTCAATTTTTACTAATGGCATGCCACTGACTTTGAGTAAAGCCAGAGTTTCTATGTATGCGGATGACTCAACACTATACACGTCAGCTACTACAGCGACTGAAATAACTGCAATACTCAACAAAGAGCTGCAGTTAGTTTCAGAGTGGGTGGCAAGGAATAAGTTAGCCCTAAATATTTCTAAAACTAAAAACATTGTATTTGGAACAAAACATTCACTAAACCCTAAACCTCACTAAATCTTGTAATAAATAATGTGTAAATTGAGCAAGTTGTGATGACTAAACTGCTTGGAGTAACACTAGATTGTAAACTGTTGTGGTCAAAACATATTGATACAGTAGTAGCTAAGATGGGGAGAAGTCTGTCTATAATACTGCGATGCTCTGCCTTCTTAACAACACTATCAACAAGGCAGCTCCTACAGGCCCTAGTTTTGTCACACCTTGACTACTGTTCAGTCGTGTGGCCAGGTGCCACAAAAAAAGGACTTAGGAAAATTGCAATTGGCTCAGAACAGGGCAGCAGGCTGGCCCTTGGATGTACACAGAGAGCTAATATTAATAATATGCATGTCAATCTCTCCTGGCTGAAAGTGGAGGAGAGATCGACTTCATCACCACTGTTATTTATGAGAGTTGCTGAACATGCTGAATGCGCAGAGCTGTCTGTCCAAACTACTGGCACACAGCTCGGACACCCATGCATAACCTACAAGACATGCCACAAGAGTTCTCTTCACATTCCCCAAGTTCAGAACAGACTATGGGTGGAACACAGTACTACATAGAGCCATGACTACATGGAACTCTATTCCACATCAAGTAACTGACGCACACATTAAAATTAGATGAAAGAAAAAACAGATAAAAAAACACCTTATGGAACAGCGAGGACTGTGAAGCAACACAAATATTGGCACACACACACGCACACACACACACACATACACACAATAACATACGCACTATATATACACATAGATTTAGTACTGTAGATATGTGGTAGTGGTGGAGTACGGGCCTGAGGGCACACAGTGTGTTGGGATGTCTGTGAATTTATTGCCTTAATTTTGCTGGACCCCAGGAAGAGTAGCTGCTGCTTTGTATACAAATACAAAAACAAATAATGTGGCTAATAGGATAGCGTATCTATTTATGTAGCAAGCTAAAAACATGGAGCCTAACATTAACTAGCTAGCTGCTAAGAGGATGTCATGTCATGTCATTGGAGGAGTGGGTGAGTGACTGACTTTTTCCCCTCATATAATTTTTGGTGGTTATACACAGTTAGAGATGTGTTTTGCTTAGCTAGCAAGAACGTGAACAACTGTTATCCAGTTAGCATATATTTTGCGTTCACAAATTCACTCTGGCTACCTACTCCGATTTCAAAACACTCTCGGTCTGAGTGTGCCATAGCGTAAAATAACGGATGAATTTACAAACATGAAAACCCGCTGAATTTGACCGGTGTCAGTAAATGTAGGCTAAAAAAAGTTATAGTTAGTCACAAACGCTCTAGATAACATGTGAACAACCTAACCAGCTCTGCTAGGGCGAGTAAAATGGTCTAGGGTGAGATGTTTTCTCATTTGGGTCTCAAAGTAGGTAGCAAGCAAGCTAGCCGACTTTAGCCAGTTAGCTTGGATGATAGGTTGCAAGCAAGCTACAGAAGGACAAGTAGGCTACAATTCCCCATCATGTTTCAGTGCAATTTTGACGGTCACCTAACTGAAAAAGTTTGAGAGGGTTTATCTAATGTTCCTTAGTTACATTTTAGCTCATCTTGCTCTGGCTAGCATTAGTTGTTGATCTTGTCGTTGTTGATGTGCGCTTAACTGAGGGGAGAGAGAGCCTATCTTTTCATAGTCGCTTGATCAATAGGACTGTAAAGTTCGCAAATGTAAGAGGACTCCTGTGGTATTGACATATTTGCAGAGATCCATTCAGGTATATTTTGTGGCTTTTGGCGAATGCATTCTAATGATCTAAAGTCACGTTTTTGCAACTGCCTGTTAACACACATTCCAGTTCATAGCGAACGATGGCAAGTGTGCATGGCAAATGGCTTGTTTGCATAAAGGCCTACTGTAGCTATGGTCTGCGTAGACTCCGGTCCTGGACGAGCCAGATGTTTTTATTCGGTTTTATTTAATGCAGTGTCTATTAATTGTCCAGAACGCACGGCCGCTTTCCCGCTCTATATTGCTATAGAATTTTCACAAATTCCCAAACATTCTAAGAATTTATGAAAACATAAAAATAACATATCTAAGTGGTCGCTTGTCATAATTTTTTTTTTTTAAGTGTCATATTCCTCCTGGGGGTGTATATGAACAGATTTTAATAATATTTAATATTGCTAAAATGCTGTCAATTTCACTTGAATGTTTATAGTATCATTGATAGTCTTGCTCCTGTTTGTATTTTCATGTTTTATCAACTGCATAATTTGGTAAATTAGTATTTCTATGAAATAAAAACTTCAAAGGACCAAAAAAATGAAGCACCTACAATTATCTGGACATGGATCCCTTGAAGCATAGTATCATTGTTGTACTTTAATTTTACCCAATGGGTAAACATACATTATTTTTTATTTAGAACATTGTTGTTCATGTAGTAGTATGATAACCATGTAACAGTTGTAACTAATAACCAAGATTATGGACATTGATGGATTATATTGAATGAATTAAGACAATGGAAAGCCATACAATATGATAACCAGCAGGTTATCGAGAACTACCTAAATAAACAGTTAAAAACAACCACTGTTATAGCTTTTTTTTAATACTAGAGACCTCATTTTGGCAGTCACCTTAGAAATATAACTCCAACATGCAAAATAGCCATTTCCCTTGCAGTATGAATATTTACAATTCCATATGAAGAAAAGGTTAGTCACAAAAAAGAGCACTAGTATGTCAACTTGGGATTTATCTGTTCCATATAAAGATGAGTAGCAGAATTTAGTATCATTGCTAGCAGACTCAGTGGCCTTGCGGTAACCCAAATATCATACACAAGCTAAATTCATGACAACAGAGCACCAGGGGGCCAAGAGAGAGGTGACATAGTTGTATTAAAAAGGGTTGACAGTAAAAGTCTAGGCTCATCTGTATCTGTCCATTAGCTAAAAAAAACTGAAATTAGCTTCTCATGTGGATAGACCAGGGAAAAACAGCTGGATATGTACCTGTGCTTACATATTTAGGTCAGACTAGCCTGGTCCTAGGTGCTTTAGCTAACTCCCCTGACATGGCATGGCAATGATACTGAGAGGATTGGGCTAAAGCACCAAGAGATTGCAGAGCAGCCTATGAAAACAGCCTTACCTGACTGTCAATCCCCAGCATCAGCAGCATGGAGAAGAACAAGATAGCCCAGAGAGGGGAGACAGGCAGCTGGGTCACAGCCTCAGGGTAGGCCAGGAAAGCCAGGCCTGGACCTGCATACCAAACACACAACACAACACATTGGCTCACAGTTTCTTAGGGCTGTGTTTGTCTGTGTGGATTGAGGTGAATTATTAGACTTAGATTGCTGCGAGCAGAAGTCAGAATAGACAGCCCCTATTGTGCGCTGATGGTGCAATTACAGAGGGAGCATTGGGTTTACCTGAAGCTGCAACTTCTTCTATGGGCCTCTTAGTCACGTTCGCCATGAAGCCCACAATAGAGAAGATGACAAAGCCAGCAAACATGCTGGTGAAGGAGTTGATGC
This sequence comes from Oncorhynchus mykiss, assembly GCF_013265735.2. NCBI lineage: Eukaryota > Metazoa > Chordata > Actinopteri > Salmoniformes > Salmonidae > Oncorhynchus > Oncorhynchus mykiss. Next base: position 37,576,165 of record NC_048573.1, read on the forward strand.
AGCAAACTATGATAGAGTCTCTGTGGAAAGGAAACATGAAAACGTCCTGTTGTCAGAGCTTATGGTGATCTGTCATCTCTTCTGTAGCATCATCATGGATTCCTAAAAAGGCCTTTCTCAGGAGAGAGAGCTTATTCCTTATTATTGCTGAGTTGAAAACATATCCCTGCTTAATAATATATTGGTGTTGGCACAAAAGGTGTGCAATGAGATAGTAAAACAAAGTGAAATGTGTTTTTGTGCAACATTCCAATGGGGAACAATGTTCCTTTATCCAAAGAGGTTTCATATCACAGTAATACTTATACATGAAATAATGCAATGCCCATTTTTAATGGATACCAAGCTCCTATTTGCAAAGAAGAGTTTTCCAAAAATCAACCCTTATTTACAAACCAATTTGCATGATATAATGTTTGGTCTATAGCGAAATAATATTGGGCCGCTAATAAGCAACAACAAGTAACAACAAGTAAACAAGTACATTGAAATAAATGCAAGTTGAGGCTGCATAATTATATAACTGATGAGCAATTTGTGGGACATAGGACCAAGGATGGACTGTTTGGGGAGGATGTGAAATCTTTGCCTAATCTTCTTTTATTTATGTGATGCACATCCAAAGCTGTATGAAGGGCCCCATACTAGACTGAATCACTGTATTGATTATAATAACGTTAATCTAGGCTTCTCATTGTAAATGGCTAATAGTAAGGTCCACATATACTGTTGAGGCAGAGGTAGGCAACTAGATTCAGCCGTGGGATGATTTTTTGTCGGAGCGGATGGTCAGGGGGCTGGAACAAAATAATCTGTACACTGGAAATTGACCAGAAATAGATTGTATTTGAAAATACTAATAATTTCATACCTTGATTCCATTGAGACACGATCACATATGTCTCTTTTGTTTTGCGGGAGTACTTGGGAACAGATCTCCTCAATTAAACAACATTTTAGCTGAATTTCTGGTGATTTTATCATTTTTTGACCCAAAACTAAAATACTAATTTATATTGCCGACCCCTGCGTTAAGGTATACTGGTCTAATGGTTGCCTTTTCAAGTCTTGCCTCATACATTATCTTTCCATTTAATAGAAGCCTACCTCCATCTTACCTGTAAACATTATTATTAAAAGGGTTATAGCTCCCAAGAGCTATCAGTGAGCCCAGTCCCAAACCGTAGGAGAAAAATATCTGAGTGGCAGCATCCAGCCATACCTGACAAGGGGAAATAACCATTTAGCCGTTTGACAAAGGAGGCTGAAAAATGGTTGATTCACATGCCAGTATTTATCTTACATAGAATGGTAAGTTCATTCATTACCTCAGATTCTTTTAGTTTTTCAAAGTTAGGGGTGATATAGAAGAGAATGCCATCCATAGCTCCAGGTAGAGTCACTCCACGGCAGAACAGAATGAATAGCATGAAATAGGGATACGTGGCCGAGAAGTACACAACCTAGAAAATGTAATCAACGAGTCACCATCAGCAGCAAAGGAATGCACGTTAAAACTGTTAACCATCGAGTTAATACATTTGCAATTCAGTCTCTGCTTCAACAAAGGCCTATTCACTAGAGAGGAAAACCAATGGATTTCTTGTCCTCCAAACTCTCATACAGAGAACAGCAAAAAATAAGAAAATAAATCAACAGAAATCTAGTAAAGAAATTAATTGAAGCTTCAATTGGATTCGACACCATCTCTTTATGCTTACATGAAACCCCTTATGAGATTTTAGAGCAAAAAACGTAGGTGGGTGGAGCATTTTGCCACCACAACAAATGTTATTTGCTATGGTCACATGACACATTAGATTTCCGAAATGTAGCACCAATAGGGAGTGAACTGGCTCCAACTGAGGGGGAGAGGAAAGGACAAAACCAGATTTTAGAGGGCTTGTTGCTCTCCCTCCTATCATCAATGAGAGGAGGCACCATGAGCCTGAACATGATTACTGAATGTTTGATGTATCTCCTCCCATTCTAAAATCAATCTGGACAATAGTCAGTGCAATATAAATGATTAATGAAGGTGATATGACTCTGATCGACAACACTGTTTTTGACAGCTGCAGTTGTTTTTAATCTTCAATTGTATCTGTAATTTGTGACACTTTGTCGTTTGTGTCTTTTTTGTATTTTTCTGTAATATGTTATGCACCTGCTGTCATTTCCATGTTTTGCCTTCGTACCAGGTCTCCCTCGCAAAATAGGCTTTTAACCTCAATGGGTCTTATCTGGTTAAATAAAGGTAAAAAATAAATAATACATGACAACGATTCATATTGCATCACTGTCACACATTGGCAGCCAGAGAGCTTTTACATACACCTAGATCTGCCTTGCGAAACCAGTCTCTTACCTTGCCAGTCCAGCTCACCCCTTTCCAGATACAGAAGTAAACCAGGACCCAAGCGATGGCCAGTGTTATTGCCAGTGGCGCTCGGATCTGCCCTGGTTTTTCCAAGCCATCGGTCATTTGATGCATGTTGCGCCTATAAGCAACAATAAGACTATTATACACACTGGGAGAATGCTTTGCAGCAAAAGGACATTCCTTTTACACTCCTCAAGCAGGCATGCAGGGTACTGTAACGCTGTGCTGAAGCAACAAAAAAAAAACAAGCAGTCAATGTCTTACTCCCAAAACTCCATCACCGCGCTGGTAAGATTGGTGTTATCAACAATACTGTAGTTTGAGTAACATTTTTCTGTGTTCCATGAGTTGCCACATGAGCTCCATGGAAGTTCCTGAAAAACAAGAAGGATAATGCCTGTTTTCCTCCTTGACACAACGAGAGATCTCACATGATATCAAGGATGTTTACAATCCCCAGTGAGAAATACTTGTTTGTCTCATCCCCATGTGGCTTATAGGAAGTAAAATGGCGGTACTTACAGAGGTAAATGAGTTGTAGAGATAGTATATGGCCCAGGCAATGATGACAATGTAATAAATGTTAAGCCAGAAGGACAGGACAGCTGCTGCAAGGCCAACACCTATGAGATGGAAATTGATGACATGTTTGTGCATGCTCCTAATGCTCCAGCATATTCAGGGAGAATTACAGCAGAACTCTCTATCTTTTCTGGTTATGGCCGTGATTAGCCTACCACACAATAAAGATTGAATGCACAAGTGGGCCAGCTGACAATTAGGAATTTGATTTAAAATACCCCCAAAAATGACAGTAGAAGATACAGAAAGAGCATTGCACGAGTAGAATTTATACCTTTGAACACGGGAGCCAGTTTCCAGACTCCAAGCCCACCAATTGAAGTGTATTGACCAAGAGCGGTCTCAAGCAGGAACAGCGGCATCCCAGCGAATATGAGTGTCAAAAAATAGGGGATCAAGAAGGCTCCTGCATAGACACAAGTAAATCAATCCAAATATAAATGTCAGAATAAAACCACACATATGCAATGGAATGTTACTTACAGCCCACTGTAGAAGCTAATTGGAATCATTCAATTAGGATAAGAATAATGCATGTCTGCGCTCTTACACGAGGGACATATTCACTCTTCATTTCACATAATAATTAGAGTGCTCGAAATGGACGAAGCACTTACTGAGTAGGGAAATGAACTTACGTTATATGACTTTTTAAAATCGTGTTTACCTCCACCGTTTTTTCCACAGAGATATGGAAATCTCCATACGTTTCCGAGTCCAATTGCATAACCTACACACGACAGAAGGAAATCGAATCTCCCTCCCCAGGTTTCTCTTTCGGGAAGATCCTTTTTTGTCTTGTCGCTTTTCACGTCCAGTGACTTGGGTTTGTCATTAGTTGCCACTTCGTTAAGTTCTGTTACTTGTCCATCCGTTTTGGTGCCGTTCGTCGCCATGTCTTTCGATTTGTAGTGGTCCTGGCCTTGGGACGCGAAGCTTCAGCACCAGTCCACACAGACAGCAGTTTCGCGGTTTTTGACCAAAACCTTTGAACCAAATGTCTGGAAGCAGGTGACCGCTATGGGGACACGGCTCGTCAGTTGCCGTTAACCTGGAATCGGTGAATAGAGTAATTGGTCGGTTTTTGAGAGCCCACTCAAATTGGAAAATGTATTAGACAACATGGTGACATTTACAATTGATTAGCACCAGAATGAGAATGTCATTTTTGAACGAATCCAATGCCATTTACAGGCATTGTATGGAGCTTGACTGTTCAAGCTATTTGTAAGCTACTTAATTTAAAAAGCATTTTTAAAGTCAGATGTTTTCCATCGACTCCACTCAAGACACTAATAACCGTCTCACCAAATACATGCAATGCAGAGTCTGAGACACAACAATGCCATAAAAAAACAATGATGGCACATCAATGATGGCACAGGAGTTTTTTCCCCATAAAGCAACGCAGACGATTGGGATGTGCGTAGATTGATTAGGGTACAGTCTACTTCTCCCCCCCCCCCCCCCCCCCCCCCCCCATAATCTTACAAATCAACACAATTTGCAATTGAAATACAGTCAGTTATCGAGTAGGCCTATGCACATCACCGAATGCATGATTATTTGCAATGACACAAACTTTCTGACGTTGTTTAATAAGAATCCAAGCCATCCAGCTCACGCGCAAAAAAAACAACACTCGAGAATGACATATGCAGATCCAATATGAGAGAGCAACGATTACACCGTGCAATTGACACGTGCAGATACGCTTACTAATTACCTATGCACTGGTTTTAGTGGACAGGAAAACCAACAGCAATGTCTCAACCAAACTGGATCACAATTGCATTGGAGACAAAGGAATGCCCAAAGCATAACGCTTTACGCACCAGGCTGCACAAATAGTATTCCATTCTAGTCGATGATTAGAAAACCAAACGCACTTCTATATGGCAAAACATGTCCACAGTTTTATAAACCATTCAATTAGCCAGGAGTGCCACATGCTGTATTTAATTGGCTATAAGACATGGTCTAAAGTCATTAGGGTTAGCAACGTTCCATACTGCCACGTTCAACTATACGAGTTTAATCACCGTCATTGTCACTTACAATGAACAAGTCACGCATTTGTAATTCACACACACGCCAAATAACTCAATTTACTTACAATAAAGCTGTGCTCTCTGCCACCGACGATGTGCTGCCTGCCACAAATCTCGAAACGAGGTATCCGTAGATTCCCCCTGAAGTTGTAAACTTCCAGTTTTACTTGGAACATAAAGATATAGTCTTTCCATTAAAAGACTTGGAACAAGCGCCAAAAGTGTCTTAGAGGAGAGCGCGCACGTACCCCGCTGCAGGGAGCTGTCCAGCGGCTAGGTGCTGACGAGGTGGCTGAATCAACACGAGAAGCAGCCGCTTCGCCTTGTGCAACTGTCTAACATCAACAACCAGGAACGTTCAGGGGAGCGCAATTCTCAACTCCCATCTACATAGCGTCAATGTCATCTGAAAGTCGCCCCCCTCCTCCTCCGTGTAGTCTACACATCCACTACTGACATCGCACTGCATGTTTTCTCAATATTTCATGATTTTTTAACGTGTTTTCACTGTTTGGGAAATCCTGAGTAGTTCTAAAGCAGGGGTAAGACATTAAGGGAACACGAGTTTCTCCGATGATAGGCTATCACACATTTGTAGAGGGGGTCATCAACCTATTGGCCACCTTATTTTACACTATAATAAGATTATATAGTTTTCTCCCCAACTTGAACACACGTATGTGTAGCACTGTTTTTCCCCTCCTCGACCTGTCACGGTCTTCAAATTAAGGAAAAATTCTAAACACCTCATTCCCAGCCAGCCCCAAGACCCCAAATATGTCATCTAATACACCCCAACCCTCCTCAAATCAAATGTCATCTCTGGGTGTTAAATGCAAGCATATCGAGGGCAGTCAATGCACGATTAACAATTCTAAACTGGCATAATTTGGAAGGTGAGGCCAGTTGGTGGCTGTCTGCTTTCTGGCAAGTGTGATAAGGGAGCCTGTCAATAAAGGGAGGGGGCACTGGCTGATTGTCTAACTCTGCCTGTAATCGTCTTTTAGCCTACCGTCTCCAGAAATGAAAAGGCTGATGTGAGAGGAATAAACTCACCCAATGGAGAATAATTGAACTCACAAATTCAAATAAATATGTTGCTTCAAGCCGTAGAATTCAAGCTGCAAGAGATTTTACAGATGGGGTTGTCCTAAAAGGGAATACATGCAAGCCTAACGGAGTGTTAGCTGAATTCTTTTGTTTTGAAATGTTTTGTTGTAATTTTGTCTCTCTCGAGAAACCAGACAAATGCAAGGCAAAAAGAAAGCAACATTACCCTCTATGGACTTCTAAAAAAAAAAAAAAAGTTTTGACTTCAGTGGTAAGTATATGACAATATTATCTGACTTTGATGCAGGGTAAAAAACTGTATTGAAAGTATTCTGAAATAAGAATATTTTTTTTTCATCATACATAGATAAAGTACGTTTTTTTTTTTATAGATGTTGTTTTCCATATCAGGTCAGTGACAAAAGTTTTTTTTTTGGGGGTGGGGGGGGGGGGGGGGGGGGGGGTTACACTGTATAATTGATGACATAGCTAGCTATATCGTATTACAACTCCGTTGAAGCATACCAGGTCTAAGTATTTTTTTTTTTACCAAGCAGTTTTGTTGTGAATTATTGCTATGGCATTGCTTACAACATATTTTTTTACCAAACAAAGAAGCAAGATTTGACACTTTGTTATTTTATTTTGTCATAATACCACCTCGAATAGCTTAAAATGTCTATATTTTATCCATACTCAAAAATTGTGAGAGACACATTTGTGAGACACTTGATTTTGAGATACATTTGACTCATTTTACTTAGTTGTGTAAAGTGTGGTGAATGGAAATTACAGTCCATTCCTAGAAGTGAGTTCCCAGTTAATATCAGGGGCATTTTGGCAGTAGAGTACAGTACAGTGTGAATGTTCCCATCCTACTCAGACAGTGAGAGCAGAGCGGCTGAGAGGGCAGCAGATGGTAAACCAATGAGGGGTGAACTAACCCACTAAATGATATCACATTAAATGCAGCATTTAAAATCCCATCTGGGTTGCCATCCCTCTGAACATGGAGTTTTAAACATGACACATATCTACACACCTGCTGATGCAACACAGAGACAAGTTTGCCGCTGGTGACACTGGTGTCACGCCTGCTCTCTCTGCTGGTCTCTGAACCCATTGGCTTTTCGTAGCTCTGAACTCCATGGGTTTCATTCTCTGAACCCTGAGCAATCCCCTTTCACTAGGCTGCATGGCTGTGTGGTTCCACTCCATGAATCCCCCTGTATGTTCCATTAGCTGAAGATTATGCAGTGCCCTCACATGTACTGGCTTTATAGCGTTTCATGTGATCATCTTCGGTGATTGATCACTACCAACATCATGAGGTCTTCTGTGTCTTTCTAGCTCACGGAGAATTCCAAATGACAAGTCTGTGAACAGTGTGTGACCGGTCAATTGCAATGGAAGGAATGTGCGAAACTAACATGTTCCTTTATTGCTTACAGATATCTTCAATTCTTATCTTTTCCATTCTATAATGTATCCATATTGGGATAGTAATTGCATTTTGCAGCAAGCAAATACACACTATATCTTACAATTTATTGCAAATGGACTCATAGTAAGATGATGGTACTGTTATTGCCAAGCTCCCAATATGAAACATATTTCATACGGGTTTGCTTATTATATTTGGGTGAAATATGATGTAACGTTGATATTAATGTATGGACCTACGGCATGAATCTGTGAAAATGGAGAATGGCAATTAAATTCCACCAAATAATAAACGTCTTATTATTAAAACGCAAAGATAAAGGATTTGGAAATGTAGGTAAGCTTGCTCTCATTGAATACATTGAATAAGTCAATAATAAGACCATGACAACTGACAAAGAGAACCTTTGGAAATGAATTCATATGAAAAAACTAAGACATATTGAATGTTAATACTGATTCATTGAAAATGGTTTCATCTGTAATCTTGTGAATGCTATTCTCATTATATGAAAAACAAAGCTTGTTGAAAATTATTTTATTTTATATTAAAAGGCAAATGTTAGATTTGATCCCTCAATTGTGGACATACTTACAGTAACTCCTATGCTGTTACATAATTCCTTCACATGACAATGACAACAGTATAACAAAATGTTGTACATATTGCATCTTGCATATTTCTTGCACAACCTTACATTCACATCTGTGTTTAATTGTTCTGTACTTTATGTGAGATTAGAGCATCTCTAAATCAGTCTTTAGCCCAATACTTCCTACAATCTGACATTTGAGGTCACAAAAGAGCTGGTTACTATGATGATTAGTCATTAGTATGCTAATCATAAGCAATCCAAATATTTTATTCATATGGTTGACGAGTTGTTTTTATCTGTGCTGCCAAAAATGTACACACATTTCAGTTCATGAAGTTTTTGAAAGTTAAAATGTAGAAGGTAGAAGAGCTTAACATTTTGGCACAAAATGAGGACCCGGGAAAAACATTGCTAAGGAAAATCTTCCATTGAACTGGTCTCAGCACATACAACATGGCTGTAAATGGAATATGTACAATATGTGTACATTGTCACTTTAATCATTAAATATAATAAGCAATGATTAAATATGAACATCCCTTAAATGCTAAATAAACTTCCTGCCGGTGGTGATATACCCCAGTAAACATGCTAAGAAAATGAAATCTCCTCAAGAAGAGAAGCCATGGTCCCATTTGTCTGTGCCTCCTCCAGTAAAGCATTTGTTTAGGATGACCTAAATTGGTGCTAAGTGGATGCCTCAGCAGCTCCGTCTCACCACACACGCACACACACGCGCACGAACGCGCGCACACACACACACACATTCACACACACAAAAAACCATAGAGCTGCTGAAGGCAGTTTTATGCAAACTAAAAAGCTTTCTTATATGCTATAGCTTATAGGTTGACCAATCATATCCAGGGAGTATTGAGGGAAGCTTCAATCAGATTTGTGGAGCCTGTTCTCTCACTCACGTCGGTGTTTCTTGGCTCTGATTTCACCTTAAATGCAAATGAGCCAAATCCCTCTGCTGCAGAAATACTGGCTGCTTTATCTCTGTTGATAAGCATTTTGACGCAACATTTGTCAAAGGATCAAACATAAACATAACGCCTGCCTCAACAAATCTGTGACGTAAGACATTTAAAAGGGAGTGCAATGTTTCACGTTGTGGTCACCGATGTATCAATGTACAGTAGTAACAATGAGATAGACCCCTGAGTTTAGAATTACCTGACAGCCAGCACATATTTATGTGGGTTTAGTAAACATATGACCTCCATGAAAAAACAGTATGGGGGCACTTAATCGCTTCAAATTTTGTACATGTGTTGCTAGGCAACAGCATAATCGGTCTCAGTCTCCCTCTTCTTATATGGCTCTTTCTTGTGGGATTTCTGCGCTACTAATGCTCAAACTCCTTTAATAATGCCCAAGATTAGGCGTCTGAGGGCGAGGAAAAATAGGCACCCAGAAATCCTTCAAAATTCAAATGTGCATCGAAGACTGACTTTACCGTCCAATGACATCTTACGAATAATATGCTAACAATATCAATAGTAATACTTGTTTTGATGCTTACTTACTTATAATACTAATCACTGCAACTTTTTATAAAGCTCTGCTGCCTCCAACTACTAAAGTCACCTCAGCTGCCGTCACTACTACTTCCATATTTGCACTTCCCATTATACTACTCCTACTGCTACTACTATCATCTCGCCCACCAGCCGGCTCTCTGCACCAGCAATCTAACCTGGGGATGAGGTTACTATGACTACTACTACTACTACCTCTATTGGGTCATTAAAGCAATAGAGTGCTTTTTGGGTAGTGTAATTTGGTTATTTGTGTACATAATCTTAAAGAGAACATGTTCAAGTTAATAAAAAAACATGTTTTCCTATCTCCAGAGGTTAAATTTAGAAAAATTACTCTACAGGGTGGCAATTAAAGTAACAGGGTTAACCTTAACAGGGTTGAGGTCTTCATCATAAAGGAACTGTCCTGTGAAAATCTCACTTATAAAAGTTGATATGCTGCTAACTCATATCCAAATAATGCTGTTGACTTCCCCTATACTCAAATCTGTGGCAAAAGCATGAATTAGTGAAAAACCACCACCTCAAATCTCAAACAGACTGTTTAAAAAATGCTTGCTATTTCCTCACATAACGTGAAGTCACGTTGGGTCATTGGCTGAGCTGGCCAATCAGCCGATACTTGTCATGAATATTTTTTTATGGCCGGTATACGCCCACACCAATCTGTTATTTTTTAAATATATATATTTAAATACTTACAGTGCCTTCAGAAAGTATTCACACCCCTTGTCTTTTTTCACATTGTGCTGTGTTACAAGGTGGGATTAAAATAGATGTAATTGTCTTTTTTTCCAGCGATCTACACAAAATACTCTGTAATGTCAAAGTGGAATAATAATAATAAAATGTGTTCAAATATGAAAAGTTAATAAAACACTAATATATCTTGATTACATAAGTATTCAACCCCCTGAGACATGTTAGAATCACCTTTGGCAGCGCACACAACTGTGAGTCTTTCTGGGAAAATCTCTAAGTGCTTTGCACACCCGGATTGTACAATATTTGCACAGTATTCTTCAATGGTTGTTAATCATTGCTAGACAGCCATTTTCAAGTCTTGCCATAGATTGTCAAGCCAATTTAAGTCAAAACTGTAACTAGGCCACTCAGGAACATTCAATGTCGTGTTGTTAAGCAACTCCAGTGTATATTTGACCTTGTGTATTAGGTTGTTGTCCTGCTGAAAGGTGAATTTGTCTTCCAGTGTCTGTTGGAAAGCAAACTGAACCCAGTTTTCCTCTAGGAGTTTGCATGTGCTTACAATAGCTCTATTCTGTTCATCCCTAGTCCTTGCCGATGACAAGCATACCCATAACATGATGGCGCCACCACCATGCTTGAAAATATGAAGAGTGGTACTCAGTGATATGTCGTGTTGGATTTGACCCAAACATAGCACTTTGTATTCAGGACATTAAGTCTTTTTTTTGCATTTTTTTTGCTTGTTTTACTTTAGTGCCATTAGAAACAGGATGCATGCTTTGGAATATTTTTATTCTGTACAGGCTTCTTCCTTTTCTCTCTGTAATTTAGGTTAGTATTGTGGAGAAACTACAATGTTGTTGATCCATCCTCAGTTTTCTCCTATCACAGCCATTAAACTCTGTAACTGTTTTAAAGTCACCATTGGCCTCATGGTGAAATCCCTGAGGGATTTTCTTCCTCTCTGGACACTGAGTTAAGAAGGACGCCTTTATTTTTTGTATTGACTGCGTGTATTGATACACCATCCAACGTGTAGTTAATTACTTCACCATGCTCAAACGGATATTCCATGTCTTTTTTTGTTACCCATTTACCAATAGGTGCCCTTCTTTGTGAGGCATTGGAAAACATCCCTGGTCTTTGCGGGTTGAATCTGTGTTTGAAATTCACTGCTCGACTGAGGGACCTTACAGATAATTGTATGTGTGGGTTACAGAGACGATGTAGTCATTCAAAAACCATGTTAAAACACTATTATTGCTCACAGAGTGAGTCCATGCAACTTTTTATTTTAATTGTTAAGAACATTTTTATTTCTGAACTTATTTAGGCTTGCCATAACAAAAGGTGTTGAATACTTATTGACTCATGACCATTTTTTTCCATTTTTAATACATTTGTAAAAATGTCTAAAAACGTCATTCTACTTTGACGTTATGAGGTATTGTTGTATGCCAGTGACACAAAATGCATTTTATTTTAAATTCAGGCAGTAACACAACAAATGTGGAAAAAATCAAGGAGTTGTGAATACTTTCTGAAGGCACTGTAATTAAACGATTTTGGAAGGAAAACTATTTCACTCATATTGTAATTAATTATTGGTTAAATTTCATAGAAATTTGGAAACACTGGACAGTTACTTTAAATCTTCCATAACTCCCCCTGTGACAGGGGAATGGAAGCTTGTTGTATGCAACAGGTAGGGGCAATTGAATGCAAGCTTCACCCCCAAAAAATGTAATTGGTCAAACATTTCTAGCCTGTTTATCTCTGGGTAACAGGGTTGATGTGTAATGCTCAACCAGCTCAGTTTTCCACCACCAAAAAAAAACAGCAAATGGCCAAGGAGAGTAGAACCAGCTCACCTGCTTTTATGCTATGATTTGATGATCAATGTTTCTTTTCCCAAAATATTTTTTAAAGGGATAGTTTCATCGTATTAAAATGAAAGTTCAGTTCACGTAACAGGGCTGACCTTAAAATAATGGACAAATATAAACAAATCCCTAATCATGTGAAATAAATAATAATCTTCAGAATTTAGTTTGCCAAAGGAACAAAGTAACTACACTCTTAGAAAATAGGGTTCCAAAAGGGTTGTTGAGTTTTCCCCATAGGAGAACCCTTTTTTGGTTCCTGGTATAATTATTTTTGGTTCCATGTAGAACCCTCTGGGGAAAGGGTTATACATATGGAACCCAGTAGGGTTCTACCTGGAACCAGAAAGGGTTATTCAAATGATTCTCCTATGGGGACAGACAAAGAAGCCTTTTAGGTTCTGGATAGCACCTTTTTTCGAAGAGAGTAGGAATTTATAATGATGCTGAAAACTTAAGGACATTTTGGGGTTAAGTGGGTTAAAATCTTCCTATAAGTCGGAAAAACATGAGGAACTTGTCCAAAATGCTAGCAAGTCTTTATTCATAAAATCAGATGTATAAAATGTTCCATGTGGTCTATCAACCTGGACTGAGGGATAAATACATCCGGGACACTCCAATTCATATGGTATGTATTAATTTGTCACTAGGCAATCACTTACAAAGTATAGACTAACGATTGCTGTCCATGGTACTGAAAGTGCGAGTTGTCTATCAAATCGACAATAGGCTTTCTGTGGAGCCAGGGAATGTATAGCGTTGTTTATTGGTAGGCCTATTTGGTTGTAATTTTCTCATGTTAAGCCTAACATTTCATGAAGCTATACACGGTGTCGCATCGCAATACTGCCATTTTTAGACTGCTGGCTAGTGGCAATAATACAGTCAGACCACCCTCAAAACACTAGCTTACTAGGGATTGAGGATAAATTCAGCCACTATTTATTGTTGAACTTAGAGGGTTTTGTCTGGCTAATAGCCTACATAAATGGGCTGCAATATTCAAGGTCAATTAAATCAAATCCAGCTTGAGAGACTCCCCTGATCTTCTGAAGTCCTCCTTTTTTTGCGTGCAAATGTTTTTATCACAGCCTGTAGGTCCAGGTTGTGGGCCCCACTGTTTTCTATACTGAATATGCCAACCGCAACCTGGTCTCAGCATTTAGTATGGTTCTGTATGTAAATCTGAGTGACTCTAGTTATTATGACATGTTAGGGTTCGTATGGTATGTATTCATTTGTGGATGTCCATCACCCATTTCGTATGATATGTTATGAATTACAATCGTTTTATGTGTTTCAAATTTGCAAAACTTACAATATGTTACACATTTTCACAACGTACTACATGTTACAAATATGAAAAATGTATTATATGTTACGAATTCTAGCTATGGGTTAGGATTAGGGGTTAGGGTTAAGGTATAGAGTTAAATTTAGGAGTTAGGATAAAAGGTTAAGGTTCAAGTTAGGGTTAGGGGAAGAGTTAGATTATAGGGTTAAGGTTAGGGGAAGCTAACATGCTAAGTAGTTGCAAAGGAGCTAAAAAGTAGTAAGCAGTTGAAAAGTTGCTAATTAGCTAAAGTAGTCCATGATGAGATTTGAACTCGCAACCTTTGGGTTCACGTTATACACCCACTCATCCAACCAGAACCCTTTCCAGTACACCAAATGTTACAAATTGCAATTCATACAATATGTTACGAATTTACAAAACGTGCAATCAAATCAAATAAAATAACATTGTATTTGTCGCATGCACCAAATACAACAGGTGCTGTGAAATTCTGACAAGCCCTTAACCAACAATGCAGTTTTAAGAAAACAGAGTTACGAAAATATTTGCTAAACAAACTAAAGTACAAAAAAAAGTAAGACAATAAAATAACAATAATGAGGCTATATACAGGTGGTACCGGTACCGAGTCAATGTGCAGGGGTACAGGTTAGTCGAGGTCATTTGTACATGTAGGTAAGGGTAAAGTGACTATGCATAGATAATAAGCAGTCAGTAGCATCAGTTTAAATGCAAATTACTTTCTTGGTGTGTTTGGACCATGATAATTTGTTGGTGATGTGGACACCAAGGAATTTGAAACTCTCAAACCGCTCAACTACAGCCCTGTTGATGTGAATGGGAGCGTGTTCGGCCCTCCTTTTCCTGTAGTTCATGATCATCTCCTTTGTCTTGCTCACGTTGAGGGAGAGATGGTTGTCCATTGCACCACACTGTCAGGTCTCGGACCTCCACCCTATAGGCTGTATCATCAGTGTCGGTGATCATTATTGACAAATAGACACACACCGCCACCCCTAGTCTTACTGGACGTAGCTGTTCTGTCCTGCCAATGCACGGAAAACCCAGCCAACTGTATATTATCCATGTCGTCATTCAGCCAAGACTCGGTGAAACATAAGATATTACAGTTTTTAATATCCTGTTGGTAGGATAGTCTTGGATGGAGCTCTTCCAGTTTATTCTCCAGAAATTGCACGTTGGCCAATAGAACGGATGGTAGAGACGGGTTACCCACTCGCTGACAAATTCTCACAAGGCACCATGATCTGTGCCCACTGTATTCTCTTATTTTCTTATTGCGAATGACAGGGATTTGGGCCTATATCCTTCGCATCAGACTCATTAAAGAAAAAATCTTTGTCCAGTTTGAGGTGAGTAATTCCTGTTCTGATATCCAGAAGCTCTTTTCGGTCACAAGAGATGGTAGCATAAACATTATGTTCAAAATAAGTTACAAACAAAGCGAGAAAAAAACCACACAAAATAGCACAATTCGTTAGGAGCCCGTAAAATGGCTGCCATCCCCTCCGGCGTCTTGGTCATATGTTATGAATTCCAATTTGTTGTGGCTAATATTAGATAGGCTAGGTGGCTAAAGCTAATGTTAGCTAGGCAAAGGTTAGGGTTAGGGGTTATGGTTAGGCTTAAGGTTAGGTTTAAGGTTAGGGTTAGGGTTAAGGTTAAAGGGTTAAGGTTAGGGTTAGGGGAAGGTGTTAGCTAATATGCTAATTAGTTGCAACATTGTTAAAGTTGTCCGTGGTGAATTTGGCTTGCTAGACATTCGCTTTATACACCAACGCATCTACCCTGACCAACCACCCAAATTTCATTTTTGCTGTAAGTAACCTTCTGTCTTATGTAACCTTACCAAACGTAACATATCATACTAATTTGAGTGTCCCGTATTTACATTTACTATGTTATGTTTAGTCTATGAGACCAGGCTGGGTCTATATTAAAGGGCACTTCATTTAATACAACAGGCATTTAAAAGGAAATATTGGTGCTAATTAACAGTAGTGAAAGTGCTAATGGTACAGAAAGTAGACACAATATGTGGTGTTAATAATAGTAATTATTTCCGCTAACATTTCTACTACTGTCAATACTGACTACCATTACTGTTACTGTTACCACTACTACTACTACTACTACTGCTACTAATACCTATTTTGATGGTGCTTTGTGTTCTGTTTCTAACCTTTGATAATTTTAATGATAACGAGTTTCAATTATAGTTTGCCTGCTTTCAAAAACAATACAAGATGGTTGAATTCTGGGTGACACTGTTACAGAAAACTGTAAGATGAGAACTGCAGTATCATAACATCCACCTCTTACTGTGAGGCAGGAAGAGGGAGAGGCGGGAGAGCGACAAGGGATCATCATCACCTCCAAATACACTCCCCATCATTATGAAGCCCTACATTCTTAGAAGAAAATGGTGCTATCTAGAAACAAAAATGGTTCTTCGGCTGTCCCCTAAGGTAAACCCTTTTATTTTGCTTGATGCTCTTACTCATACAGGTCCCCTGTGGGTATTGAACCCACAACCCTGGCATTGTAAGCACCATGCTCTTCCAACTGAGCCACATGAGAACACAGACAGCTTGCCCTGGAACATGAAAGAGTTCTTCCTGGAACCAAAAAGGGTTTGTACCTTGAACCAAAAAGGCTTCTCCTATGGGAACAGTCGAAGTACCCCTTTGGAACCCTTTTTTTCTAAGAGTGTAGGAGCTATATGGAGGAGCAGAGACATTGAGCTGTTTGAAAATGTCGTTTTTTTTAACAGAAAGCCTCTAATCTCTCTGCTCCACACTGCCCCTGCGAATATCCCCTATTCACGCGCATCACTATGGAAACTGACTGACTGGATGGCTCGCTCCTGCAGCCTGCCTGCCTGCCTGAATTGCGCCATGGAGCCATGTCTGGGGATGTGAATGACACGCAGGTTGCACAGCAAATACCTTGTCAATCACAATGCCAACCAAGCATGTTTTCGGCAGCCATGTTGTTTTTTGGTGGCTGCCATCTTGATGCTGTCAGGACCAGGGACTCGATGGGCTCCGGCCTAAAAGCTGTAATCTGTGTGTGTGTTCATGTTATAACCTCACCCGTGAGAGCCTCAGACCTACATTATCATCTAATGGTTAGCTAACTACTGACATAATTAGATAGGGACGTCTATGTTTACAGTTTTTGAGTTATTTGGCAACATACTATTTTTGTATGTTTACTATTGGCACCTTGTCCATTTCTTTTCCTTTCTTTCTGCGAAATAGTGGGGGTAAATATTGGTCATGGTTTTAAAAGGTTTATCAGCTTCAAAGCTCAGCGAGCTGGTCCACCAGCCCAACTGGGAGGACCCAGTTCTGACAAGAATGGGCCGGAGCCCATTCTTAAACGTCTAATTCAGGCATTTGCATAAAGCTTGGAGAAGCACATTTACATGTGCTGTTGACGTCAACCCTAATCCACCGCAACCCCCAGTGATCACAATAAACGATCAGCATCGTCAGGGTTATCCTTAATTGTGTAATTAGGAAGTGGTGTTTCAAGTTTCACGTTATTACTGTCACGTGCACAAGTACAGAAAAATGCCTTTCTTGCTTGCTCGCTCTTTCACAACAATGCAGTAATCAATTTCAGTAGTAGTTACTATAAATAAATAAAAAGTCTGAGACAAACACACAAGAAATAGAAATAAGAAGGCACGAGAAAGGTATTCATCTATATACTGTACAGGGTCAGTTCAGGGGTCAGCAATGCCATATTTACAATGTGCAGGGATACTGGAGTGGTACTGTAGGGTTAGATACAGAGGCATCATCCTCATAAGGGGCACAGGGGCACGTGCCCATTAGATTTGTCCTGTTACAAGTAAATACAATTACAACAACAACAACAGCAAAAAAACGTTACTTTACATATGTATATATTTTGTAGCCCAGATAGGCTCCCAACCATTTCAAGCTATCAATCAAGTTAAAGTAGCTAGCTTGTCTGACTATTTTAGCTGGCATGCCTGCTGGCAAGGTTGGTAGACTTTAGAAAAACAAGCAATAACTAAATGTACTGAATAAAACTAATTCCTTTCAATCTTTTACCCAGACTTTTTGCAGAGATGCGGAGCAGCATGTTTAGTTGCTTTAAAAAAAAACAGTCAGGAGGATACAGACAACTCAAGAAGTATGCTTAGATATGCAGAAAAACAGACATAATTTGTACGTAGATTTAAGCATGATGACTATTGCTCTAGATTGCAGAAAAAAGCTGTTTCAGGTGTTTGAAAAATGCTAAATTCCTCAACCACCCTCCAGCCATCCTCACGTACTTGTGCCCCCTCAGATTTGTGGGGTCCAAGATGCCCCTAGTTAGATATGCATAGAGGTAAGGTGACTGGGCATCAGGATGTATGATAAAAAGAGTCACAGCAGCATATATGATGATTGCATATGAGTGTGTGCGTGTGTGTAGAGTCAGTATGAATGTGTGTGTGTGTGCTATGTGTGTGTGAGCAAAGGAAGTGTGAGTGTTGGAGTGCCATTGTGAGTGAGTGTGTAGAGTGTGCATAGAATGAGTGTGTAAGTGTGCATTGAGTGTGCATTCAATCAAATTGAAGGGTCAATGCAGATGGTGGCTGTCTAGAGGGTGGAAAAGGGTTCAGTGACAAAACCATAAACGGTGCACAGTCAAGTGCATCGTACACAGTAATATATTTGCTGACATATCATTCACACATGCCAGACATGCTATGGCATAAACACTGTGACTGCTTTGGCTGATGGGACACACATGTACGGACATTGTCCTGATTTACGGCCTTTTAAAAACAAATGAGTCTGCGCCCCAAAACCCACCCTCCCGCCTATTGTGGCTGTCACCTTAGATCTGTTCACAACAGTGCCAAAAGCGTGGCCAGCATTAGAATTAGCTGGCTGAGTGGAACCTCTGCCCACAGTGGGGCCTGTAGGGCTTCTTAAACATCACATGATGCTTAATTAAAGATCCTGCTGCAATTAGGTTGTTGGAGCTGGGCCAGATGTCTATCAGTCAGTCGTCACAGTCAGTCTCAGTCTGGTTGACTAATCAGCTGGCCCACTGAGTTACTGCATGAGCTCCCCTGTCTGTCGCTATACTAGAGCGCTGTGCTGCAGAGTAGATGGCTCTCTGAACTCTCCTCCTCTACTGGGCTCAGAGCCACTGTTCATGTGAACACAGAAAGGGGTGGTTTATATTATTTAGCAAACCTGGATTGAACCTGTGTCGGTTTAGATGTTCGCTGTGTGTACAGGAAATGTCTCTTTGCCATGGTAGCGATCTACCTTCTGGTAAAAAAAAAACAATAAAAAAAAACATCTACAGTCATGTTTTCAAATATGTATTTTTGCAATTGCGTATGTGGGATCGCTGGTTCATCTCAAGTGTTTTGGTACTCTCAGATGCATTTTTTGGAGCGAGTAATGCCTACATTTTGGGGGTCTCAGGGTTTGACGAGAGTTTCTGTCAGAAATCACGGTGTAAACAGAAACCGCTCCATTCAAATAACATCTAACTTATCGAAGTGATTGACTTGCCACTCAAATCAATATAAAATCGAGCCAATGGTGTACACGGACACATAACATATTTCACATGACATTACCATAGAAACCAAATGAGCCAGCTAGGGACCTTTGACCCCATCATTTTGATCTCCCAGAACATTATGAGGCCTGAGTAACAATCAATATCAAGCACTGGATTAACTTGCAGTTAGATAACGCTGTTAGAATTAAGGAGATAAATAAATCCAGTATTCCATTTGTGTTGTGTGCATTTAAAATAAAGTTGCTGTTATTGTCAGTATCTACTTGGTACATATTTTCTTAACTATTCTTGAACTGCACTGTTTTAAGGGCTTGTAAAGCAAGCATTTCACGGTAATCTACAAGTCTACAGTCTTGTTGTTTTCGGCGCATGTGACAAATAAAGTTTGATTTGATTTGATCACAGGTTTGAATACCTTAAACCAACATGAATGGGGGGGGGGGGGGTATTTGAGATGCTGTTAGTGTGTGGTTCATTGACAGTCCCTGATTGGGCAACACCATGGTCAGTGAGAGGTTAACACCTTGGAGAATAATAAGTTAACACGAACATACTCTTCATTTATGCCTTGGCTATGTGAGAAAGGAGGCAATCGTATCTTTGATCAATGAGATTATGACCTATAATTACCCACTCAAAAAGACAGGCAAAAAAGTTAGTTGAATTTCCAATGTGTTATCTGTGCTTTCAACTGTCTAAAAGCACAACCAAATTCCAATGGAAAAACCAATGTCTGATTTGTTGTTTCGTTTTAATCGAACTGTGTTATCATTGCACTGTCAACCATTTAAAAGCACAACCAAGTTCAAATGGGAATTACATGCCATCAGATATTTTGTATTTTTACAACAACTTAATGTGTTATCACTCAGCTTAATTTAATAGCACAGCCAAATGACCTGAAATCCAGTTCAGATTACATTAAAAGTACATAGTGCAAGTGGTTGAGATTCCACCCTCAAAACAACAGTATTTTTCACGAAGATTCACAATACATTGACAAATTATGCTGGAAACAAAGATGATTCAAACAGTTTGTGTTCAGTGGGTAGCTTCTTTTTTATTTAATTGTATTTCTACATGCTTTAAATATCCCTTCGTTATAGATACCCCCATTTTCATTTTTACTTCATTTCATCATTTTTGATTTTTTTTCACACTCTCTCATGAGCATTTATTGGATTAATTAAAGCGTTGGGAGGTTAGTATTATTTCTCTGGGGATTTGGAAAGATCAATGGCTTCATATAACCTTTTACCGCAGTGGGCTAAATCAGGGTCACAGAGTGATTCTTGGTCATCTTAAAACAAATCAACTTAGGAGCAAAAGTACACCTCACACACATGATTATGGGTTTAAACAAAAGAACACACCTGTACCATGTCAGATATAGAGTCGAAATGTACAAGATCTTGAGTTTGCATCCAAATATTACACTATGTATCCATCACAGAAGACTGAAATATAACAAAAATGTTTGACATAGAAACACTGGATCAACAAAAACGTTTTTTTTTTTTTTTTAATTCACGACAAAGTTATGAAACGTGTTAACAGCATTCCACCCATGAGGCCAAAGAGCTTTTGGTCATTGACCGCAGGAAAGGGCTACCGATTCTCACCAAAGGAATGCTCTTAGCCCCCTCCGGTTTTGGAACTCCAAAATGCCAGTCTGAAAAGAGAGTCTTAGTGATGGGGAGATGCAATTTTGTGATTCAATTCACAAAATGTCATATACGTGTTTTTTCTTCTTCTGCCCATTTAGCCCAAATCATGTTAGTCCATTTACCACGGCACAGTACGCTGCGTGTGTGCGTGTATGCATGTGTGTGTGTTCAGATAGTGAATGCTAATCATCCTTTGTTTCGTGTGAGGCATCATGGAGACACGTACTGTATTGTTCAGAGACTGTTGTCATGTTGTGCATGATGAGACGGACCCCGAGGCTGTGGGTGAATGCCAATGCTCCTGCTAGTGTGTGTGTGTGCATGCAGGTGTTCTAGCGGCCGCTTTGTGCGTGCTGAAGACAGAGATAGCAACGAGTTTTTGTCTTTGTGTGTGATGTGTGCGCCGACGTGTCCCAGTGCTTATGCGTGTGAGTGTGCGTGTGTGTGCATATGCATGTAGGCTTACAGTACGTGTGTGTGCTTACGTGTGTGTGTGCCTGTGTCTGCACATGCACATGTAGCCTATGTGCGTATGGTGTGCTCCTGTCGGAAGCAGATTGAGAAGCGTAGTGTGTGAGTGCGATGCAACACCTTCAATAAACAAAGCTGAATCCATCCATCCCCTAAAATGGGACAGATGCGTGGGCAGGGATGAAGTCACTTAATTCAGTTGTTGGCAATGGCATCAGGAAACATTGACCTTTAGTGGATTCCTTGAGGCCATCCAGTGAGTCACATGAGGGCCGGATATTTACAGTGTCTCTCATCATCGGCCTTGTCAAATCACAGCACACTCCACTGAAGGCTGGGCGGCCCCGGGGCGCAACTTCAGCCACACAGATGGACGCATAGGTGATTTGTTCCTCTTTGAGCCAGAACGTACTATAGCCTCAATTCGGGGATACAAAATGGATATGTGCGTGCGTGCGTGCTTGTGTGTGTGTGGAACACACATGCACCCCGGGGTGTCCTAAGCCCCACAAATCCGGGGCCAATTCTTCTCATAAATGGGCTTCGTCCATGCATTTAATCCCCAGCGAGTCTTGTGAATTGTATTACCACTGGGATTGTACATGGGACCTCTCCCAGCAGATACTGTTGACATTTTCTATGGTACAGGTTGGAGGAACGTGGAGCTCATCTCAACAGGAAATTGACTTGTCCTGTGCTATATTATTTCTCTCTGTCATGGAGTAAAAAAATACATGGTAACATCAGGTAACATTGATCAAAACACTGCAGAATCATTTCTAACTAATATTGTGCTGTTATTCCACTTCCGTGGCCAGTGGTGATAGCTGGGTGATAGAGTGACCAGCCACATTCGTTAATTTCCCCACGAGCTCCTTAGGCAACGCTTGACCTTTCGACTGAGTTATTCTTGTACGAACAATTGTTTTCTTGTAGGTACTGTAGGTGTGTAACACGTAACCCCCATGACTCAAACTGAGTGATTACAATATGTGTTACACCACACTTACAAGGATGATTACGTAATTACAAAAACACTACCCAAACCTGCTCAGTGAAACTGAACTGTATTATCTGAGGCATGTCTTTAGGTACTATCAGAAGCATGTTGTCTTGCAGTTAATGATGATCTTGTAACGGCCAAAGCCAAAACTTTGCTATTTTAAGACTGTTTTTTCAACTGATTTGAATCAGGCTGTTCTGAAGATTTGGTTGCTGCAGACATGAAACAATTTGAGTTATGTAAGAAACCCAAATTGCCCATTTCCCTCTTTATTATCATTTGCTGTTCAGGCGGAATAGCTGGGATGTTGAAAACAATGATTGGCAGAAATGCTGGCCAATGCAATAGCGCCAAGACACGTTTTAGGAGGAGCATACATATTTGGAGAGATTTTCCTCTTTGGTTTTTTCTTCTGTCTACGAGAAAGTTTCCTCAATGATGCCTCATCAAGTTGAAAGGCAATGGAAAGCCTTTCCTCAGAGTCATGTCTGTCTGGTGAAGGCTTCTCATGCACACTCACCTGACTCTGCATGAGGAAGATCATTGTTGACTTTTACTTCCTCTAGATAGTCAAGTTTGATCGTCTTCTCGCAGTACACAAATGACTAATTTGCTAATGTTCTGAAGGACGTGTGTGTGTGTGTGTGTGAGAGAGAGAGAGAGAGCTGTCTGTGATGTGGACTTTGCACTCAGAGAGATGAGAGACCGATGATAAGGTGTTAGGTCTGTAACTGGGGGGCAGTGGTGTACTGCACCCATCGTCATCGCCATGACGCACACCACTCGAATGGCATTGAAGACCACTGATTACTGAAAAAAAGAATGTGTCATCTGTGCTCAGATCTATCTTCATCAAAGCTCATATACTGCAGGTGTACACACACACACACACACACACACACACACACACACACACACACACACACACACACACACACACACACACACACACACACACACACACACACACACACACACACACTAACACAGACAAACAACTCACTGAAGGAACACGCACCTTTGATGTCACTTGATATCTTTTGATATATTCAACAACATGTTCATTCCAATATAATACCTCATGATTATAACCAGCATATTTAACATGATTGTTTTTCAGTACTGTTTCTTTTTTTTGCAGTCGTGAGGGTGGGTTGGGGACTTGGTGGTCTGCATGACAGTAAGCCCTTCAATGCAAACCTTGCAGCCATCAAACGGCAGTGGGAAGGTAAATGAGAGAGAGGGAGAGAGTAAGAGAGAGACACATCCCCTCTCCTCTAAAGCCAAATCTTTCCATCCGAGTCTGACGTTTGTCACCGTTTGAGAGCGGAGAGAATACAGGCTCCCCTCTGAGTGGTAAGTGTTGGCTGGAGGAGTGCTCACTGTATAGAGAGACGTAAATTGCCCCGAACCACTCCCCCTTTTAGTCCTTCACTCTGAATACACCCCAGATAGAGAGGGAGGGAGAGAGGGGGGGGGGAGCAGATGAGAGGGAGAGAGTTAAAGTGAGGAGAGAGAAAGGGGAAAGAGAGAGGGGAGAATGAGAGTTAGGAGAGAGAAAGGGAGAGCAGCAGAGAGAGAGAGTGTGTGAGAGGGTGGGAGAGAGAAAGGGAGAGAAAGGGAGAGAGGGTGAGAGAGAGAGAGTGAGAGAGGGGGGAAGAGAGAGGCTGATGGACTTGGAGTAACCCTCCAACCAAGGAGAGAGAGACAGAGGAGAGACATAGAGGAAGACACCTGGCCTGCATGACAATAAAACAGCAAATCATTTCTCTGACAACCTTTATGCAATAAAATTAATGAAATATCACTAACAGAGGAACTGTGGTTGCACGCTGTAACATGAAAACAATATTACACACTTGGTTTGAAGAATGCAGGGGCCAGATTCTTAAAAAAATTTACGATTTGATATTTTGTCCCTTTTCCAATAGAAAGACCATTTAACCTAACAAAATGGTGAATTGAACCTATTTTGAAGCAACCATATGAACTTACAGTATTTGCTGGCTAGGCTAGTGCAAACCTTGAATACTATTCCTAACCTGATCCGTCCCAAGTCAAGGCACCCAACGAAGTTCATTTTTATCTTCGCTATGACACATGCAATATAATCATTTGGACACGTGGATTAAGTCATCCATAACATTTGCATAAATGATTCTCATTAAGGTTACCAGGGAATAAATAATGATTGCCAAACCTGTGTGTGCGTGTGTGCATTCGTCTGTGCAAAAGGCAAAGGAGAAGAACGAGGAATACAGTGACTGCGAGGACAAAATGTGGCGGGGGGGGCTAGCTCTCCTCATCTCCTCTCCTTGTCTGCAGCTACAACCCGGCAGGGTTTCTATGGCAACCTCTCAAAAAACGGTGTGCGGGTGATTTGAGGATTTGAGATGCGCTGTCTGATCATGATGTGTGGAGATATGGTTGGCTCTTTCGTCAGCAGCCCCTTCCTCTGTGAGAGGAAATTGGTGAAGTGTTCCAGTGAAAACTGCACTCCGTATGCTCCTATTGATGTGGGCTTCTCCAGGCTCTGTCAGGCTGCCATCCCACAGTCGATAGAGCTCATTCCGTCTGCGTGTTTCTGGTTCAGTCAGAGAGAGAGAGAGTAGAGGCTTTACATTAGAATCTACTGCCCCTTGTAGAGCCGCTAATACTGGAACTCAACACATACTCCGCTCATCTGTCTGCTGGACACTGTAGATTGACTCATCAGTATGCTTTGAGTGGAGATGATAGCCATGGTGACACCCACACCAATGGTGACACCCAGCTGAACTTGCATGTCAACTGGAGTGAGGTGCAGCAGGTTACGTGGGGACGTCTTTCACCGTATCACTGCAAGCATCGTTTTTTGCCTTTTGAGGGCGAAATGGGAAAGATTGAAGAGATGACTACTGTAGGAATGACAGTATCTCCTGCTTCATTCTCCCATAATCCTTTGCGCTAGTCACGTACTAAACCACAATATTATTTAAAAAAATATATATATATACTGTATATATCTTCTCTATAGAAATCCATGTTGAGATTTCATCCCTTTTCGTGGTGTGGATTGTTGTGTGTTGTGTTGTGTACACTAAAGAGAGTAATAGCTGTTGGATTCAGGCAGGGTCTCCCTGTGAGAGCTATCTGTCTGTGAGGGCAATGAATTCATGACTGATGTTGTTCAGTTCAGCCTTCTGTCTGTGAAGCCTCTTTATTCGTGGGGCATTTCTCTCTCTATGAGGGATCTATCTACAGTGCCTTGCGAAAGTATTCGGCCCCCTTGAACTTTGCGACCTTTTGCCACATTTCAGGCTTCAAACATAAAGATATAAAACTGTATTTTTTTGTGAAGAATCAACAACAAGTGGGACACAATCATGAAGTGGAACGACATTTATTGGATATTTCAAACTTTTTTAACAAATCAAAAACTGAAAAATTGGGCGTGCAAAATTATTCAGCCCCTTTACTTTCAGTGCAGCAAACTCTCTCCAGAAGTTCAGTGAGGATCTCTGAATGATCCAATGTTGACCTAAATGACTAATGATGATAAATACAATCCACCTGTGTGTAACAAGTCTCCGTATAAATGCACCTGCACTGTGATAGTCTCAGAGGTCCGTTAAAAGCGCAGAGAGCATCATGAAGAACAAGGAACACACCAGGCAGGTCCGAGATACTGTTGTGAAGAAGTTTAAAGCCGGATTTGGATACAAAAAGATTTCCCAAGCTTTAAACATCCCAAGGAGCACTGTGCAAGCGATAATATTGAAATGGAAGGAGTATCAGACCACTGCAAATCTACCAAGACCTGGCCGTCCCTCTAAACTTTCAGCTCATACAAGGAGAAGACTGATCAGAGATGCAGCCAAGAGGCCCATGATCACTCTGGATGAACTGCAGAGATCTACAGCTGAGGTGGGAGACTCTGTCCATAGGACAACAATCAGTCGTATATTGCACAAATCTGGCCTTTATGGAAGAGTGGCAAGAAGAAAGCCATTTCTTAAAGATATCCATAAAAAGTGTCGTTTAAAGTTTGCCACAAGCCACCTGGGAGACACACCAAACATGTGGAAAAAGGTGCTCTGGTCAGATGAAACCAAAATTGAACTTTTTGGCAACAATGCAAAACATTATGTTTGGCGTAAAAGCAACACAGCTCATCACCCTAAACACACCATCCCCACTGTCAAACATGGTGGTGGCAGCATCATGGTTTGGGCCTGCTTTTCTTCAGCAGGGACAGGGAAGATGGTTAAAATTGATGGGAAGATGGATGGAGCCAAATACAGGACCATTCTGGAAGAAAACCTGATGGAGTCTGCAAAAGACCTGAGACTGGGACGGAGATTTGTCTTCCAACAAGACAATGATCCAAAACATAAAGCAAAATCTACAATGGAATGGTTCAAAAATAAACATATCCAGGTGTTAGAATGGCCAAGTCAAAGTCCAGACCTGAATCCAATCGAGAATCTGTGGAAAGAACTGAAAACTGCTGTTCACAAATGCTCTCCATCCAACCTCACTGAGCTCGAGCTGTTTTGCAAGGAGGAATGGGAAAAAATGTCAGTCTCTCGATGTGCAAAACTGATAGAGACATACCCCAAGCGACTTACAGCTGTAATCGCAGCAAAAGGTGGCGCTACAAAGTATAAACTTAAGGGGGCTGAATAATTTTGCACGCCCAATTTTTCAGTTTTTGATTTGTTAAAAAAGTTTGAAATATCCGATAAATGTCGTTCCACTTCATGATTGTGTCCCACTTGTTGTTGATTCTTCACAAAAAAATACAGTTTTATATATATTTTTATATCTTTATGTTTGAAGCCTGAACTGTGGAAAAAGGTCGCAAAGTTCAAGGGGGCCGAATACTTTCGCAAGGCACTGTACCTCTGTGAAAGCTGTGGATGTGAGTGATGATGTTAGTTCAGTGCAGAGGCTCTCTGTAGGTAAATGATAATGATTTGTGTGTGACTGATGCTCTTCTTCATATCTCTCTCTCTCTCTCCCTCTCTCCCTCTCTCTCTCTCTCT
Organism: Oncorhynchus mykiss; assembly: GCF_013265735.2. Lineage (NCBI taxonomy): Eukaryota > Metazoa > Chordata > Actinopteri > Salmoniformes > Salmonidae > Oncorhynchus > Oncorhynchus mykiss. The sequence goes on from NC_048573.1 coordinate 37,603,468, forward strand.
CTCTCCTCCTCTCTCTCCCTCTCTCCCTCTATCTCTCTCTCCCCTACTCTCTCTCTCTCTCTCTTTCTGTGCTGTTGAGTTGCAATGTTCATAAGCTGTGCCAGTCCCCATTAGCATCCCAGCAGGATCACCAGCCTTTTAGAGTCCCTGCCTCAACACCACACCTTCTGTCGCACTACGTGGGTCTCAGAACCGTCATGCATGGCAAGGTTTTAGTAGAAACTGTGTATGTATGCTGTTCTCTCCTACAAATGGATGAGATTGACGAGGCACACAAGGCACATGCATGATGCCTTTGGGGTGACTACTGTCCTTTCCTATCCAAGTCAGTGGGGTGGCGGGGAGAATCTAGCATAGCACAGGAGCAGGAAAGTATTGGATATTTTGTGGCTGAGGACATGATTTGTGTTCAGATGTGTCCAGAGGGGTGAGCTGAGGTGCGGCTTACTATTTCGTTCCACATCCACACTTGTCTGTTCCCATGATACACATCAACACACAAAGGAATGGTCTAAGGTGTTCATTTCATTCAATGTTTTCAGGCAAATTGAAGTTCTTGTATTTGACCCAGATTTCTGACTTGAGCACCCTGTTGATAAATGGGATACGCTGTAGCACACCTAGCTGCGTAACAACTCTATTAAAACAACACACAGTAAACAGCGCCCTCTGCTGACTGAATGTAGTTTATAAAGGCTCAATATAAATATTTTATTTTTACCTAGGCAAGTCAGTTAAGAACAAATTATAATTTTCAATGACGGCCTAGGAACAGCGGGTTACCTGCCTTTTCAGGGGAAGAACGACAGAGTTGTAGCTTGTCAGCTCGAGGATTCAAACTTGCAACCTTTCGGTTACTAGTCCAATGCTCTAACCACTCGGCTACCCTGCCGCCCACTGTATAATATAATGTTAATTGTATACCTATAAATATCTATTGTTAATCTGTATATAAAAATGTTTAAAAAAAAAACATTTCCCCCTTCAAAATGCTATGTTGTAAAATTCTGCTGGTCAATGATTGATGATTCGTGCATTACAGAAAATGCACATTATACTGTGCAATCGCCATTTGGAGGGTGTTAGATTACATTTTAAATGGAAAGTGTCAGATAATATCATTTCAAATAGAAGTAAAACCCTTGTCGGTTAAATGGGTATTAGTGAAACACACAGACACCCACGCTTGCACACACACACACACACACACACACACACACACACACACACACACACACACCCGACCCAACCCACAAACACACATCTTTTTGATTGTGTTTGTTAATGGCAGGCTTTAACCCATTTGTCTGAACCGCTCTGCCTCCCACTCCCGTCCCCAGTCCACTGACTCTTATCCCTAGCCCTCTAAACCCCCATCCTCTATTCAAAGTTGCCCACCCTCTGCCCCCTCCTGTCCCAAGCCCCGTTTTGCTCTGGTCTACCCTCCATGCCCCTCTCCCCTGCCCCTCTGGTCTACGACTGATGGTGGAATGTTGAGTGTCTCTAGCTCCCTCCCTGGAGATTAAGGTTCGCCATGCGTGCCCCTTCACTTCATTCCATTCCAAAGTGTACCCCTTAAGAGCAGCTACATTTTTATCTGAGCCTGGTGGTGATTGTGATGGATTGGCCCAATGACACACACACACACACACACACGCGCACGCACGTTGGACACCCAAGGGGATGGGCAGGCGGGCAGGCAAGCAGGGTAGGGAGGGACCAGGCCCTGCCAGGCTCCAGCTATAAAACCCTCCCAGGATGGGGCCAGTGTCCTGCTCCTAGCTGTGCTCTACCTCGCTCCTCTGTGCCACTACATCCTACAGACAGACGGGCAGCGGCCAAGCCAAGCTTCCATCATGAACGACATCTACAAAGCAGCGGTACGTCCCACTCCACTTCTACAACAGGGTATATTGTTTGTGGAGAATGTGAAAGTGTTTTGTATTTAGTAGGTAACATCATCATGAAAGGTTTGCTTTTAATATTGTTCAACTTTGGATTTCAGTGATAGGTGACATGGATGAAAATGCTGTTTTGGTTTAATTGTGAACTCCGCCAAGTTTAAGAATAGTTTAATAGTTTAAGAATATTTTGTTGTCAGATTTCTCTCTTTTGGACTGTAAAGGTTTATGTAGGTTACTATTTCAAATGAACACTTCAGCACCTGAGGGTAGGATTCACCCTTAAATAGAATGAAAAGTACCTGTATTATTTAGTATTGAGGGTCAAATCCACTTAATAACACTTTTATGTTGTTAACAGTTTTAAACTACAAACTACAATGTTTCAGATCAACAATTCATTCAAATGAGGTACATTTGGATATTCCCCTTACAACAATTTAGCCATTTGTAATTCTGACATTGCTCAGATGATTCAACTTCCATTACAAACTGTGTCTGTCAAGCGAACACACACGACACCAGCCTTTGACAAGTGAGGTGAGACACCGTACGTATATAGACCTTGTGCCTCTTGAAGCCTATCAGGGTTGATAGGAGCACGCCAGGGGTCAGAAGCAGGACAAGCCCCTGGTCCACACTGTGGTTTCATTCATGACTACAAATGGAGCAGTCCCACTTCTCATCGGCTAATTTTGGCCAGTTGCTCCTAGCCTCCTGCGTGTGTGTTTCTGTGGTGCCAGAAGAGGGCTTCAGGTCTAGATACCCCCCCCCCCACACACACACACACACAGCTGAATTCCAGCATTATCTGTGTGAGCCACTGGGAGAGCTGTTTGTTTATCTGTCTAGCTATCTCTGCCTGCTGCCTGGTGGCTGATGGGCTGGCCTACCCGTGTCTCTACTGGGCATTACAGCTAGAGGAGTCAACTGCAGGGAAACAGACTGGAATGTGTGTGTGTGTGTGTGTGTCGATGTTGAGATGGACATGGCTCTTTTCCCCCCAATATATCATCACCAGAGGAATGTGTGTTTAATTTGTTGTGGACGACAGACAATAACTCTTACGTAAGCAGCTGTCTCCCTCTCTCATTCGCGGTAGCTTTTCCTGGATTACGGTTCCATTGTTGAACCAGATCCACAGCTATGCTAATTTAAAGCACCGTGTATCCTGTCCTGTATCTGCTGTTTCTGATCCTCCTGTCAATGTATTTTTAACCCCTGCCTCTCACTGGCCCAGGCCTCATGTATGAAATATAGGTTTTGTGTTTTGTGAGGGACGGACGACCAAGTGTGAAGGACCAAAATAACTTTGTGTAAACTAAGGCGACATTTGAGGTGAACTGTTCCAGAGAATTGGTTCCACCTTGTGGAGTCTACTGTATATCCCCTGAAGGATTATTTTCATACACTAGATTTCTCGATCAACATTTTTAGGGTTTAGGACTGGGCCTTGTCTGAGCTGAATTTGAAAACTCCACAAATGAGATTAAAATGGCGGGCAGAGCGTAGATGTTGTACACGTGTTAATTGCACGAATGGAAAATATTATATTGTGCTTATCAAAGGAATACAGCAAATCAAAGTTAGGATTTGGGGTTGTACAAGACATCCCAGAGTGGATTCAATAACAGATATTGGCTCGACTGCTTCTGAAAACGTTCCATTTCTTCAATAGGTAGAGCAGCTGACAGACGAGCAGAAAAATGGTATGTAAAATGTGTTCATCCTCAGTGTTTCCCCTAGGAATTCTTTCAGTAGCGGTGGCAAAGTCTTTTTTTCTTTTTTTTTTGTGGTGGCCACAATTTCGCAGCGTGGGTGCGCCGCTGCTAAAAACATATAGGGGAAACACTGCATCTGAATTTCATTATGGTTTACTAATCTATGTCGGTCTCTGAGGCCTATGCATAAATGCTTCTTCATGTGGGATATATATCTTCACGTTCTACTAAATTTAATCACATCTAAATCAATTTTTGGCCTAAAATGTGTACCACTCTCTCCTTCAGGCCAAGATGAAAAGTACATTCTAGATATCTCAGAGGATCACATTTTTTTTATTTAACTAGTTAAGAACAAATTCTTATTTACGATGACGGCCTACCAAACCCAGACGAAGCTGGGCCAATTGTGCGCCGCCCTATGGGACTCCCAATCACGGTCGAATAAAATTACAGCCTGGATTCAAACCAGGGACTACAGTGACACCTCTTGCACTGAGATACAGTGCCTTAGACCACTGCACCACTCGTAGGAACCAAATCATTTGATTGACTAAAAAAGTATATCTTACACTAAAGTAGCCTACACATAGAACTGACCATGAAAACAAAAGGGGAGGGGGGAGAAGAAGAAGAACTGACCGTGGTCATGTGCTGTGCTGCGCTGTGTGTTGCAGAGTTCAAGGCAGCCTTTGACATCTTCGTCCAGGATGCAGAGGATGGCTGCATCAGCACCAAGGAGCTGGGCAAGGTGATGAGGATGCTGGGGCAGAACCCCACCCCCGAGGAGCTGCAGGAGATGATCGACGAGGTGGATGAAGACGGTAAACACACACCGCTCACACGGAAGAGAACAGACTCAAATGACTACAATAGGCAAATGCGTTTCCCATGAATAGTTCCTATCACAAATCACGTGTTAGAGTAAGAGGTTAGCTCATCAGCAGTGGATGAGGATGGTACACAACAAAGGCAGACACAAGTGTTCTGCTCATCAAAAGGCCAATTCATGGCTCATTGATGGCCCGGCAGGGACAGTTGGACACTGTTCTTTGTCAGACTGTAAACACACAAAAGACAAGCATCACATGGCTGAGTAGAGGATCTGGTCACATGTAGCTGCTATATCAAAGATAGGCTCCTTGATCCAAAAGGTGGTGTGACTTCATTCTGTTGACATGTCTTGGCAGGCAGTGGGACGGTGGACTTTGACGAGTTCCTGGTGATGATGGTGAGGTGCATGAAAGACGACAGCAAAGGAAAGACAGAGGAGGAACTGGCGGACCTCTTCCGCATGTTTGACAAGTACGTTTGTCCTCATAAGTACATAAGGAGATTCATGAGGGGGATGAACTCTGTAAAAGTAACTCTTTATAGTCTCACCCAACTAAGTACCCACAGCCTAGTACCACCAGGATAGACAAATACACACGAATGTACGCTGCAGAGTTTTAGCTTGGGTGCTAGTTTGTTTCTGTTTTTGTCTACTTGTCATTGTTTGAGGAGGCAACTATGTAATGTTTTTGAATACAGAAACAGTCATGTTCCCTGGTTAACCGATTTGTGAAGTAGTATAATCCTCCTCTCCTAAACGCTACAGACTCCCCAGTGTAAACTGGCCCGGTACAGAAACGATGTTGTGCACCATGCACTGACCCTTATGAACAAATGAGGAGGATACTAGGAGTATGGGATGGAGGCACTCATTTGGGAACGTGCAATAGTGAAAACGTGAAATGTAACTAACTGTCAAACGATCATGGATATTGAAATTATAGGATTGCTATATTATAGTTGCATAATGGGGAAGGGAGGGGTAAGAGTCCTTAAGCAGTCATTTTATGAATTTGTATGTTTGATGTGTCTGGCCTATGCCATGTCTCTCGCCCAATCGCAGTGCATGTTATTGCACGTAAAGCATACATCTGTGAAATCAGGCAATAAAGAAACGTATCCTCTATGGCCCCCCAGGAATGCGGACGGCTACATAGACCTGGAGGAGCTGAAGGGGATGCTGGAGGCCACAGGGGAGGCCATCACCGAGGACGACATCGAGGAGCTCATGAAGGACGGGGACAAGAACAACGACGGGAAAATTGACTATGACGGTAAAGTTTTGGAAATGGGAGTTAAAGCACACATGCTTCTGTGTAGAGACAGAAGCATTCATGTATTTTATTCGTGATACTGATGCAAGTGAACAGTTCTATGGATACTCCACTGCTAGAAAAGGAAATTGGGAATATGAATTATGCATGGTGACATGCTGTGTTATTCACAGGCAAAGCAGTGTCATGACCAAAGTGAGGGAAATAATTCACTTAATCGACTCCCTTTTTTCCTCCTCTTGGTTTCCAGAGTTCTTGGAGTTTATGAAAGGAGTAGAATAAACAGCATCAAGAGAAGACAGAGTCTGCTGACCCTTAGTGATATTTTTTCTATTTCTCTTCAACATCATAGACATCTACGGAAAAGCCGGCGGTTGACTTTTGGACGTCATCGGCAGAACTTCTGAACGACTTTGCAAGACCTAGTTCAATAATCTGATTGCTTGTGTATTTTTTATAACTTTTTGAAATGTCTTGCATTGTTGTAAATACTGTCTGTAACCTGTTTTAGGTGCCCCATACACTGCGTTTGAGTAAATGTAACCAACCGAAATACTCACATTAACAACTCACATATCACTACTTGAACTAAGCATTATTGTTTAACTTCAAATGCATATGAATTTCTGCAGTGCCACAAACAGTTTACAAATCTCTTATTTTTCCAAGTTGCTGATGTTGTGCTGCCGGACAGAATGCTGTTTGAAATACATCCTTTTAGGCATAGGACAGTACATCTGTCCCTGTAAGTCCCTGTAATTATACCATACTTTGATTAGCCCGTTAGTAGTCTAAACATACATTGAAATGCAATGTAGCCACAGCGGCACATTGCAACGGTTGTACGTTTTAACAGATTCCCTCAGGGCCGTTTAATCTGCTGGAGAGCCTGTGGTGGATGTACACACCGTACGTCTGCTTAGAATGTACAGTCAAGTAATAAATGTGTTTGCCAAAGCAACGCCTGGTTTGCCTGATGTCGTATCGGTTTGGAAGTGTTTGCTTCAATGGAGTGTTTTTGAGCGGAAATGATTCTTTACCATGAGAATATTTTTTTTTAAATACAAGTATGGGGTAAAACTCAATAAGATCATGTACGCCGTTGGTCTGAATCTTTCATTATAACTTGTGAACTTCACTATTTACTCCAACTCTTCAGATTCCTTCTGATGTCTCCATATTGTATTTCTCTCCTTTTTATTGTACTGTAGATGTTGATGCTACACAGAGGATCTTCTCTGCAAGGGGTATAATAATAATTAGGTGGGCGCTTATATTTGTCCGATTTCACAGATGTACAAGTGTGTATTAGAAATATGTTTTTGCATATTCCACTCTCCCTGAGAAGGTGAGGTCATAGCCAGAGTCTACCATTGTCAACAGTGACCCCGGAGTAATTAGGGTTATTACCTTGCTCAAGGGCACATCAACAGATTTTTCACCTCAGGGATTCAAACTAGGAACATTTCAGTTAATGACCCAACACACTAACCTACCTGCCACCCGTATGTGGGCTGGTATCTAGTTACACAATGTATTGAGACAAGAGCTATTTATGTCTAATTACGTTAGTGCCCATGTTAGGGGATCATATTTGACCGACACCAGTTGACAATCAAATGCCTTTAGCCTTACAAGGCAGAGAGGACCAGTACAGAGAAAAACAGTCTCTGTGCTAGGCCTGTGAGCCAATGTGTCAGTGTACGATACTGACACCCAGTGTGCTCAGTGACTTGGATAGGATATTTCAGTTCAATGGAGTGTTGAAATGATTGTTTCCAGAAAATTCAAAACCCTCTAGTAATTGACTAACTATAACAAACTAATTGTCAGATTGCTGTAATCAAGATCATTGGCATGAATTAACTTCAAATTCATCTAGCGAAATTGCCCCTTCAAGTTGTGTTGATTGTTGATGTAACCTGTACACAATCAACAGACATGCTTTTACCTGCGCAAAAGAACAACAGTGTGCAGTTATCATTCTTACCACTAAGTGTCAGTAGAAAAACATACAGTCACTGAGAGGCCAGTACCATTATTGGTGGAGGACGACATGTCAGTCGCCGAGCGTAACAATGATATCAATGCACAATTATGTTATTCTACTTAAATAAAAACAACTGTCGGACTGCAATACAAAACCTCAAACATGAAGATGTGATCCAAGTGAGCTTTGACAAAATCAAATGTGCAGGCCCTATTTTCAAAGAAAAGGACAGTAATATCATACACAATCATTTTAAGAGAATATGAACACGTCAAAATAGGTATAAAACGATCACCTTAAACATTTTGAATCAATCTGTTTGAAGTTAGAAGAGAAAGAGAGAGAAAGAGAAAGAAAAGAGAAAAACAAAAGCTTGCTCGGATGGCCAAAGCCTTTTCTGGTTTTCATCCTCTCCTTCTAATCAGGTACTGATTTAGACCTGGAACACCAGGTGAGTGCAATTAACTACTAGGTAGAAACAAAAAAAAAGAAGTGTTTCGGCCCTCAAGGATGGGAATTGAACAGCCCTGAGCTAGAGAATGTGAAGAATGAGAATGATCGGATGGTGACCCTAGACCCACTTCAATTTGCTTACCGGCCCATTAGGTCCACTGATGATGCAATCGCAATCACACTGCACACTGCCCTCTCCCATCTGGACAAGAGGAATACCTATGTAAGAATGCTGTTCATTGACTATAGCTCAAGAGGCTGAAGAAATCTGGCTTGTCACCTAAAACCCTCACAAACTTTGACAGATGCACAATTGAGAGCATCCTGTCGGGCTGTATCACCGCCTGGTATGGCAACTGCACCGCCCACAACCGTAAGGGTCTCCAGTCTGCACAACGCATCACGGGGGCAAACTACCTGCCCTCCAGGACACCTACAGCACCCGATGTCACAGGAAGGCCAAAAAGATCATCAAGGACAACAACCACCCGAGCCACTGCCTGTTCACCCCGCTACCATCCAGAAGGCGAGGTCAGTACAGGTGCTGAGACCGAGAGACTGAAAAACAGCTTCTATCTCAAGGCAATCAGACTGTTAAACAGCCAGCACTAACACAGAGAGGCTGCTGCCTACATACAGACTTGAAATCATTGGCCACCTTAATAAATGGATCACTAGTCACTTTAATAATGTTTACATATCTTGCATCACTCATCATATATGTATATACGGTATTTTATACCATCTATTGCATCTTGCCTATGCCACTCTGCCATTGCTCGTCCAAATATTTATATGTATATATTCTTATTCCATTCCTTTACTTAGATTTGTGTGTATTAGGTAGTTGTTGTGGAATTGTTAGATTACATGTTAGATATTGCTGCACTGTCGGAACTAGAAGCACAAGCATTTCGCTACACTCACAGTAACATCTGCTAACCGTGTGCATGTGACCAGCAACATTTGATTTGATTTGGCCCGACGGAAGTCACACAGACAGAAATGCTCTTACTACAGGTCTAAATGACTAAGCCCAGGACCTTACATTGACTGGAAGTCTGGCTACATGAAAGGCCCTGATTTGGGAGAAAGCTGTTGGGCATCAGAGCAACAGCAGCAGTCGCAGCTGGGGTCCTGCTCTTTCTGTTAATTGTGGAGTATTCATACAAGGCCTGTGAGTGAGTCAGGCGATGTGTGTGCGTTTAGAATACAACTAATCAAAGCAGGAGGACTATCCTAAATACATTTCCATTGCAATTTCTTTCTGAAAAGCTCCGCTTTGTCCATAGATTTTGCAATTCACAGTAACACAGCATTTGTACAGAGCATGATTGGCCATGTGTTGGCCCTAGTCAATGAAAGGCAGTAAAGGGCTTAGTAGTAGTAGGTTCCAGTGGTGTGTGAATGTGAATGAATGGGTCTGGGTGTGGAGCAGTAGGCAGGGTGGGGGAGTGACTCAGTTATGTAAGACCGGCCTGATGACTCATGCCTCCTGTCATTAAGACCCACTGCAGTGTGGTTATATATCTTAAAGGCCCAGTGCAGTTAAAAATGGGATTTTATTTCCTGTGTTATATATATATATATATTTCCATGCTATGATGTTCGAATAATACTGTGGAATTGTGAGAATTATGATAATGCCGTTCTATTGTAAGAGCTGTTTAAATAGACTGGCTGCAATTTCAGCCTGTTTTGGTGGGATGGAGTTTTGGCCGGCCTGGTGACATCGCCAGGCAGTAAATGAGTTAATAGACCAATAAGAAAGAGAGTTCCAAACCTCACTGCCAATAACTGCTAGTTTCCCCCTCCCCACTCAGACAACTCCCAGACAGTCCGAGTTAAATTCTTGCATGAGAAATGTCTCTTTGCTAAAAAGCTTCTTTTTTTTTTTTTTTTTTTTTACTATTTTAATTAAAAACAGTAAGGTACATAAATGATTTGATATTGAGATAAAAAATGGCTGGGTTGGACCTTTAAAGAGCCACATTAGGTAATCTGTGTTTAAGGGACACACAGGATGCTTATGACTTGCTTTCTATTGTGTGAGCTGTGCCTGATGCCTACGCCCCTGTAACAATGACCTCTGACAGTGATTGAGGCAAGGTGGATGCAAATATGGTTCATTGACCAACATTATGTAATGGGGCCCTTTCCATTCATTCATTCATTGAGTGTGTGTGCGTGTGGAATGTTGTTATCCCATGGCTGTCAAGGAGCTAGACACTGACATGGGGTTGTGTTGATTGATCCACTATCAATGATGACGCACAGCACAGCACAGATCACATTGCAGGAGTACGATCTAGTGAAAACGGGAATTCAATTATGGATCTATGAAAGTAATCCACACGACAAGTTATAAAAAATGTTTTATAGGAACTCTTAACCAACTCAAATGTGTTTCAGCTGAGTAACATCTAACAATATCACTATTTTCTGAAATCAGCTTTTGCTACTTTTTTTTGCAAAATGTATACTTCAGATACGTTCTTCGAACCTACAGATTATGATTTATTTCACAATGAATTCATTCATTTTCATTTCAGGAATTACTTTGCACTTGTGTTGAGTTGTTGAGAGTGCATTTCTAAGGAGTTAACGAATCATACAATGTCACTACCTCCTACATAGAAATGGAGCTTAGTTGAAAGCAGCAGGCTTGTGGGCTTACGGGATTCCTGTTTTACCCGCTCGACTACATGAAATACTCTTGGAAGTGTTCCAACAGCAGAAATCACCCATGGTGTTATTCTTCAATTCACCGCGGACAAAGGCACAAAATACAAGGGTATCATGTCTTGAAATACTCCCATTTTTGGTGAGCTGATCCTTTTTAGGTCAAGGTAGAACATTTTCTATAATATGATAATCATTTTCTGCCTTTGATGTTTGCTAAGACACGATTAATAATCAAGTAAGAACACCTTAGGGTGTAAGAAAAATTTGATTCAGCGAGTTGAGAAAAATACCCTAAAAAGATTAAGAGGCAGAAGTAGAGAATTATCGCAGATGATCTAAAAGTCTAACAATTTACTCCTAGGAAGAAGATACAAAACAGATCCTCAAAAATATGTGACATCTCAAACCATTATTTTTTTCACATGAGGAAATGAAACGAGTAGTTTGGTCCTTGTTACTGTAAATGCACAACGAGGGAGTGGAACGCTTACACAAAGAGAGAGTGGAAAGTGCAAATCAGACTGGAACAGACAGAATATTGTGTTATGATGCTCCATCCCACTTCTCTCCTTCAGAGAACACTGAAGTACTGTTCGGCCGTACTAACCACAATGGGCCGTGGAAGAGTAAGGATTCGAGAAATAGAAATCTCCAAATTCCGCTGTTCTATTTCACAGATTCCAGTCAATGTGAGCAATTGTTTTTTGTTTTAATGTATTAAAATGAATTCAATAAAATGCTTTGTCTATTTCTAAAGATTTTCAAAAGATATCATATTATTTTTAGTGTTTGTGATTTCTCGCTCACAACAGCACTCATCAGGGCCCTCTGTTCTGAACACAACCATGTCGGAGGAAACGTGTAACTCACACATGAAGCAGACAACTCTGCTGATGTATGTACTATAAATGTCATCTCTATGTTGTAGGGCAGGGTTCCTCAACTGGCCCCCAAGTTTACTGAAAAAAAGTAAAGAAATGTGTGGAATTTGTATTGTTGGACATAAAAAGACTGTGAAAACACCAGGAAATCAGCTCCAAGTGATTTCAATTTAAGAAATCTGTTCCTAAGTATTCCCACCCATAATAGAGAGACACGTGAATTATACATATGTAAGCAAGGTTTGAAATTATTATGTTTTAGTCAAACTACTGTATATCTGTTTGGGCTTCTTGCGATCAATTTGCAGTCTACAAATTTCCATTCCAGAAAAAAATCGACCCGCGGCTGAATCTAGTTGATGATCCCTGGTGTAGGGGATAGAGGCAAAGTGACCAAAGCGGAACTTCCTGGCCCTGGATTTACACACTCACAGAGCCCACTCGCATCCAGTGACACCATTGTTATGGTAACCTGTGTGCTGGGACTTCAAGGCCTGAGGCATGGCTCTGATTGGCTCAGCCAGCTATTCCATACTGTAAGCACCATATGGCCTTGCATGAGTGGGATACCAGCCATTCCCACCAATGACCCACGTCTGAGGTCTGGGTTTACATATACAGGAGCGATAGCCTGTTTCGTGTTGGGTCTGTGTACGTCTGAGGAATGTGCCCTTAAACAGTACAGATCGACCCTGTCTTGTAAACTCTCGCCCTCGATCTAACATTCAGGTGCTTTCCAAGGAGGCCCCACTGTCCCACTGAACTTTTCCACAGAAAATTGCAGTAATCCTTTGACTAGAGAACTCTGTTTCGCCGTTCTTGGTGTGTACAGTTAGAGTACATGGCCCAGGTGGGATGGTGAAGTTGGCCATGGCAACAGTGGCTTCTGGCAGATGGCATCCTCTCCCTGCCTCTCGTATTCCATGTGGCTTCACTTTTACACAACCCATTTCTCAGGGCCACCACACCCTTTCTCTTCCCTCTACATCGAGATCTACTTCTCAGAAACAATTTTGTGTTTGCTTCGGTAAATGGAAAGAGATATGACAGCAGATAGGGGGATATCTCTCTTGAAAAGTTGATGTTTTCTTATCTCAAGAGACTTCCTGGAAAGATAAGACACTTCCGGAATAGATAAGGAGCCACTAGGCACAGACGTCAGTTCTTACATTTTGTTGAGTTGTCAACTAGAGTGGTTTCAATGTGAAATCAACAAAACATTTCACCGTGATATTGTGGAAAAAAAGACAAAATGCCCTTATGTTGATTACTTTTTACAAATCTAACAATTTTTCTAAGCTGAAATGGAATTGTTTTAACATGGTCATACCATGGTTCATTTAGCTCTTTGATTTTGAAATGTAGGACCTTTTATGTATGAAAAATGAATAAATAAAGCATTTTTTATTTAAATATTGAATTTGGCCTTTATTACCACAGCCCATAGCCTATAGCATTGAAAAACACATTCATAATGGCAAAAAAAATACATTTAAAAAAGTATGAATAAGGAGTAAGGTTTTGAAGTGTCTGTCCTATATCTAGGAGATGTAAGAAAGCTCAGGATATATAAACCCAACAAAAAAAGAAACGTCCTCTCACTGTCAACTGCATTTATTTTCAGCAAACTTAACATATGTAAATATTTCTATGAACATAACAAGATTCAACAACTGAGACATAAACTGAACAAGTTCCACAGACATGTGACTAACAGAAATGGAATAATGTGTCCCTGAACAAAGGGAGGGTCAAAATCAAAAGTAACAGTCAGTATCTGGTGTGGCCACTAGCTGCATTAAGTACTGCAGTGTATCTCCTCCTCATGGACTGCACCAGATTTACCAGTTCTTGCTGTGAGATGTTACCCCACTCTTCCACCAAGGCACCTGCAAGTTCACGGACATTTCTGGGGGGAATGGCCTTAGCCCTCACCCTCCGATCCAACAGGTCCCAGACTTGCTCAATGGGATTGAGATCCGGGCTCTTCGCTGGCTATGGCAGAACACTGACATTCCTGTCATGCAGGAAATCACACACAGAATGAGCAGTATGGCTGGTGGCATTGTCATGCAGCGTTAAGATCAGGGTCAGCCTGCAGGAAGGGTACCACATGAGGGAGGAGGATGTCCTCCGTGTAACGCATAGCGTTAAGATTGCCTGCAATGACATCAAGCTCACTCTGATGATGCTGTGACACACCGCTCCAGACCATGACGGACCCTCCACCTCTAAATCGATCCCACTCCAGAGTACATGCCTCGATGTAACGCTCATTCCTTCGACGATAAATGCGAATCCTGTAGGTGACGTTGTTGCCGGTGATGTCTGGTGAGGACCTGCCTTACAACAGGCCTACAAGCCCTTAGTCCAGCCCCTCTCAGCCTATTGTGGACAGTCTGAGCACTGATGGAGGGATTGTGCGTTCCTGGTGTAACGCGGGCAGTTGTTGTTGCCATCCTGTAGTTGTCCCACAGGTGTGATGTTCGGATGTATCGATCCTGTGCAGGTTTTGTTACATGTGGTCTGCCACACCGAGGACGATCAGCTGTCCGTCCTGTCTCTCTGTAGCGCTGTCTTAGGCGTCTCACAGTACGGACATTGCAATTTATTGCCCTGGCCACATCTGCAGTCCGCATGCTTCCTTGCAGCATGCCTAAGGCCCATTCACGCAGCTGAGCAGGGACCCTTGGCATCTTTCTTTTTGTGTTTTTCAGAGTCCGTAGAAAGGCCTCTTTAGTGTCCTAAGTTTTCATAACCGTGACCTTAATTGCCTACCGTCTGTAAGCTGTTCGTGTCTTAATGACCGTTCCGCAGGTACATGTTCATTAATTGTTTATGGTTCATGGAAAAAGCATGGGAAACAGTGTTTAAACCCTTTACAATGAAGATCTGTGAAGTTATTTGGAATTTCACGAATTATCTTTGATTTAACACATTTTTTGGAGTAGCCACAAAACTACCTCCATACTTCCGTTTATATTTTAAACCGGTGCCGGTTACCTTCAGACGAGTCCCGTGAGAGTTTTGGCGGTTGTAGAGGAAAACAGGGACCAGCATCTCTAGTTTAAAAGGACGGATTCTGAAGGGGATTTTTGTATTATGTTACTTAGGTTGACATTCAATAGACTCAAGTTTCTATGTGTTTGTTTCTCTTTTAAATGGTATTGTGTGTCTGTCATTGTTACGTGTCCTGTCCTTATAAGTTATTGATGATGCATGCTGTGATAATACAATTTTCCCAAGTTGGGATAAATAAGGTAATACTCTACACTACTGTACAGTAGATACATTGTGGGTGTGGATACAAGACATTCATACTGAACTACAAGCTAAGTATAGACAGCGAGTATTAGGCCTAACTCAAAATGTAGCAAAGAGTCCAGACTTAGAACTCTTACTGAACAAAATGCCTTCATTCTCTACTGTTAAGATCTGTGGAACAACGTTATAGAAATTACGTTATTCAAGTCACGCCATCTCGTCATATGCTGATGAAAATCTTGTACCATTCAAGCTTTTCCTAAGAATATGAAGAATACCATAATTGTACGATCAACACATTCCCATGGTTGATTTGAATGTAGGCTTATGTGTTGATGTATCTACACGGTATTGTGTCTTTGTCATGAAGGTTATCAAGCTTGTTTCCAAAAGAGCTCAGCTGATTATCAGTGGAGAGTGCCTCAGAGATACCACTGGAAAAACATAGAGATGAAAAGAAGAACATGTGTCAGCGATTGGCCTTAGCATATGTGCAAAATTAGTTGAGACTAGTCTTCAATATGTTTACTCTATGTGTTTTGAGTTTGGAGATTTATATTCTTAGACTCTACAATATCACAACAGTTTCTGAAAAACAGCCCTAGATGTTACACAAAACCCTAGCATGATATGTAGGTGTCCATGTACCCTAGTTCTGCCATCCCCATTTTCAAACACACTCCTCCATCCCTGTGTGGGAGAGTCCATGCTAATGCTAAATCCAGAGTTTGGCTCGTTCCATTACAGAGATGGAGGTGGAGGAAGCGATGCTAATGGCCTTATATGTGATTCAGGGATTCAATGGAATTAAACTGTAATCCCCCAAGAACAGGAAATAGTATAGTGACGACAGTGCATTACATTCCAATGTGGTGCATGTATACAGTCTTAGAATTAGTTGTGACTCTGGGAACCCTGGAGTTCCTCAAGGAACCATTGCTTGTCAATGGTTTCTATTTGCCACTTCGGTTAATTGAGGGGTTCTTGGAGGAACCTTCAATGGTTCAATGTAGCTACGGGATCCTGGAGGAACCCTGGAGTGGAGGCGGGGGTTAGTGGGGGTGTTGCTTCAAGATATATATTTTTGGGCCACCCGTTAGTGTAAATGTAATTCCTGTTTGTCTGTTCTGGTGTATTGTCATCACATGTTAAGGTTGAAAACTGACAGTCTTGTAGCTTCGATGAGTCTAACAGAGGTGTATGAGTTCCTCAAGAGCCTATAAAAATCCCCAAATTGGAATAGTTACCACTTTATTACTGTATGTAATCAGCAATGGTAATAATATTATATTAGAATATGTAATATGCAAAATTATTCAAGGACATTTTTTATTTGCAGTGTACAAACTTAACATGATGAACAGGAATGACATTTACGCTAACGGGTAGAGAAAAATAACTTACCTGAAAGCCACGCCTCCAATAAGCCAGGCCTCCAATCCGATAGGCTGCCAACTCTACAGTATATTATTAAAATGGTTAAAAATGTAAAGGCTCCGGTTTGAACCTTTACACAGGGGTTCCTCGAACACCCTTTTCAGAACTAGAAACGCAACACAAAAGTTTATTCCGTGCACTTTTACTTCTAAGAGCGTAGTTCTGTGAAATGATGGCTAAAGGATGTAACCACAACGCTGACATAAACGATGTGATCTGATTGGCAGGAGAAATGTGACCGTTCAACTGCTTTTGTTTTGCACAGGCAATTGGTGAGAATTATTTCCCTGGTATCTAGTAGCCTACGTGAGGATTGGTTCCGTATGACCCAGTTCATCAAATATGTTGATAAGATTACTTTCAGATCCCATCCAGCTTTAAGGCCTAATTCAGCCTTTACATCTCCATCCTGGCTAACTAAGATAGGCCAAATCAACATGAGGCAGGGGGAAAAAGAAACATGTAATTCTGCACGCTTTTGTCACGTTCTGACCTTTATTTCCGTTGTTTTGTATTTATTTAGTATGGTCAGGGCGTGAGTTGGGTGGGCAGTCTATGTTTGTTTTTCTATGTTTTGGGGCATTTCTATGTTTTCGGCCTAGTATGGTTCTCAATCAGAGGCAGGTGTCATTAGTTGTCTCTGATTGAGAATCATACTTAGGTAGCCTGGGTTGCACTGTTTGTTTGTGGGTGATTGTCTATGTTGATGGCGTGTTTCAGCACAGTCCATATGATTAGCTTCACGATTGTTATTTTGTTTACTGGTTTTGTATAGTGTTCAGTGTTCACTACTTTCTTTATTAAAGATTGACCATGGACACTTACCACGCTGCGTATTGGTCCTCAGATCCATCTCGCCTCTCCTCTTCAGATGAAGAGGAGGACGGCCGTGACAGCTTTTCCAAACTGTGAGATTAGGATGATTCTACATTGAGAACGTCTGCCTTCCACGGGCAAAGTGTGACCAGGGAAAAATCCTCCCAGTGATGACGGCATAGATCCAAATTAGATTCTCTTTCACACTGGAAAAGCTCAATGGTCTGACACAGAACTGGGAAAGAACAGAGTATACACCTGCTCTCTACTCATTTATTTTCATGACTGAAGTGAATATCAGATCATTGTTGTACTAGTGTACAAGTGACAATTCTAAAAATGAATAGGCTTTAGGAATACTCTATAATGTCAGTCTCGGAGGGACTGATTGAAAATGAACATATACTGTACTATTATCCCATTGGTCAGACCTCACTTTTAAAATGTGATTTATCGCTTGGAAACTCTCCAGGTTCAATGAAGGATAAACAAATAAGTCAATTATTCCAGACATGCTTGTACCATTGAGTCAGTGGCAGCTGTGAGATTATTTTATAGTCAATCAATGTGCTGAATGGGAGGCCTGTGGATGTGCTTAACCACAACAGGTGTGGAGCAGCATGAAGGGCTTCTGATCTCAGTCTCTTTCACTCTCTAACACACACACACACATGCTCACATACAAACTCACAATCACACACATACTGTACAGTCACAATGTCGACTCTCTCCTTCACCTTCACCTTCCCCTTCTCTTTCTCCCTGTCTCCCCCCTCTCTCTCTCCATCTCATTTCCCCCCTTCTCTCCCTAAAACCCTGTCAGTCTCAGAACACATCTGCTTCCCGTGCCACCACTGCTGAGCAAGCAGTGATTTAACCTCTGCTTCCCTTCGCTAGTGATTACAACAACATGACAAAAATACTCCACTAATCTCTTTGAGTACATTCCGCTGAAACATCAAAAATAAGGCAGGACAGAGGCTATATACCTGCTTAAGAAGCTTTAATTTGCCAAGATGGATAATTAATGAATCAATGATGTCATGACACACAGAAGTAAAACATGTTTCCATTCACATTAAATGCTCTCACACAAAGTCTAGTACCTTCGCAGCCTACATTAACATACAGTGCCTTGCGAAAGTATTCGGCCCCCTTGAACTTTGCGACCTTTTGCCACATTTCAGGCTTCAAACATAAAGATATAAAACTGTATTTTTTTGTGAAGAATCAACAACAAGTGGGACACAATCATGAAGTGGAACGACATTTATTGGATATTTCAAACTTTTTTAACAAATCAAAAACTGAAAAATTGGGCGTGCAAAATTATTCAGCCCCTTTACTTTCAGTGCAGCAAACTCTCTCCAGAAGTTCAGTGAGGATCTCTGAATGATCCAATGCTGACCTAAATGACTAATGATGATAAATACAATCCACCTGTGTGTAATCAAGTCTCCGTATAAATGCACCTGCACTGTGATAGTCTCAGAGGTCCGTTAAAAGCGCAGAGAGCATCATGAAGAACAAGGAACACACCAGGCAGGTCCGAGATACTGTTGTGAAGAAGTTTAAAGTCGGATTTGGATACAAAAAGATTTCCCAAGCTTTAAACATCCCAAGGAGCACTGTGCAAGCGATAATATTGAAATGGAAGGAGTATCACACCACTGCAAATCTACCAAGAGCTGGCCGTCCCTCTAAACTTTCAGCTCATACAAGGAGAAGACTGATCAGAGATGCAGCCAAGAGGCCCATGATCACTCTGGATGAACTGCAGAGATCTACAGCTGAGGTGGGAGACTCTGTCCATAGGACAACAATCAGTATATTGCACAAATCTGGCCTTTATGGAAGAGTGGCAAGATGAAAGCCATTTCTTAAAGATATCCATAAAAAGTGTGGTTTAAAGTTTGCCACAAGCCACCTGGGAGACACACCAAACATGTGGAAGAAGGTGCTCTGGTCAGATGAAACCAAAATTGAACTTTTTGGCAACAATGCAAAACGTTATGTTTGGCGTAAAAGCAACACAGCTGAACACACCATCCCCACTGTCAAACATGGTGGTGGCAGCATCATGGTTTGGGCCTGCTTTTCTTCAGCAGGGACAGGGAAGATGGATGGGAAGATGGATGGAGCCAAATACAGGACCATTCTGGAAGAAACCCTGATGGAGTCTGCAAAAGACCTGAGACTGGGACGGAGATTTGTCTTCCAACAAGACAATGATCCAAAACATAAAGCAAAATCTACATTGGAATGGTTCAAAAATAAACATATCCAGGTGTTAGAATGGCCAAGTCAAAGTCCAGACCTGAATCCAATCGAGAATCTGTGGAAAGAACTGAAAACTGCTGTTCACAAATGCTCTCCATCCAACCTCACTGAGCTCGAGCTGTTTTGCAAGGAGGAATGGGAAAAAATGTCAGTCTCTCGATGTGCAAAACTGATAGAGACATACCCCAAGCGACTTACAGCTGTAATCGCAGCAAAAGGTGGCGCTACAAAGTATTAACTTAAGGGGGCTGAATAATTTTGCACGCCCAATTTTTCAGTTTTTGATTTGTTAAAAAAGTTTGAAATATCCCATAAATGTCGTTCCACTTCATGATTGTGTCCCACTTGTTGTTGATTCTTCACAAAAAAATACAGTTTTATATCTTTATGTTTGAAGCCTGAAATGTGGCAAAAGGTCGCAAAGTTCAAGGGGGCCGAATACTTTCGCAAGGCACTGTACACTATATGACCAAAAGTATGTAGATACCTGGTCGTCGAACATCTTATTCCAAAATCATGGGCATTAATATGGAGTTGGATCCCCCCTTTGCTGCTATAACAGCCTTCATTTTTCTTAGAAGGCAATCCACTAGACGATGGAATATTGCTGCGGGGACTTGCTTCCATTCAGCCACAAGAGCATTAGTGAGGTCAGGCACTGATGTTGGGTGATTAGGCTTGGCTCGCAGTCAGTGTTCCAATTCATCCCAAAGGTGTTCAATGGGGTTGAGGTCAGGGCTCTGTGCAGGCCAGTCAAGTTTTTCCACACCGATCTCGACAAACCATTTCTCTATGGACCTCGCTTTGTTCAAGGAGGTATTGTCATGCTGAAACAGGAAAGGGCCTTCCCCAAACTGTTGCCACAAAGGTGGAAGCACAAACTCGTCTAGAATGTCATTGTATGATGTAGTGTTAAGATTTCCCTTCACTGGAACTAAGGGGCTTAGCCTGAACGATGAATAAGAGCCCCAGACCATTATTCCTCCTCCACCAAACTTAACAGTTAGCACTATGCATTCAGGCAGGTAGCGTTCTTCTAGCATCTGCCAAACCCAGATTAGTCCGTCTGACTGCCAGATGGTGAAGCGTGATTCATCACTCCAGAGAACGCGTTTCCACTGCTCCAGAGTCCAATGGCGGCAAGCTTTACACCACTCCAGCCGCCTGGCATTGTGCATGGGGATCTTAGCCTTTGTGTGGCTACTCGGCCATGGAAACCTGTTTCTTGAAGCTCCTGATGAACAGTTATTCTGCTGACGTTGCTTCCAGAGGCGGTGTGTAACTCAGTAGTGAGTGTTGCAACCGAGGAAAGACGATTTTGCACTTGGCGGTCCTGTTCTGTGAGCTTGTGTGGCCTACCACTACCGCTGAGCCGTTGTTGCCTAAGATGTTTCCACTTCACTTACAGTTGACCAGGGAAGCTCTAGCAGGGCAGAATATGAAAGTCACTGAGCGCTTCAGTAAAGCCATTCTATTGTCAATGTTTGTCTATGGAGACTGCATGGCTGTGTGTTCGAATTTTATACACCTGTCAGCAACGGTGTGGCTGAAATAGACAAACGCACTAATTTGAAAGGGTTTCCACATACTTTGAATATACAGCACATTTGTAAAGTATTCAGTGCATTCGGAAATTTCTAAAAACCTGTTTTCGCTTTGTCATTTTGGGATATTGTACGAGGAAAAAACATTTTTCATCCATTTTAGAACAAGGCTTGTAAATGTAACAAAATGTGGGAAAAGTCAAGGGGTCTGAATACTTTTCGGAGTGTATTATTTGTTCTCTCACGTTTAATCCGATTGTACAAATAAGAGTGGAACGCGAATGATATAGCAGGAATTCCTTGAAAACATACAGTTGAAGTCAGAAGTTTACATACACTGAGGGGGCATTACTACTTCTACTTAAGAGAGAGAACGATAAACAGATTGAGACAGATTCAAATGGAAAAGACAGGTAATTGTAAATTCTGCCAAAGCGTTACAAAACAAAAAAAAAATCAAAAAAGTAGAATGTTTAATTAAAACACATTTTTCAACCACTCCACAAATGTCTTGTTAACAAACTATAGTTTTGGCAAGTTGGTTGGGACATCTACACTGTGCATGACACAAGTCATTTTTCCAGCAATTGTTTACAGACAGATTATTTCACTTATAATTCATTGTATTACAATTCTAGCGGGTCAGAATTTTACGTACACTAAGTTGATTGTGCCTTTAAACAGCTTGGAAAATTCCAGAAAATTATGTCATGGCTTTAGAAGCTTCTGATAGGCTAATTTACACAATTTGAGTCAATTGGAGGTGTACCTGTGGATGTATTTCAAGACCTACCTTCAAACTCAGTGCCTCTTTGTTTGACATCATGGGAAAATCAAAAGAAATCAGCCGAGAAATAGCCGAGAAAAATATTGTAGACCTCTGCAAGTCTGGTTTATCCTTGGAAGCAATTTCCAAGCTTCTGAAGGTACCACGTTCATCTGTACAAACAATAGTACGCAAGTATAAACACCATGGGACCACGCAGCCTTCATACCGCTCAGGAAGGAGACGCGTTCTGTCTCCTAGAGATGAACGTGCTTTGGTACGAAAAGTGCAAATATCGACATAACCTGCTATATCGACATAACCTGAAAGGCCGCTCAGCAAGGAAGAAGCCACTGGTCCAAAACCACCATAAAAAAAGCCAGACTACTGTTTGCAACTGCACATGGGGACAAAGATCATACTTTTTGGAGAAATGCCCTCTGGTCTGATGAAACAAAAATAGAACTGTTTGGCCATAATGACCATCGTTATGTTTGGAGAAAAAGGGGGGAGGCTTGCAAGCCGAAGAACACAATCCCAAACGTGAAGGACGGGGGTGGCAGCATCATGTTGTGGGGGTGCTTTGCTGCAAGAGGGGCTGGTGCACCTCACAAAATAGATGGCATCATGAGGACGGAAAATTATATGGATATATTGAAGCAACATCTCAAGACATCAGTCAGGAAGTTAAAGCTTGGTCGCAAATGGGTCTTCCAAATGGACAATGACCCCAAGCATACTTCCAAAGTTGTGGCAAAATGGCTTAAGGGCAAAAAAGTCAAGGTATTGGAGTTACCATCACAAAGCCCTGACCTCAATCCTATATAAAATGTGTCGGCAGAACTGAAAAAGCGTGTGCGAGCAGGGAGGCCTACAAACCAGTTACACCAGCTCTGTCAGGAGGAATGGGTCAAAATTCACCCAACTTATTGTGGGAAGCTTGTGGAATGCTACCCAAAACATTTGACCCAAGTTAAACAATTTAAAGGCAATGATACCAAATACTAATTGAGTGTATGCAAACTTCTGACCTACTGGGAATGCGATGAAAGAAATAAAAGCTGAAATCAATCATTCTATATATTATTACACTGACATTTCACACTCTTAAAATGCAGTGGTGATACTAACGGACCTAAAACAGGGAATTTTTACTAGGATTAAATATCAGGAATTGTGGAAAACTGAGTTTAAATGTATTTGGCTAAAGTGTATGTAAACTTCCAACTTCAAATATATGTTGTACATAATGCTTTGGAGAATTCCAAAGTAATTGTGAAAGCAGGAGGCAATGGATTGAAGGGGAATTATGCGATACCACAGATGAGCTCTGCCTCTGAGGATGAAGTGGTATATGATTTTTATAATCGAGGCATACTTTTTACGCAACAGATGTCAGGGAATTTCCAAATAGGAAGTGTTGTAGTATCTACCAATTAACACTGAATGTGTTGCTATAGGGAAATTCTAGCACCTCAAACTTGCGAACAGATCTATAACTTATTTTTAACTTTGCTTCCTGATCAGAGCAGGGTACTTCCCATTATCCCCTGCCAGGGTTGGGGAGTAACTGATTACATGTATTCTGATTACAAACAATTTTGACTGTAATCAGTTATGTTACCAGCAGAAATATTGTAATCAGATTACAGATACTTCTAAAAATGTGCTTATTACTTTTTGGATTACTGTTAAAGTAAAAAATGATGTTTGCGGAAAAAACATACAATCAAACGCGTTCGATGGATTCTTTTCTTTTTTTAAGCCTCTTCTTTTGGGAAAGTAATCAGATTACATTACTGAGTTTATGTAATCCCAAAGTTACATTAATGATTACATTTTTGGACAGGTAATTAGAAATGAATTACATTTAGAAAGTAACCTAATGTCCCTTGCAGTGTTACGTTGCCGTGGAAGCTATCTCAATCAGCCCTATATTACTTCGGATGTGCCTCAGCGCTAAACCTCATTGGCCGGTTGATTGAAGCTGCAATGTCTGCACCATCAGCCCGGAGTGTCAGACGTCTCTGCTTGTTATCTTGCACGTAAGGCCAGTTTGGATCCATGGCCTCTGACTCGCCTAGATATGGGTGGGTGGCTCTTAAGACATAATCACAGGTGTTTCCTGCAGGTATGCAGCCTGCCAGGTTGTCATGCTAGGAAAACCATCACACACCAGGGTTTTATTGTTAGGCAAGTCTGGTCTGTGTTACTTTCAAAAGAAGACAATGGCAGATGAGGATTTTTTTTTCTGGACATTGGGGACATTTAAAGAAAATAATGTTATTTAATTTAGTTAAAACCTTTTCAGTGTTGTACTTATGAAGATGGAACTGGACAAGAAACAACCCATGCCTGGCGTTCTCCATTTTAAAAACCCCATAGTGAGCTCGGATACTCTGCTGTCATTTTCTGTTGCACTTCATTTTCCTCAGCTTAGCTCAGGGCTACGGATATCATAGGCTTAGCCTCATTTCATAACTGCTTCTTCTGAAAAAGAGGAACTGCATTGCCTGAGAATCATGGCTGTTTTGGCCTGGATCAGAGGTGTGATGAATGTCTAAATCTTCTTGGTGCACCCGACCAGGGTTTGGAAGAGCTGAGGCTTGTGGAGGGCTAGCCTCAGGCTAATCATCAGTCCTTAGTAATGAAACCTCTGAGGTAGGGATATTTCGAGGGGACCCGTGAACAGGCAAAAACATGTCTTTTTTGCAAATAATTAACATCAAGTTAAGTATTCAACATGCTCTCTTAGGAGACGTGAGTTTGTGTGTGTGCTAATGTGAACATATCCACAGTAAGAAGTTACCCTCACATCACCCTCCCCAAACGTCCAACAGGACCCGAGGACGTAGCGACAAGCTCTCATTTCCTCTTTTCAAACGAGACACAGCAGCTTTTGGACATGAGAAAAACTAAATAAGATACTACTGCATTTACCCTAAACACTGAAACGTTCGTTCTGAGAATGACACACCAACTTAACATCCTTTAAAGAAAACCGTCTTAGTATGGATGTTAGTCATCAAGTAAAATAGACCTTAATTGTTACACAATGGACATGCTCCAGCTCTCTGCTGCCTCATCTTCCCCCTTCTCTCTGAGCAGGGTGACTCCGAGTGAGTGACTGGGAAGGGAAGTGGCTGTGTTGTGGTTTCAGAGATCTGGCCCTGCCTCCCGTCCTTCTCTCCATCAGACGGCCTGCATGGCCACAACAGACAGGAAGCCAGGCATCAGAGTGGACAGAGAGCGGATATCTCACCACACCTACAGCCTTGGGGCCCTGTGCTGCACAAGACAACATGACACAGACAGACAGCCAGATAGTGGCTGACTCTGCACTGGACTTGATATTCTTCATTGTAAATGTTGAGTGATGGAGTGTTGACTGAAAGTAGCCTAAGCTTTGGCACAGCCAACCTGAATAACAATAAGACGCTAATAACACAAGAATACATAGCACATTTGAAAGTAAAAAATATACACAATATATTTGTTGTATAAACTTGTACATAAATGTCTTGTACATTTAGTTTTACATACTGTACATACTGTAATCGGTCAATTTCACATCCTTCATGATTCAGAGAAAAGGTCACCCGTTACCAAGCGAATCTTATGTACATCTTTTACAAACCCATACCAAATAAACACAGCCCTCTGATGCGTTTCAGATGCCGTAACAAGATACAGATGTGCTGTATATAAAATCCCTGAAAATGTCTCTCCGTGAGGTAAGCAAAAAAAAATTGGCATCATTATCACGCGTTTCCTTTCATTCCGTCTCTCTCTCTCTCATTCGCTGAAACATTCAACTTCGATTACTGGCAAATACAGAACAGATCAAAACACACTGTGTTTCCTTTAACATGGTTCCGCCACAGGAAGAGTAGCTGCAGGCTGAAGATTGTGTCTATACGTGACTGTTACATGACTTAATAAACAAGGTAAAAATGTCCATTATGGATCATAACTTCGATATACAAGTCATTCATGGCAAGCATGGCAAATGACAATCCAATACCATACCCAGTTCCTTGGTTAAAGAGAGTTAAGTGTTAACTTAGAGGGTATCGGAAAGGCCACAGGAACAACAGGCATAAGAGGTACAGTATACAGAAGTTAAACTTGATTACATGCAAACAATGCAATGTTATTATAATTACCACAATTTACAAGAGCTTTGCAAAAAAAATAAAAAAAATAATGTGTTTCATCTTTAATATTTTGCAAGAGGGTGACCCTCTCCATTCAACAAAGGAAAAACTAACATAATGTACGGCGTTCTTACATTATGGAATAGAAAAAAACTAAATGTTTACTTTGAAGATGACAGCAAAGTAGAGAACATAACATTGGCGGACAAGTGCTTTCAATGATCACTCCCTTCTGATGTTAACTGCAAATGACGACATCTAGAACAGTCATCAATAGGAATGTTACAAAGTCGTTCAAGGCCAACCTAAAGTAGCCCAGGCCCCTCAGCAAGAGTACCATTCAAAATATCTCAGTTTGGTCCCAGAAAACAATGATTCACATTCTGCTTGGCCAACTACTCCCTTCAGAACAAGGCATTAGCCACAGTTGTTCTGAAAACAACTTGACACATCCACTTTCCAGCGGGTGAATATGAAATAACAGTCCCCCCCCCCCAATCGAGTTACCTCATAATAATTACATTTCTTGCAATAACCATTGCAAACCACCATTCACTATTATACACACTAAGCCTGTTGGATTACTTGAGTAAAACATTAAAAGGGATACTTCTGAATTTTGGGACTTCCCCAGAGTCAGATGAACTCGTCCATACCATTTGTATGTCTCTGCGTACAGTTTGAAGGAAGTTGCTAACTAGCGGTAGCGCAATTACTGAAAGTCTATGGTTAGCATTGGTTCACAAAACTTCCTCTAACTTCCCTCATACTTGACACAGAGACATAAACATGGTATCCACACGTTCATCTGACTCTGGGGGAAGTAGATAAAGGGCCTTGTTGCCAAAATCCCGAAGTATCCCTTAAGGCATCAGACAGAGCATGTACTGTTTTAAGCATAATGGCGGGCACCATGTTCTATGAAAATCCATACTGAAATCACTTGCTTGACAGGTGAGTCTTCTCAGTCTCCACAAGCTGGAGTGCCAGGTGCATTTTCTTTTTCATTGACAGGCTACAAAATACCCTGGCGACACTGATGAAACAACATGGCCACCAAACCAGTCTTCTCCGTTTCCTCACGTTGACTCCAGCGTGTCCAGCTGGAACACATTGTGATTGGTCGGTGTGGTGAAGTAGAGCTGCTCATTGGACGAGGAGCGGTTGTCACATGGGCTGTTTAGCCCCAGTGTCCTCTCAAAGTCCAGCAGCTGGCCCATGAAGTTGAAGTTGGGGGAGATGTTGGACTTCTTCCTCTTGACAAAGTCGTAGGCGTCATTGAGTGACAGGTTGAGCCTCTGCATCAGGTAGGCCACGGTCACGGTAACGGAGCGGCTGATGCCAGCCAGACAGTGTACCAGGACGCCACACTGCTTGGACCGAGCCTCATCTACAGGTACAAGTGAGGAAGAAGGTCAGCATGGGTCAAATAGCACTGGCTGTTTGATCAGAACACATAACCCTAAGATTCTCTGGGTGTGGGGACCAACAAAGAAGAGGTCATATGGCCGTACACAGAAGAGGTAAACATGTAAGCCTACATCTTATTGTTTGCTCACAAGGATCAAGGGAGACAGTAAGTAGACCTTTATCTTTGTTGAATGACACACCTCCGTTCATCAAAAGGAATATTATGTATAGTGAGCTAAATCGCAGGCATTCCACAACCCTCTATTATGGAGTCACATTAAAACACCATTCTTAGATTCTTCGTGATTTATGTTGCTGTTGAAAGGCGTAATCCTACGTACACAATTCAAGCTAAATTTACGTGACACCCCAGAGCATGACCCAAGGCTGTGTGTCACCGAACGTTTTCACATCCTCTGCTTAATTATGACAGTGCCACATGCAGACTACTGATGCCCGGAGCTGTCAGTCCTCACCTTAGCTAGCTAGTCTTCATTGTGTGCTGCTGTACGCCTTTGACGTTGAGGTTTATTAGTTCTACAGTAAACATCCACTTCAATCTACACAAGAACAGGCCACAATATCCTCTTTCCAGCCGAGAGAAGTCAGCAAACAAGTATGGCGAAACGCCCTGCACTAAACTTAACCCACAACCAGGATGTGTCAGACTCATGACCTGATAACCAAACACAGGCAGCCACAGAGAGTGGAAGCCATGTTTCCTTCTTCTACCACTAAACCCCCACCGACAAAACTATCACACAACAAGCCTGGAAACACCATTAGCACAAGAATGTTTCAGGTGCTGCTGTGGGTTTCAGTAAGTTTTTTAAAAGATTTGCCCCCCCATCTTAAAATAACAGACATACGACACTAGCAATGATCCAGGAAGTTCCTCGAGGTCAGCGCTCAGTAGCAAGGGACTTCATTCCAGCTCTCTTTTAAGAAGTTATGTTGAATTGGGACATTGATAACCGGAATTGAAAATCTAAGTAAAAGCCCTAGGTTCATCACACAAGGGGATTTCAGTGATGAGCAATGCTATTTGGGTATATACCAGGAACTGAGAGATAATAATGATTCATATCGTAATCAAAATATGACTAAAGTAAAACAAGAACATTAGGTGGCTAGCAACCAACTTCCTATTTCTCACTGTAATAAACAGAAGTGTATGATATTTATGTCATTTAGCAGATACTCTTATCCAGAGCAAAAAAAAATGCATATATTTTCATACTGGTCCCTTTCGGGAATTGAACGCACAACAATGGTGTTGCATGTGCCATGCCCTACCAACTGAGCTACACGGGACATCATATACTCTGTGTGCCTGTTTATAATTTCCTATAGGCCTCATTTATCAAATATATTAACTCTTGGAACACAGTGTGATCGATCAGGTTCTCTTCCACCTAGTCGGCTACTCACCGATGAAGGATATGGCCTCTGGAAAGAACTGGGACAGGTTCTGACTCCAGTGGTCGGAGATGGGGATCTGCTTGTACTTGAAGAGGCCGTCATGTTCAAACATGTTGGGGAGGTTGGGCGTGACGTTCAGGATGTACTTGATGTTGTACTGGCCCAGCACATCCAGGTTGGTTGAGTCTTTGGCACAGCCCAGGTAAAGGTAGGGGAGGATCTGGACTGGGAAGGCAGGTTGGTTGTTGGGAAGGGGGCTCTCCTCAGACTCGGTCGCACTGCTCGGCTCGCGGTCCGACTCACCATCGGAGAGGTCGGAACTGATCCGGAGACTTCCAAAGCCTAGGACGGACAGCGGTGGAGAAGAGCTGGGACAGCAGCTGTCCAGAAGGGTCTCACAGTGCTCCGAGTACTCGGTCTGAAACTTCACAAATCCCCCTAAGATCAAAAGAGCCAAGGAGTTATAATGTTGTTTATTAATTGTGTTATCCTATGCACCTCAGCCAAGCAATATATTCATATAATTATTTTATATCATTCAAAGTGTAACAACTGCACAGAGATTGAGAATAAATATTATTTATTTGAGTTGATATAATACGTGACATGTGGTCTAATGACGTAATAGGCTATAATTTATTTGGATTATTATGAATAACATGAGTAACGTGATCAGGGCTGAGTAAATAACAATTTCATGCTATGTATACTATAACTAAGAACTGCATTGGCAATAGCTCTCTCCTTCACAGCAGACCATTCATGAAATGCATGCCCTTTTCCTGTAGTAGCAAAACATGGCGCAGCCATTTTGGAATTTTAATTGACACTCTCAGTCACACTACTTCTCAAAGTTTCAGAGATAATGATGTACATTCAAAACTAAGATGTATCATACATACCATCTATCTATATAATTAAGATGTATTCATTGGAGTTGTTTGTCGTAATATTTATGAAAACATTTTTTTACAATTTGTACCCTATTTTACATACAGTGCCAGGAAAGTTAAGACTACTATAGGCTACGTTTCCCAAAACAACTTGAAAAACAATATGGCAAACATTTAACTTGCCTTCCAGGTAATATGCTTTACAGCCGTCGTCCCATAGTTTCTGAAGAAGTAGTCCCAGAACCGAACCAGTGGCCCCATCCTGCCAGTCCACAGTGCACTCATCGTACAGAATCACTGTATCCGTATTACAACGTCTAACGAATTTCTCCTTGTCTTCGTGGTTGGGGATGATAGTTCGGATGGGTATGTTGCCTTTCTTGAACCTTCGCAGCATCAACCCTGGTATGGCCAAATTGATGGCCGTTTCTATGTGGGATGATTCATAAAGTTCGTGCGATCGGCAGTCCAACAGAAGCAGCGAACTTCCCCCGGATTCCAACTCTACCTGCAGCCATTCCACGCTTTTACTCGGCGTCACATTAGTCATATCGAACGAAATATCATGTTACATTCATGCAAGTAACACACAAATGTCGCTACATTGTACACCGAGTGGCGGCTAACTTCGCAGGGCAAACACTGTAACGTGTTAACTTCAAACATCAAATCTCAAATGTTGCGATAATGACATACTTCTAATGTATCACTTTCTTTAGAGCGGGAGCGTTGATTTCCCTACTCCAATGTCCATCTGACCTTGTAGGTTACTCACCACTTATCCACTCGCCCAGGGAAGCAAATACTAGTACATTTCCCCCCTGTGAAATAATAACACCAGACATTAAATATACGATCAACTTTCTACACTGACAATCGCACTAGTTGGAACACGTTCTCCTTTTTGCCATTCCGATGCAGAGGAAATGTAGTTGACAGTGGAGAAACTCAAGAGGGAGGTGCTTCAATTTAAAGACATAGAAGGAGATTGCTAAATGTGTTTTATGGTCCCTCCTATAGGCTATTACTGTGTAATCAATAACCTATTGGGGAGTGTAAAATATATCACTAGCCACTTTAAACAATGCTACCTGATATAATGTTTACATACCCTACATTATTCATCTCATATGTATATGTATATACTGTACTCTATATCATCTACTGCATCTTTATGTAATACATGTATCACTAGCCACTTTAACTATGCCACTCTGTTTACATACTCATCTCATATGTATATACTGTACTCGATACCATCTACTGTATCTTGCCTATGCCGCTCTGTACCATCACTCATTCAGATATCTTTATGTACATATTCTTTATCCCCTTACACTTGTGTCTATAAGGTAGTAGTTTTGGAATTGTTAGCTAGATTACTTGTTGGTTATTACTGTATTGTCAGAACTAGAAGCACAAGCATTTCGCTACACTCGTATTAACATCTGCTAACCATGTGTATGTGACAAATACAATTTTATTTTATTTGATTTGATTTAGTGTTTTATGATGTTGACCGTTTTTCAAATGATGAAATTAGGCCTACTGAAAATGCATTGTTCAATTGCATTATTAAAACAGGTCTATTCACTCATTTATGATGTTAAAAAAGTAAACTGTACAGCATAATTCATTGCAGCCCCACTACCTTCTCTTTTGACGTTTGTACGCAGTGGTGGTTCTATTCTTGGTCAATGTGTGGTCATATCAATGTAAATATTTGCATATGAACTAAACACAGTTCCACAGTTTAGCCTTGATGATCGTTTTACTGGATGCTTGCCACAACACAATATTTGAGATTATATCCTGTTACATCATTGAACCTCATCCTCTCCATTCTCATGTCATGCTGGTTTTGAACAGGGCTCGGTTGATTTGGGATTCTGATGTTGCGTGTACAGTCCCCTAAATTGTCTGCTCTCCTTTGATCATGTTGTATAGAATTCCACGCAATTACTAGTGTGCTGGTGACACTGTCTGTGATTTATTTAGAATTCAAGGCACACTTAACCAGCATGACTACCACAGCATTCTGCAGCGATACGCCATCCCATCTGGTTTGCTCTTAGTGGGACTACAATTAGTGCTCTTAGTGGGACTACATTGTTTTTCAGCATGATAATGACCCAAAAACACACCTCCAGGCTGTGTAAAGGATTGTTGACCAAGAAGGAGAGTGATGGAGTGCTGCATCAGATGACTTGAACTCCACAATCACCCAACCTCAACCAAGTTGAGATGGTTTGGGATGAGTTGTGAAGAGTGAAGAAAAAGTAGCCAACATGTGCTCAGCATACTCCTTCGAGACTGTTGGAAAGCACTCCAGGTGAAGCTGGTTGAGAGAATGCCAAGAGTGTGCAAAGCTGACATCAAGGCAAAGGGTGGCTATTTTGAAGAATCTAAAACATATTTTGATGTGTTAAACACTTTTTTGGTTACTGCATGATTTCAATTGTGTTTTTTCATAGTTTTGATGTCCTCACTATTCTACAGTGAAGAGAATGACTAGGTGTGTTCAAACTTTTGACTGGTACTGTATGTCTTGCCAGAAGATATATTTTGCTCTCCTTCTTTCATAAAAAAAACCAGAGGATTTTGTGTTTTGTTATCATCACATTGTGGACTACAAAGACGATGATTTCTGTGGCAAGAATCCGCAGGACCACCCTCAGTGTCTGTTTTTGTGTGTGAGAGAAAGAGAATGTGTGTGTGTGTGCTAAAGAGAGAGAGGGAAAGAGTGTGTTTGTGTTGAGTGCAATGGGAAGCCAGCCATTCAGCTCATCTGTCTGTGCACGTGAGTGGGGGAGACACAGATGTGCAGCGCTCGCAGGATTAATGCAAAAAGGAGGGGAGCAGAGCTGAACCTGCATTCTCTCTCTCTCTCTCTCTCTCTCTCTCTCTCTCTCTCTCACACACGTGTGTTGTCTTCTCACCCACATGCATGCACCCTGTTTTCTCCCCAGAGAGTGTGCAGTGCAGAGGCATGGGTCCTGCCTCTGTTCTGCCCTGATAAGGAACTGCAGGGTGTGCATTTAATCTATGATGAATGATGTAGGTGTAAGACAATTTGGTCGAATGCAGAACGTAGTGTACAGAACATTCTGCCAAGTGCACTAGTGGTGCTGGTCGCTTGACTAGTACACTCAGAGAAGCATTCCAATTACATAATAATCTCAGAATGTGAGCTCATGGTAATTCTCTCTCTCTCTCTCTCTCTCTCTCTCTCTCTCTCTCTCTCTCTCTCTCAGGAACAGCAGGAATATCTTTGATTTGCAGGATCCTGGCTTTGCATGTCGAGAGCGTTGCTTCGAACCCTCTCCCTCACCCCATTATGTACAACGCTCTTGTCATGTGCAGATGTTAAGTGTGTAGCAGAGGAGGCTGGTGGGAGGAGCTTTATCAGGACAGGCTCATTGTTATGGCGTGGTTGATGTGGTTGATGTGTTTGATACCGTTCCAATAATTCCAGCCATTCCAACGAGCCCGTTCTCCTATAGCTCCTCCCAACAGCCTCTTCTGGCATGTAGGTAACCCTCGTAAATAATAGAGTGACGGCTTTAACCATGGCACTTTTTCACGTTTTTAAACGGCTTCAACTCTACACTAGAGAATGTGGACAGACGAAATTAGATGGTTTCTTTCATATTTATATCTTGACAAATTAACATTAACGTTAAAACGGTTCCAAACGTATTGTCTTCAAAACATTGATTAACCCTTAGACCAAGGAGATGGTGGTGCGTGTTGCATTATTCCCGTCTAGTGTCACATTGCAATTGCTGCACTCACGGTAAATGAGGCAACCCGACTCCTTGAAATAAGGTGCGCTGGTGCTCCCTCTGGTGGAAAGAAGAAAGGCATGTTGAATGCACCGATCAGCTACACTGTGATGTGCGAATATGCTACGATCACGATGATATTCACACACTTTGATAGTGTGTCAAATGGAACCCCAAGTAGTGACCCGAGTTATGAAGGGTCTCATGACCAAGTGGCCGTACGCATATGAAGTGTAAAAGTACTAAGGAGCAAATGGAAATTGCATGTTGAGCTCAAGCTTATGCCAAGGTCGCACAGAAGAATTGGTTGTGCAAGAGCCCTCCAGAAGGCCAATGATAGTATTTGACACTTACCGCCAACTCCACCCCAAATTCCAGCCCCTCCTCTCTGGCGGCAAGTATAGGCAACCAAAAGTCAAAACAAACAGAGCCAGGGACTCTTTTATTTCAAATTCAATACTGTAACTTAATAAAATGTTGGACTAATAGCACTTTAGCACTTGCACATGAATTAACATGTTCAAGCAGGCCATTTTTTGACATTTCTATCATGAACCTGCACTTATCCAGTCTACTTGCTCACAAATATCCTTCGCGATTTTAATGTTGCTTTTTAATGTGTCTGGTCTGCATGTATTGTGAATGCTGCAAAAATGAATGGCCTCTTTGAGGACATTAAAGCTTTCTGAATCTGTTAAGCACTAATGTGTAATATGCTGGAATGATGACTCTCCATTTGAAGCCTTCTAAACCTAGATTAGTTAGAGTCAAAACAGTGAATGAGTGTCGTCAATTCAAGAGGTGACTTGTTCTGCTCCGCCTGAGAGTCTTTTGCTAACGTTAAAGGAGCAATTATTGAAGGCCCAGAGTTACATGGAGGTGCATGAAGGGGCACAATGCTACATTCTTCAACACGTTGAAACACAGTTAAGAGGGGGATTTTACTATGATTTAGGTGTTGGCTCAAGGGTGCTGTTAGAGGAATAGGCACACCCCAAGGTTAACATCTACGAAAAATGACTTACATATTGACATAGAAATTCATTTGCAACTTCTGAAAAACATTGAATGCGTGTAGGTTCTATCCCTTTGGACCAACTGTATCCAAGTCCTCCATGTCAGAAAAACATTCTAAAATGCGTAGGGAAAAGAGTTACACAACGTGTGTTCTCACAGTGGTTGCAGATTTGCTGAATCCCTCCGGTGAGGTGTGGCAGAGCAGAGGTTATGTTTAATGTTTGTCAAAGCTGATATTTGGTTGAGATAATGTTAAATAATATAATTTCCAGTTGCTCAAAACACAGCATAATAGCCAAAGCATAACTTTCCCCAACCATTTACTTGTAAATAAGAACATTTCATAAATGGTGATAGAATTATACATAGATAAGAGAACAAATATCTTCGAATATCATTTCTGGGGTTAAAATGTTAGGCCCTGGCCGATATCATGTTACTCATGCCGATGACTTCTCTCTCTCTGTCATCAGCTCAAAATCTAGCGGCTGCTGGCAGAAGTTACACTCCCCTGACGAGTGAAGCTTCAGCTCCAGACCTACCTCCTTCCAGGCCTTCACCAGATGCTCTGTGGAGAGAAAAACATTCATATTTAATCAATCACAATTGTAACTACTGGATTCAAAACCACAAAGACTCATTGGGGTGTGTGCTTACCGAAAAAGTACTGCATTATCTGGGGTGTGATGTGTGGTGGGGGCGATGCGGAGGCCCTCCTCTCCCCGGGCCACCATGGGGTAATTGATGTCTTGCACGTAGATGTGGTAGCGAGACATCATGATGTCACACACCTCTGTATTCTTCGCAGGGTCCACCACCTGGAACAAGGGGTCAAAGATTAATCATCAGGTGATAATATAAATTGCTTTCTTCAGGGATGAAATATAACATCCAAAGTTGATAGGATTTTCCGTCTCTCGTTTCCATGGTTTGAATCTTGATTAACAGGCCAGGCTTACCCTGACAGGGATGATGTGGCTGGGGCAGTGGACCGTGGACTGAGTCCATCAGCATCTGGTGCAGCAGCTTGATGTTCCTCTGGTGTTTCCTGCGCAGCACGCGGCCCTCCTCCCCATTCAGGGTCTGGATGGACTCCCGGGCCAAGGCCAACAGCATGGGGGGCAGCGAGGTGAAGATGAAGCCTACTGCGTAGGAGCACACAGTGTCCACCAGGGCACCAGGGCACCAGGGCATTGGTACCGACGATGTAGCCGCCAACTAAACCAAGCGCCCTACCTGTGAAGAATAAATGAGGTAAGGTAAGGCATAAACCAGGTAAAGATGTATTTAATTAATATGACGATCTGGGTGAGTTAAATATTTGATAAACACCCATATTAATTTGAGCTTTTTTTTTCTCTTTCGGAGAGTGTTTATCAACCATTAATTGTTGCAATTTTTTAAAAACAGATTTTTCAAATGTTCATCCACTTTTTGAATGAAGGTTTGTGAACTAATGTGTGTATGATTTTTTTGGATTGAAAGCGGTGGAAAAAGTACTCAATTGTCATACTTAAAGTAAAAGTAAAGATACCTTAATAGAAAATGATTCAAGTAATAGTGAGTCACCCAGTAAAGTACTACTTGAGTAAAAGTCTAAAAGTCTAAGTATTTGGTTTTAAATATACTTAAGTATAAATAGTAAATGTAATTGCTAAAATATATCAAAAGCAAAAGTATAAATGATTTCAAATACCTTATATTAAGCAAACCAGACGGCACTATTTTCTTGCCAGGGGCACACTCCAACACTCAGACATCATTTACAAACGAAGAGAGTGTTTAGTGAGTCCGCCACGTCATGGGCAGTGGGGAAGACCAGGGATATTCTCTTGATAAGTGCGTGAATTAGATAATTTTCCGTTTTAAAATTGACTTTTGGGGCTCAAGTAAAATGTATGGAGTAAAAAGTATATTATTTTCTTTCGGTATGTACAGTAGTAAAGTAAAAGTAAAAGTTGTCAAAAATATAAATAGTTCAGTACAGAAAACCCCCAAAACTACTTAAGTAGTACTTTCAACTTTCAAAACGAGACAGCCTATAGGGAGGAGGTGAGAGACCTGGCCGGGTGGTGCCAGAATAACAACCTATCCCTCAATGTAACCAAGACTAAGGAGATGATTGTGGACTACAGGAAAAGGAGGACCGAGCACGCCCCCATTCTCATCGACGGGGCTGTAGTGGAGCAGGTTGAGAGCTTCAAGTTCCTCTGTGTCCACATCAACAACAAACTAGAATGGTCCGAACACACCAAGACAGTCGTGAAGAGGGCATGACAAAGCCTAATACCCCTCAGGAAACTAAAATATTTGGCATGGGTCCTGAGATCCTCAAAATGTTCTACAGGGCCCAGTACATCACTGGGGCTAAGCTGCCTGCCTTCTAGGACCTCCACACCAGGCGGTGTCAGAGGAAGGCCCTAAAAATAGTCAAAGACCCCAGCCACCCTAGTCATAGACTGTTTTCTCTAGTACCGCAAGGCAAGCGGTACCGGAGTGCCAAGTCTAGGACAAAAAGGCTTCTCAACAGTTTTTATCCCCAAGCCATAAGACTCCTGAACAGGTAATCAAATGGTTACCCGGACTATTTGCATTGTGTGCCTCCCCCAACCCCTCTTATTACGCTGCTGCTACTTTCTGTTTATCATATATTTGTAGTCACTTTAACTATACATTTATGTACATACTACCTCAATTGGGCCAACCAACTAGTGCTCCCGCACATTGGCTAACCGGGCTATCTGCATTGCTATCTGCGTCCATGGAGAGCACCATCTCAAAGGCCACAATCATAAGGGTGGTAGGGTCAGACTTAAGTAGCAGCACTATTACATGTTTGATGTCGTTGTGATGGAAGATTCACTTCTTGGCCCCGCTGTTCCTTCTACCCTGCATCACATCATTCTGTCCATGAGCATGTCATAGAATGTAAAATGAATCTACTATAGAACCCGGGAAAGAACAAGGGTATGA
The DNA here is from genome assembly GCF_013265735.2 of Oncorhynchus mykiss. Taxonomy (NCBI): domain Eukaryota; kingdom Metazoa; phylum Chordata; class Actinopteri; order Salmoniformes; family Salmonidae; genus Oncorhynchus; species Oncorhynchus mykiss. The sequence continues at coordinate 37,640,971 of NC_048573.1, forward strand.
AAAACTATTCCGTTTGGATCAGTCATAATCGGTCTTCTCACCTTTGTGCCCCACTCACATGATGGCCTGAAAGGCTCTGGGTCGCCGGCTCATGCCCAGGTCGTCATTGCTGCACCACACAGACACGTCTCTCTTCATGAGAAGCGACTCTGAGCAGTTGTCTGCCATGGGGAAGGACTTGGCGCGCCCTTTCACCGTAGTAAACATCCGGTAGCTGTGATCTTTCTTCCTGGTGTCAATCTTCTTCTCGAAGAACTTGTGGTAGTGGAAGTTGGCACACGCTGCAAGAGAAATAACGACGGGTAAGGTCTTTGTCACTGTAGTTTGGATGCAGCCTCTTTCTAAAATCAAGGATGCCTGAACAGTCGATACACAAAAATATAACGTGTAGCCCCAAGTGTACCAGGATACATGTGAGCAGGTGTTTACCTTCGTGCAGGTTGTCTCGTAGTAAGTGAGAGACCTTAGGGGGGCGCTGTTTCAGCATGTTCTTCAGGGTGCCTGGGTCGGCCCTGTCAGCATAAAGGGGGATGAAGATGGTTTAAAAGAGTGATCAACTAGACTCCTACAGTAGCAAAACCACTTCCACCTCACCTAGGTAGCTTTTACGAGTGGTTCTACTAGACTAGGTGTAGTATGACAAAAGTCCTGGGATTTCTTGAAAGGTGACTATCCACACCAAGCTTTCATAACACACATATAACTGCTTACACAACTGAGTGGAAAAGGTCAAAGACCGCTCGCATTCTTACCTGTGTAGACTGTACTCCTGTCCTGTATTTCCTCTGACAGCTCGATGCGGGCCTCCCTCACCACGTTGGTGTTCTTCTGCACCATTTCAGCCACCAGGACGGGGAATTTGGAGCACACCGGCTGGCCAGGATGGGGCATTGGGTGGCCCGGGGGTAGCTGGACCACCTGCTCTGACTCTACCATCAACAACAGGAGGACATTTGATTAACTTAAATACATGTATCTGTCTTTGATTGAATTGTGTAGGCCTATTAGTGCACTGAGGAAAATATGAAAATACACCGAGCAGAAATATAAACTCAACATGCAAAAATTACAAATATTTTGCTGAGTTACAATTCACGTAAGGAAATCAATATACCCTCATGAAGACAGCTAGTCTGTCGAAACGTTGGAAATGAGATTATTAAATGATTTAATCTGAGCTCCTAGAGTGTGCGGCTCTCCTTTTCGTTTTCATGTAAGGAAATCAGTCAATTTAATTACATTCATTCGACCCTAATCTATGGATTTCACATGACTGGGAATACAGTTATGCATCTGTTGGTCACAGATACTTTAAAAGAAAAGGGAGGGTGTGGATCAGAAAACCAGTCAGTGTCTGGTGTGACCACCATTTGCCTCATGCAGCGTGACACATCTCGTTTATATAGAGTTGATCAGGCTGTTGATTGTGACTTGTGGAATGTTGTCCCACTCCACTTCAATGACCTGTGCAAAGTTGCTGCATATTGGCAGGAACTGGAACACCCTGCCGTACACGTCGATCCAGAGCATTCCAAACATGCTCAATGGGTGACATGTCTGGTGAGTATGCAGGCCATGGAAGAACTGGGACATTTTCAGCAACCAGGAATTGTGTACAGATCCATGCACATGGGGCCGTGTATTATCATGCTGAAACATGAGGTGATGGCGGCGGATGAATGGCACGACAATGGGCATCAGGATCTAGTCACGGTATCTCTGTGTATTTAAATTGCCAGATATCAAATGCAAATGTGTTTGTTGTCCGTAGCTTATGCCTGCCCATACCATAACCCAACCACCATCATAGGGCACTCTATTCACAACGTTGACATCAGCAAACCACTCACTCACAAAACGTCTACATCTTGTACAGTTGAAACCGGGATTCATTTGTGAAGAGCACACGTCTCCAGCGTGCAAATGCCCATCGAAGGTGAGCATTTGCCCACTGAAGTCAGTTACGAGGCCGAACTGCAGTCAGGTCAAGACACTGGTGAGGATGACAAGCACTCAGATTAACTCCCCTGAGACTGTGTCTGAAAGTTTGTGCAGAAATTCTTCGGTTGTGCAAACCCACATCTTCATCAGCTGTCCGGGTGGCTGGTCTCAGAGGATCCAGCAGGTGAACAAGCTGGATGTGGAGGTCCTGGGCTGGTGTGGTTACACCTGGTCTGCGGTTGTGAGGCCGGTTGGATGTACTGCCAAATTCTATAAAACTTTGGAGGCGGCTTACGGTAGAGAAATGAACATTCAATTCTGGTGGACATTCCTGCAGTCAGCATGCCAATGGCACACTCCCTCAAAACTTGTGGCATTGTGTTGTGTGACAAAACTGCACATTTTAGAGTGGCCTTTTATTGTCCTTAGCACAAGATGCACCTGTGTGATTATCATGCTGTTTCATCAGCTTCTTGATATTCCACACCTGTGAGGTGGATGGATTATCTTGGCAAAGTAGAAATGCTCACTAAAAGGGATGTAAAGAAATGTGTGCACAAAATTTGAGAGAAATACGCTTTTTGTGCATATGGAACATTTCAGGGATCTTTTATTTCAGTTCATGGGACCAATAAATGTTGCATTTACATTTCTGTTCAGTCTAACCAATCTATGGTTTAGTTTTTTGACCATGTCAAGGAAAATATTTCAGAAAATAACAATAGGTTTCCCAACTTCACTTGAACTCCTAAAAATCTAACTTCAATAGAGCAGGCTGAGTAATATGATAAGGATGGGTGTGGTTTGCTCTCCGCAGAGTAAAACTGACACATTCACATTCTCAAAGTCAACTCTGGTTATTAACACCAACACTGGGGTTCTTTTACACTTATGAGTGTTAATGTAACAATTACAGAGATCATTTAACACCCGAATCAACACTAGAATGTTACACTAGGTAACTAGGTAACTAGTTAACACTGGCCAATTTGATGGGGATGATTTTGATTGACAAAACTATAGCTTAGTTTAGATTAAACTGTGCAACAATTTGCAGGCTTCCTTCAAAAAGCAATCTATTTTTGTTTGCCTTTCAGAGCAAACACCAAAGAACTAATCAGCATATAGCTAACCTTACCTAGATAGCTAGGAGTCAATACTTCTGATGCCCTATTATGTTGCAGCTTGCGCCTAGCCCAAATTCATGATATTAATAAGAGCTAAACATTTGCATTTGGATTTTGTCTTTTTTGTTTACGTAGAACAAAATAAATGTCAGAATTGTAAATATAAATGTCAAGTCAGTGGGTGGCAATTGACAACCTGTTTTTTCTCTGATAAGCAGCAAAAAAAGAGAGATCACACCACACTTGGCTGGTGAAATTGGATGGTTAACCCGTAGACTATACAGTGCATTCGAAAAGTATTCAGACCCCTTGACTTTTTCCAAAACCCTCATCAATCTACACATACAGTGGGGCAAAAAGTATTTAGTCAGCCACCAATTGTGCAAGTTCTCCCACTTAAAAAGATGAGAGAGGCCTGTAATTTTCATCATAGGTACACTTCAAATATGACAGACAAAATGAGAAAAAAATCCAGAAAATCACACTGTAGGATTTTTAATGAATTTATTTGCCATTTATGGTGGAAATAACAAAAGTTGGTCAATAACAAAAGTTTATCTCAATACTTTGGATATACCCTTTGTTGGCAATGACAGAGATCAAACGTTTTCTGTAAGTCTTCACAAGGTTTTCACACACTGTTGCTGGTATTTTGGCCCATTGCAGATCTCCTCTAGAGCAGCGATGTTTTGGGGCTGTTGCTGGGCAACACAGACTTTCAACTCCCTCCAAAGATTGTCTATGGGGTTGAGATCTGGAGACTGGCTTGGCCACTCCAGGACCTTGAAATGCTTCTTACGAAGCCACTCCTTCGTTTCCCAGGCGGTGTGTTTGGGATCATTGTCATGCTGAAAGACCCAGCCACGTTTCATCTTCAATGCCCTTGCTGATGGAAGGAGGTTTTCACTCAAAATCTTACGATACATGGCCCCATTCATTCTTTCCTTTACACGGATCAGTCGTCCTGCTCCCTTTGCAGAAAAACAGCCCCAAAGCATGATGTTTCCACCCCCATGCTTCACAGTAGGTATGGTGTTCTTTGGATGCAACTCAGCATTCTTTGTCCTCCAAACATGACGAGTTGAGTTTTTACCAAAAGTTATATTTTGGTTTCATCTGACCATATGACATTCTGCCAATCTTCTTCTGGATCATCCAAATGCTCTCTAGCAAACTTCAGACGGAACTGGACATGTACTGGCTTAAGCAGGGGGACACGTCTGGCACTGCAGGATTTGAGTCCCTGGCGGCGTAGTGTGTTACTGATGGTAGGCTTTGTTACTTTGGTCCCAGCTCTCTGCAGGTCATTCACTAGGTCCCCCCGTGTGGTTCTGGGATTTTTGCTCACCGTTCTTGTGATCATTTTGACCCCACGGGGTGAGATCTTGTGTGGAGCCCCAGATCGAGGGAGATTATCAGTGGTCTTGTATGTCTTCCATTTCCTAATAATTGCTCCCACAGTTGATTTCTTCAAACCAAGCTGCTTACCTATTGCAGATTCAGTCTTCCCAGCCTGGTGGAGGTCTACAATTTTGTTTCTGGTGTCCTTTGACAGCTCTTTGGTCTTGGCCATAGTGGAGTTTGGAGTGTGACTGTTTGAGGTTGTGGACAGGTGTCTTTTATACTAAAAACAAGTTCAAACAGGTGCCATTAATACAGGTAACGAGTGGAGGACAGAGGAGCCTCTTAAAGAAGAAGTTACAGGTCTGTGAGAGCCAGAAATTTTGCTTGTTTGTAGGTGACCAAATACTTATTTTCCACCATCATTTGCAAATAAATTAAATAAAAATCCTACAGTGTGATTTTCTTGATTTTTTCTCTCTCATTTTGTCTGTCATAGTTGAAGTGTACCTATGATGAAAATTACAGGCCTCTCTCATATTTTTAAGTTGGAGAACTTGCACAATTGGTGGCTGACTAAATACTTTTTTGCCCCACTGTAATACCCCATAATGACAGAGTAAAACATTTTTTTTTCACATTTATTACAAATATTTTTTTAAATATTGAGCTCAGGTGTATCATGTTTTAATTGATCATCCTTGAGATGTTTTTACAACATGATAGGAGTCCACCTGTGGTAAATTCAATTGATTGGACATGATTTGGAAAGTCATACACCTTTCTATATAATGTCCCACAGTTGACAGTGCATGTCAGGTAAAACCAAGCCATGCGGTTGAAGGAATTGCCTGTAGAGCTCTAAGACAGGATTGTGTCGAGGCACAGATCTGAGAAAAAAAACTAAAAAGTCTGCAGCATTGAAGGTCCCCAAGAACACAGTGGCCTCCATCATGTTTAAATGGAAGACTCTTCCTTAAGCTGGCCGCCCAGCCAAACTAGACAATCAGGGGGGAAGGGCCTTGGTCAGGGAGGTGACCAAGAACCCGATGGTCACTCTAACAGAGCTCCAGAGTTCCCCTGTGGAGATTGGAGAACCTTCTAGAAGGACAACCATCTCTGCTGCACTCTACCAGTCAGTCCTTTATGATAGCGTGGCCAGGTGGAAGCCACTCCTCAGTAAAAGGCACATGACAGCCTGCTTTGGGTTTGCCAAGAGGCACTTAAAGGACTCTCAGACCATGAGAAACAAGATTTACTCGTCTGATGAAACCAAGATTTAGCTATTTGACCTGAATACCAAATGTCACGCCTGGAGGAAACCTGGCACCATTCCTACAGTGAAGCATGTTGGTGGCAGCATCATACTGTGGGGATGTTTTTCAGCGGCAAGGACTGGGAGACTAGTCAGGATCGAGGCAAAGATGAACGAAGCAAAGTACCAAGAGTTCCTTGATGAAAACCTGCTCCAGAGCTCCGAGGACCTCAGACTGGGGCAAAGGTCCACCTTCCAAAAGGGAATAAAAACAATTTCATCCATTTTAGAATAAGGCTGTAATGTAACAAAATGTGGAGAAACTCAAGGGGTCTGAATACTTTCCGAATGCACTGTGTAAGGGTTGCCACTCCAGGGCCATAGTCGCAAACATTAGAACATGTTTAGGTTTTATTTAAAGTTAAATTGTCAATGTAGTTGCACGTGATAAGTAACCTGGCAAATTTTTCCCTGTAGACAACAAATCAAAGTTTATTGCTCGCATACACAGTTCAGCAGTAAAATGCTTGTTACTAGCTCCTACTGTAACAATGCAGTAAAATGTCAAACGAGTACACAAATAATTATAACATTTAAATATACAAGAAATGATTAAAAACCCAAAATAGCACTGTAACAGTTATACAAATGCAATATTTATGTACACCAGATTAATTTACATAAGCTATACTCAGAATTATTTGCAGTAAACTCAGCAAAAAAAAGAAGCGTCACTTTTTCACGATCCTGTCTTTGAAAGATAATTTGTAAGTATCCAAATAACTTCACAGATCTTAAACACTGTTTCCCATGCTTGTTCAATGAACCATAAACAATTAATGAACATGCACATGTGGAACGGTCTTTAAGACACTAACAGCTTACTAACAGCAATTAAGGTCACAGTTTGGAACTCTGAGCACATTAAAGAGGCCTTTCTACTGACTCTGAAAAACACCAAAAGAAAGATGGCCGGGGTCCCTGCTCATCTGCGTGAACGTGCCTTAGGCATGCTGTAAGGTGGCGTGAGGACTGCAGATGTGGCCAGGGCAATAAATTGCAATATCCATACTGTGAGACGCCTAAGACAGCACTACAGAGAAACAGGACGGACAGCTGATCGTCCTCGCAGTGGCAGACCACGTGTAACAACATCTGCACAGGATCGGTACATCCGAACATCACACCTGCGGGACAGGTACAGGATGGCAACAACAACTGCCCGTGTTACACCAGGAACGCACAATCCCCACATCAGTGCTCAGACTGTCTGCAATAGGCTGAGAGAGGCTGGACTGAGGACTTGTAGGCTTGTTGTAAGGCAGGTCCTCACCAGACATCACTGGCAACAATGTCGCCTATGGGCACAAACCCACCGTCGCTGGACCAGACATGACTAGCAAAAAGCATCATGGTCTCGGGCGGTGTGTCACAGCATCATCGGACGAGCTTGTTGTCATTGCAGGCAATCTTACAGGGAAGACATCCTACAGGGAAGACATCTTACAGGCATCTTACAGACATCTTACATCCTCCTCCCTCATGTGGTACCCTTCCTGCAGGCTCATCCTGACATGACCCTCCAGCATGACAATGCCACCTGCCATACTGCTCATTCTGTGCATAATTTCCTGCAAGACAGGAATGTCAGTGTTCTGCCATGGTCAGCGAAGAGCCCGGATCTCAATCCCATTGAGCACGCCTGGGACCTGTTGGATCAGAGGGTGAGGGCTAGGGCCATTCCCCCCAGAAATGTCCAGCAACTTGCAGGTGCCTTGGTGGAAGAGTGGGATAACATCTCACAGCAAGAACTGGCAAATCTGGTGCAGTCCATGAGGAGGAGATGCACTGCAGTACTTAATGCAGCTGGTGGCCACACCAGATACTGACTGTTACTTTTAATTTTGAGCCCCCCCTTTGTTCAGGAACACATTATTCAATTTCTGTCAGTCACATGTCTGTGGAACTTGTTCAGTTTATGTCTCAGTTGTTGAATCTTATGTTCATACAAATATTTACACATGTTAAGTTTGCTGAAAATGAAAGCAGTTGACAGTGAGATGTTTATTTATTTTTTCTGAGTTTAGATATATATTAGAGTGAGCTATGTCAAGAATCCATGTCATGTCAAGAAATAAATATGCGGTGTGTGTTAATACAATTTCAGTTACACTGTTTATAAACTGCATATTTGTATGTAAATACTGGATTTTTGCATTTTCTTGGATACAGTATTAGAAATAGTAGAATGAGCTATGTCAAGACTACAGTATTTAAATACACAGTGTAAAAGGGGAAGTGTCCAGTAGTTTCATTTCTCTATAACATGGGACAGCAGTGTGGGCTGTGCTTGTGTGTGAGTGCGTGTGTGAGTGTGTGTGTGTGTGTGCGTGTGTTTGTGAGTATGAGGTGTGTGTGCGTGTGTGTGATAACTTGTGTGTGTTTTGTGTGAGTGAGAGTGCATCGCCAGACACATAGGCAACTGCCACTGTTACACAAATAATAGTCACTAATATAGGCTATATTACATCGACGTATAGGCCTACACTTACATGTACAATGGTTTACATGCATTTTTATAACCATCGCAAATCAAATCAAATTGTGTTGGTCACATACACATGGTTAGCAGATGTTAATGCGAGTGTAGCGAAATGCTTGTGCTTCTAGTTCCGACAGTACAGTAACATCTAACAAGTAACCTAACAGTTCCACGGCAACTACCTAATACATACAAAGCTAAAGGGATGGAATACGAATATGTACATGTAAATATATGGATGAGTGATGACCAAGCGGCATAGGCAAGATGCAATAGATGGTATAAGATACAGTATACACATGAGATGAGTAGTGTAAGATACGTCAACAGTATTAAAGTGACTAGTGATCCATTTATTTAAGTGGCCAATGATTTGCGTCTGTATGTAGGCAGCAGCCTCTCTGTGTTAGCGATGGCTGTTTAACAGTCTGATGGCCTTGAGATAGAAGCTGTTTTTCAGTCTCTCGGTCCCAGCTTTGATGCACCTGTACTGACCATCTACTTTGTCACGTATGTGTTATTTGACTCCAGGACCAACAATATTCTTTCCCTCAAATAAAATACCTTGCCCTGTGGGGAGTTCGAACTTGCGGCTATTGCAATCACGTCGTCTCTGGCCTTGTCGCTTTAGTGCATCTCACCACCAATTAGTGATAGCAGTAAGCAGTCAATTACAGCTGTTTTACAAGACCACAAGCGTCTTCAACGTCACCCCCCCCCCCCCCACCCCGATGTACGAACATTAACTTACATGTTGTATAATCCTCCTACATCTTTATTGCTGTGAAAGCACATTCATATGTGTGAAACGGATAGGCGAATACAAGCTGTGTCAAATGTTAGTAAGTAGCCTAGTAAATGATGCGATGATCATGCAATATTGGCACTCAACACTTGAGACAGACCAAGTAAAGGGAAACGAAAGTAAACCTTAAATTTGGAGGTTTAAATATATCCCCTTGGTGGCCTAGTTCACCTCTTTAAAAATCGCAGAAATGCCATTTGTTTGTGGAGAAAAAGTTTTAAACTTTGATAGGCTTACGCAGAATTTGTTACAGGAAATAATCACTGCCACCTGGTGAGGTTAGTATGGGGCTAAAGGCGTCCGCATGCTTCCCAGCTGAAACAGTTCAGAAAAGTTTGTGCATATTATGACGACATTTTGTGACGATTTTGCTCGTTTTGGACTTGGACAAGTTTTTGGGGGCAAATATATTTTTTAAGTCTTTGCCCCCTCGTCGGTGATTGGTCAACATAAGGGATTCTTCAAAAAAGTGCCTGTTGTCATATTATGCACATTTTTGCACCAAACATCCTAGTCAGATGCAAAATTGCTCGACAAAGATCTCAGCAAAAACATCAACATTAAAGTTGCACTAGGCAGGAATCGCGCCGCCATTTCCTGGTTGCTAAAACTCTAATAGTTTGCCTAATTTCAGTTTAGGTGAGAAAATAAGCTAGTATAGTGTAGAGAATCATTGTACCATCTAAACCGGCCGCTGTTAAATATATTTTCCATAACCAAAAAGTGTACAAAACCAAAAGTAAAAGAAGCAAAAACAAAACTTAAGATTGGGATGCATAGAAAAAGCACACATAGAACATATCTACTGCTTCTTCTACTTTCTTCCACGTAGAATAACTCGCATGTCTATGTGACATATTGCCACTTTAATTACACATTTCTTGAGTTATCTATATAGATTCATTCTGACTATTTTAAGGAAGTGTATACTGGCTAAGGCATCTCAAAATTGACAAATAGTACTATTGCCAATTTTTTAAAGCAAAGTTTTTTTGCGGGAGTACTATGCACGCATACTTGTTCAGTTCAGTGAGGCATGCTGTAGCCTTTACGTGTGCCAGTTTATCTGATGGGATTGGACCAGCTACAATGTAGCATTCTATCTCCTGCAAGTAAATTGAAGATTTGAATTGACTGATGTGCATTTTGCCAAGTGTGATGACAGCCTACTGCGTCAGTGGGCACACCAAGCTGGATGCACAATTACTAACAGCCAGTGTCTGTATGTCACAGTGTCTAAATGCCCTCCCACAGGATTTGTTTGAGGATGATACCATAACCTCTATGGAAAGTATGCAATACCTCCCATAGAACTAGACCAGCCAATACTACCAAGAGTCCAACGAAACGTCAGACAATACACATTTACCTTTTTAGTATCCAGACACAAATAAAAAACACTGCAACTATACCACATCTATACATGAGCGCTTGAATCCAGCCAAAATCAATTCCCACATCTCACCACAGAGTGGCAATGTGCGATCATATCCAGCCCCCCGTAGCGCAGCTTGTTGGGCAGGTAGACCCGGCTATGGACCCCAGGGACTGGATCTCAGCTTTCACCTTGGTCTGTTGCATCGTTTCCATCTGCAACAAGGACAAAACATGCGTTCTTAAGAGATTTGCAAGAGGAGGGATGTGCAAACAGAGTTGTGCCTGGACCACAAGGTGTGATCTGATCTATTTCACAAAAGAGCTGGTAGCTAGATCAATACATACTAGGTCATACAATTGGCGAAAGATCAGAACTGGTCTGTCTGTGGAAACTAGTGATGCACGGGTCTGCTGTTTGTCCATCCCCCCGACCTTCAATTGCAAATAACCCATCCGCAACTGCCTGACTATGTTAAAGTGAAAATCTGAAGCACGCACCCGAGCCTAACCTTCAAATACAGAAAATGCACTGTACAGTTCCATTTTTTGTTATTGAACAATTACGTTTATCTTCAAGTTATTCATTTCTTTATTGAATATTTAGGCCTATTGAATAATAGCCTAATATCTTGCTGAAAGAATACAAATCTAACAATAGCCTAAATTGACACCTTGCGCATGCTTTGTGAGAGGAAAAATGGTAAATTAATAAATCATACCTTGCACATGCTTTGTGAAAATGCACTGTACAAATTAGGCTACTTTGCCCTTGAACAATGTACTGAGCATTTCCGTTTTACATGAGCATTTAGGCTTACGTTGGAACTCCTTCAAGACAGTTGGAAAGGCATTCCTCATGAAGCTGGTTGAGAGAATTCCAAGAGTGTGCAAAGCTGTCATCAAGGCAAAGGGTGTCTACTTTAAATAATATAAAATATGTTTTGATTTGTTTAATGTGCTAGTTAATAGTTGTGATGTCTTCACTATTATTCTACAATGTAGAATATAGTAAAAAATGTATATATGTCAGTTCATGCTGCAAGACCTCTGTTAGGATAGAGGATGTCCTCCGGAAGTTGTCATAATTACTGTGTAAGTCTAAGGGGGAGAGAAACATGAGCCTTTTAGCTTTTGTATTGAAGTCAATGTACCCAGAGGAGGACAGAAGCTAGCTGTCCTCCGGCTACATTATGGTGCTACCCTACAGAGGGCTGTTGAGGCTATTGTTGACCTTCATAGCAAAACAGTGTGTTATAATCAATTATAGCTTTATCTAAAAGGAATATCTTTTGAAATGTTTCACTTAAAAAAAAAAATGAAATTCACTGAGGAGGATGGTCCTCCCCTTCCTCCTCTGAGGAGCCTCCACTGCTAAAAACACACTCAGAGAATGCCGCTTACGTGTCATAAAACAGGAGTGAAGGACTACAAGCTTACAGTTTCTTCAGAGGAGGTTAGTGGAGACTAGGGGCATGTTTACGACACAGACCGACCCACCTGGCTTTCAGCTATTCTCTGAGTGGGTTGAGAGGTGTAATACAAACTCTTTCTCCTGCCCCCCGTAACTCTAAGTTGCTTTGGATGATGGTCTTCGAAATGACAATACTAAGATAAATATATAAATTCTGTTGCTACAACTGAAACAAAGGAAATACCCTGAAACATAGTAAATGCTCCCTCCATTTATGTCCGAACAACAGAAGATGTGGATGTTTTGATCATGAATTGTGCAGTGGTGGGGGGGGGGGGGGGGGGGGGCGTACTAGCAAACAATAAAAAAAAGTTTATATTCAAGGTTAAGTGAAAGCATCAGCCAATTAAAATCGCTGACGTAGTTGCACGCGATCAAAGGCAACGTGTTAGCTGTTAGACACTGCACAGGCCATGTTCGATAATGTACAGAAATACATAGGCATGGGAGGACTCATCACTGACCTGTACTTGTAGATGCACATGATCTCAATGCCTGGGAGAGAGAGAGAGAAGAGAGCGAGAAGAGAGAGAGAGAGAGAAGAGAGAGCGAGAGAGAGAGAGAGAGAGAGAGAGAGAGAGAGAGAGAGAGAGAAGAGAGAGAGAGAAGAGAAAGAGAGAGAGAGACAGAAAGAGAGAGAGAGAGAAGAGAGAGAGAGAGCGAGATAGAGAGAGAGAAGAGAGAGATAAAAGAGAGAGATAAAAGAGAGAGAGAGAGAGAGAGAGAGAGAGAGAGAGAGAAGAGAAGAGAGCGAGAGAGAGAGAGAGAGAAGAGAGAGAAGAGAGAGAGAGAAGAGAGAGAGAGAGAGAGAGAGAAAGAAGAGAGAGAGAGAGAGAGAGAGAGAGAGAGAGAGAGAGAAGAGAGAGAGAGAGCGAGAGAGAGAGAGACTACAATCACTACCATACCAGAGCAATTATCCTTTGAGACATGTAGCTAAGGGGAGATAGAACAAAGCATTACACATGCGACTTTCCATGCGATGTGAGGAGAGAGGAGGGGAGCAGAGAGGTGCCGTATGGAGAGGGACAGTCGATGTCATTGAGTCCAGGGGCCCCAGTGTGATGATTCCACTAGGCTAGAACACACTAACACAAACAATACCCATTCCAACTACCATGACACATCAGATAGGGAGGGGTCTGTGGGCTTAGCAGGACACGCAACCCCTCTGTGTGTGCGTGATAGGACACAAGAGTGGAGAGTAGTATTACTATAAGGGTCAGCATCCACCAGAGCAAAAATGGGGATGTGCAGGGTGTCCCAAAGCTTTCTCCCCATCAGCCTGCTGTTCACATCTGGGACACCTTTACCCTGACACACACACACAAAACAGATTCAGAATAGGTGTGATTGACACATTCAGTTTAAAGCAACCATGAGAACAGAGAAACCATGAGTTAGCGTTCAAGCTAAAACTGATAATGAGATATCAATCTGGCTGTTTGGTTAACATGTGATTTATGCAACACACAAACAGTGGAGATAATGAAAGTAAATAGCTTGAGGTTGTTTTCTTTTCTGAACAGTTATGCTGTTAAACCGAGTGATTAGTACATGGGTTGAACTTGGAAATTGTGGCCAGAGAGGTGAACACAGGATTCAATAGGTTTGGGATAGGAGACTACGGATCTCTGTTATGTTGTTGAAATGGGAGGAGTTTTAGTGTTGCGGACATAGATGGTGGATGATGTTACCGCATAACAAATATCTAACACCATATGCATATTCGACAGGGACCTGACCGTACTGTGACGATCCTACGACGCTGGGGGGACGTAGTCAGGGTGTTAGTGGGACGTACAGTGGAGCTGGATTGACAGTCCACCCTGGTGCTGTCCTCCTGCAGGTAACACAGATCACCTGAGATGAAGCCCCCTCCACCCCCCCCCCCCCCCCCCCCCCCCCCTCCCCCCCTTTGAGCATGCAGGAGATTTCATTCACAACGGAATCAACAGTTTTTAATGATCCAAAAACCGTCGTGTCATTGTGATAGATGCCCCTGTATAAAAAAAGAGAGAACAACTTCTCAAAGCACTGTAGGTTGTTACAGCAAGGATGTATTTTCGTGTGCGTTCCCTATCTGACATAACATGGGACATTTGTAGCACGTGCTGCTCGGCACAAGTTTGTAGATGGTGGAGGAGGGGAGGGGGGGAGGGGGGGGGGGGGGGGGGGGGGGGGCAGATGAGGAACAGTCAGCTCCGAAACTGTGGTGACAGAAGTTCCTGAAGTCATTTTGAAGGCCAACGGCGTTGTTAAAATGAATGAAGAAGAAGAAAAATGATTTGTGAAAGAATTCTTCACAGAATCTGAACATTTGGTCCCGTGTCTTTGATCATCTCTGCAAAGGAGCCCGTCACCTTTGTGATCATTCTAAGACGAATCCTAAACCCTGGGGGCTACCTGTGAGAAGTATAAAGCCTCCCCCATACCTCGACTGCATTTCCTCTGTGAAACCTTTGCCTCCCAATCTGTGGGATTCTCACATTTGAAACAGCCAAGCCAAAATGGGCTTTGAGCTATAAGGCTTGATGGAGACTCAACCGGACAGTCTGCTTTGTTCTAAGCATGAGGTCTCCAAAGCCTGTGCACATTAAAGACCTCCACAAATCAGACCAGCCAGATTTGCATGTGTGTGTGTGTGTGTGTTGGTGTGTGTGTGTAGCTGGTGCTTTTTTTTTACATCTTTTATCAAACTGACAACTATTCAGAGTCAGGAAGTTATTTCAGCTTCAAGGATTAAGGTTCAAAACTTTTAGTGACTCTGTCGACACATTTACTCCCACACAAATCCCTTTTGACTTCTTAGCTGTCTCACACATTCAGATCGACTGAGAGAACAAAAAACTAAATTATTCCCTCCAATTGCGTTTAACAGTTTAGACCACTTGCAGGACCTGACTTTTCACATTCAGTGTAATGTTCAATTTACACTACTTGACGCTTATTTAAAATGTACTGAGTATATTTACACAACATAAATAAGACGACGGTTGTATAGATGTACATGTTTATCTTGCAAAGGTCAAACAGAGTGAGTATGTTGGGTCTAAGAACCACCCACACAGCGGTATATAGTGCATTTGGAAAGTATTCAGACCCTTTGAGTTTTTCCACATTTTGTTACTTTACATTTTGTTACTTTACCTCCCTCACTTATCTTCACACAATACCCCATAATGACAAAGCTAAAAAAGGTCATTTTTATTTTTGCAAATGTATAAATAATTTAAAACAGAAATATCACATATACATAAGTATTCAGACCCTTTACTCACTACTTTGTTGAAGCACATTTGGCAGCAATTACAGCCTCGAGTCCTCTTGGGTATGTCGCTACAAGATTGGCACACCTCTATTTGGAGTTTCTCCCATTTTTCTCAGCAGATCCTCTCAAGCTCTGTCAGGTTGGATGGGGAGCGTTGCTGCACAGCTATTTTCAGGTCTCTCCAGAGATGTTCGATCGGGTTCAAGTCTAGCTGGGGCACTCAAGGACAAAAACCTTCAGAGA
Source organism: Oncorhynchus mykiss (assembly GCF_013265735.2). NCBI lineage: Eukaryota > Metazoa > Chordata > Actinopteri > Salmoniformes > Salmonidae > Oncorhynchus > Oncorhynchus mykiss. Next base: position 37,656,341 of record NC_048573.1, read on the forward strand.
CTTGTCCCGAAGTCCCGTGTCCTGTTGGAAGGTGAATCTTCGCCCCAGCTCCTCCAGAGCGCTTAGGATGATCAATGATCTCTCTGTACTTTGTTCCGTTCATCTTTCCCTCAATCCTGACTAGTCTCCCAGACCCTGCCCCTGAAAATCATCCCCACAGCATAATGCTGCCACCACCATGCTTCACCGTAGGGATGGTGCCAGGTTTCATCCAGATGTGATGCTTGGCTTTCGGGCCAAATAGTTCAATCTTGGTTTCATCAGACCAGATAATCTTGTTTCTCATTGTCTGAGAGTCTTTAGGTTCCTTTTGGCAAACTCCAAGTGGGCTGTCATGTGCCTTTTACTGAGAAATTGTATTTATTTGAATTATTTCACCTTTATTTAACCAGGTAGGCAAGTTGAGAACAAGTTCTCATTTACAATTGCCAAGATAAAGCAAAGCAGTTCGACACATACAACGACACAGAGTTACACATGGAGTAAAACAAACATACAGTCAATGGCTTCCGTCTGGCCACTCTACCAGAAACACCTGATTGGTGGAGTGCTGCAGAGATTAATTACCTTCTGGAAGGTTCTCCCATCTCCACAGAGGAACTCTGGAGCTCCGTCAGAGTGACCAATGAGTTCTTGGACACCTCCCTGACCAAGGCCCTTCTCTTCCGATTGCTCAGTTTGGCTGGGTGGCCAGGTCTAGGAAATGGTTCCAAACCTCTTCCATTTAAGTATGATGGAGGCCACTGTGTTCTTGGGGACCTTCAATGCTGCAGAAATATTTTGGTACCCGTCCCCAAATCTGTGCCTCAACACAATCCTGTCTCGTAGCTCTACGGCTGGTTTTTAGCTCTGACATACGCTGTCAACTGTGGGACCTTATATACCGTAGATAGGTGTGTCCCTTTCCAAATTATGTCCAATCAATTGATTTTTACCACAGGTGGACTCAAGTTGGAAAAACATCTGAAGGATGATCAGTGGAAACAGGATGCACCTGATCTCAATTTCGAGTCTCTTAGCAAAGGGTCTGAATAGTTTCTTATTTGTTATAAATGTTCAAAAATGTCTAAAAACCTATTTTCGCTTTGTCATTATGGATGGAGTATTGTGTGTCGATTGACGAGGAAGAAAAATGATTTAATACATTTTAGAATAAAGTTGTAACGTGACAAAAATGTGGGAAAAGTAAAGGGGGTCTGAATACTTCCCGAATGCACTGTATGGATAAGAAAAAGGCCCAAAAGCTTTACATTATAGTAACAAAGTGAGTAGCTTACCTTACATTGACCAACTTGTATCGGTTGGGTAGGAACAAAACATCTTTAGAGAGACTGATCATTGTCTCTAGAATCGCCTTTTCAATGCAGGTTTACAAGTTCCTGGCTGAGAATCAGAGTAGAGGAAATAAACCTCGGTGGTAGGTCTAGCCTATAGTCTTCACGAAAGTACACCAGTTATTCATGGGAAAATCTGTGGACCACAAATTCAAACTGATTCAAACAATCCTGTCATTTTTTTTCACAAGCGTATATCGCCACATAAAATGTCTCCTCTTTAAACTCCGTTGAGCCAATACGCCAATAGACCTAGGTAGTAAAAACTGCAAGAATTAACTGAAGGTAGAAACTGAAGGTAGAAGCCTAAGTGTTTATTAGTTTACTCCAATTGGGGGAATGGTGGTAGGGTTTGAAGGGGAATAATAAAGGTACATTCTTAAAAAAGTATGTATATCTATATAGGTATGTGTATGTATATGTGTATATGTATGCATGCGTGTATGTATATGGACATATATATTTACCCCCAAAAATATATGGGGATTGGAAATGATGCATACAATTACATTGATGGAAGTAACAATCTTTCCCCAATATTATGCCTTCCTGTTGACTTCCTCATGGCTCTGTTGAGTGTCCATCGTCGTATCTACATTGTCCAACAATAGGACCCGGAACTTGTCAACTTCGACAAAGTGTTTGGACATGTTTGGTTACATTCTTGTGGAGGAGGAATGAAATAAAACCTACACTGGAATGAAATGAATATGGATCGCTTTGCCCAGGGCCAGTGTGTGTGGGCCAGTTAGCACCTCATAGCAACCTACTAAACCTTATTAGCATCTCCTGACATGGGCCTGCTGCAACTTGTCCAATATTCCTTCCTGTGTGTGTGCGTGTGTTCTTACAGAGTGTGGGTAGATACAAATCATTGGCTAATCTAGTCTGACTGAAATTGAGAAATTGAGGTCTTTGATTTTGGCATTTGCTCATTGAAAATTGTGCATGTGTTGTCCGTCATTTGTTTCTGGGTGCCTTATTTGTGTTAAGGCTGTGCACATAATTATCTTTAGCAGACACCCACACAGTCTAAACAGCTGTTTTTGTGTCTTTGAACATGTGTTGTCAGTGAAACACGAAGCGACAGTGGTGCTGTCCGACACATCAGGAAATGGCTGTAATTTTCTGTGAGATGCCATAACTGCTTCTCATTAGGAGTGTGTTACCAGGAATGTGTGTGTGTGTGTGTGTGTGTGTGTGTGTGTGTGTGTGTGTGTGTGTGTGTGTGTGTGTGTGTGTGTGTGTGTGTGTGTGTGTGTGTCGCTCCATACTGTGCCGTCGCTCCACCAGCTGCAGACTGCATGCACTCCACCCCAAGACCCTCCAAACATTTGTCGGTACCTCTGTGACCCCTACAGCGAAACCACCACTGAGCCTCAAATTCCTGCCTACCTCACAACACCACAGGGCTGAGTGGGGGAAGCTTTCATTTCTCGCTAAAAAGAGAACCCCACACTCCACTCTCTATCTCTCTCTATATATATTTCTCTCCCCCTCTCTCTCTCTCTCCTTACTCTCTCTCTCTCTCTCTCTCTATTTCTCCCCCCCCCCCCTCTCTCTCCTTTCTCTCTCTCTCTGAGGCCTGCTGTGAAGAACAAAAAAACTGTCGCTAAAATGAGTTAATATTTGCCTGGGGCCATTCCTTTCATCTGGCAATTAGAGGCATGAAATCCATGTCATTGTATTGTTATAACAGACAATCTCTTCTGAATTCTGGAAACGTTAGGTCATTTTGGAGTCTCCTCCTTAACAAATGACTTGCATGCATGTTCGGTGTGTTTGTAGGGGCACGGTGGTCTCGCAGAATGCTCAGGGCTTGTTTGGTAGTGTGTGGGAGCCAGAACTTGGAAGGAAAAAGGTCTCTGCCCCTGACCTGACCCTGAATATCTCCTAATGCGCTGCTTTAGCCGAGGTCTCCCTCTCGCTCCTGAGTGGCTATGACAAGCTGCTTCCGCAGTAATGGCTCTTAATAGCTAAGTAATTGCTATCTCTAGGTGACGAGCAACAACTCCAACAACGCCCGCCATGAAAAAAAATGAATAATCTGTGAAAGAAAGCCCACAAGATGTTGGGGTCCTCTTTCTTCCCCCTGGTTCAGAGAGGCAGGGATCCCCGCCGGTTCCTTTGGCCTGAGAAAGATTTGTGTCGAGTGTGAGGCCCTAACTTGAGGAGACAGAGGGCAGCGTCTCAGGATGAGTGTTTGTACTGGGTGAAGGGGGATTCATGGGGGGGTTGAGGGGGGTTGTAGGGTCAGAGGAAAGGGAGAAGAGGGAGGGAGGGAGGAGGCTGTACCCACTGCAGGTGAGAGGGATTAGCTGAAGCTAGAGGTCCAAACAAACCAAATACAGATCTGTCAGCCTAATCCTCACAAATAGAAAACAGAGCTGCCTCCTCGGACCCAACCACCACCCAACACCCCCACCCAAACTCCCCATCCAACTCCCTCTCTAACCCCTCCTACCCTGGTCCTCTAACCCTGTTTCTCACCAGATTTTTGCCCGGGCCAGTGAGGCCAGTCTGGCTGTGTTTCTGCTCCACTAAAAAAGAAGTGACTGATCGCTAATCACCCAGGGCTTCGATTGACAGCCCAGCACAGGCTTACAGATTGATTAGAACAAGGGCCCACTCACCACAGAGACAAGGGTCTAAATGGGGGACTCCGCTGAGCCGGAGGGGCCATTATTAACCCCTCGCATCCCGATATGGACACACTGATGAGTGTGAGGTAATGTGGGGAGAGAACAGAGTATCGTCAGGCCGATTCTCTGCGCTGATGACACAGAGTGACAGGGTAAGTGGATGTCTGGGTGATAATATCCTGCTTTGGATAAGCAATAACTCTCTGTGGTTGGTGCATTAGTGGTAAGGCTTAAATAAATGCTATCCGTGCCTGTCAGCAGTAGAAAACATAACTGATTAGGGTGTGAAGAGCTGCTGAGTGCTATGAATCAGAGCCAGACTACTGTGGTGTTCCTGCGTGGCCTGTATCCGTCTGCAGTCTGACAGGGTGAGAAGAGACACAGGACACAGGAGGAAAGTACTGTAGGTACTGAATGACAGTAGGAGAACTACAAGTGCAGCATATCTAATGAGCTGATCATCATCATCATCATCATCATCAGGAAATGAGCACGTGTCAATTGGAGACCCGTGAGTTTGTCTCAAGTCTCTCTTTTGTTACAGTAAAGCTAAGCACAGTTTTGGAAAAAATCCACCTAGGGAATGGATAACACAAAGGGCATGAGTTTTAAGACGTTTTATTTTCTTCTCGCTCTCACGCCGGCCGTTTCACAGCTGTGTCTCATATGTTGTAGATGCCCCTGGAAGTGTCTGACACCAGAAGGGGAACACTTGCATTCCCTCAGCCCCACTGTGTGCGCTGTGAAGCTTACGCAGTGGGGCTGTGCTGCGAAATGTAGAAAGGGGCGGACGGGCTGGGCCAAAACGAGTTGAGAAAAATGCACCCACCCCTCCCTCCCCCTGACTCCACACTGCTTCATTTGAGGGTCAGTTTACCCCAAAAGCAGGTTTTACTGTACCCTCTACAGGGCAGCTCGTGTGGACCCCACCCCAATGCCCCCACACCTTCAAAGGAGTGCCACTCGGCGCTCTCCGAGGTAACACTCAACAAAAATATGAATCTTACCTTTGACCTCTCCTCTGTTAAAGATATATATATATAGATATATAGATATATATATAGAGAGAGAGACAGAGAGAGACATAGAGAGAGAGAGACATAGAGAGAGAGAGGCGGGGGGGCACAGACTCCTCGCGGAATAAGAAGAAGAGAGGAAAAAGAGAGATCAGATGAGGGTGAGATTGTGTGTATGTGTGCGAAAGAGAGTGTTTGTGTGTGCGAGAAAGAGTGTGTGAGTGTTCCAGTGGTGTTTCACAGAGCTGCTGTGTGGTCTGTCTCTCAGAAGCTGCTGTCGTGCTCCAACCTGCAGGAAACAGGAGGTGTACGTTCGTGCAGGCAGGCATAGCTCAGAGTGAGAGTTGTTTTTTACAATGTGTGCATGTGTGTGTGAGGCTGTGCGTGTGTGTGTTTGGTAAATTATCTGTCCTTGAGTGCAAGGTCTTGAGTGCAAGGTCTTGAGTGAGAGCTCTCTTATCCTAATACGGATTAATACTAGTCTGTTAAAACAAAGATAGTTTAGACAAAATTACTATAAACACTTTGAAAGACAAACTTCCTCACTTTAATTGCATCAGAACATATACAGTGCATTCAGAAAGTATTCAGACCCCTTGACTTTTTCCACATTTTGTTACATTACAGCTTTATTCTAAAATGGTTTATATACATTTTTTTCCCCTCATCAATCTACAACCCCATAATGACAAAGCAAAAACAGGTTTTTAGAAGATTTTGCAATTTAAAATAATATAAATATATAATGAAATATCACATTTACATAACCATTCAGACCCTTTGCTCAGTAGTTTGTTGAAGCACCTTTGGCAGCGATTAGAGCCTAGAGTTTTCGTGGGTATGACGCTACAAGCTCGGCACACCTGTATTTGGGGATTTTCTCCCACTCTTCTCTGCAGATCCTCTCAAGCTCTGTCAGCTTGGATGGGCAGTGTCGCTGTACAGCTATTTTCATGTCTCTCCAGAGATATTCGATCAGGTTCAAGTCCGGGCTCTGGCTGGGCCCCTCAAGAACATTCAGATACTTGTCCTGGAGCCACTCCTGCATTGTCTTGGCTGTGTGCTTAGGGTCGTTGTCCTGTTGGAATGTGAACCTTCTCCCCAGTGGACCTTAGCACTCTGGAGCATGTTTTCATCAAGGATCTCTTTGCTCTGTTCATCTTTCCCTCGATCCTGGCTAGTCTCCCAGTCCCTGCCGCTGAAAAACATCCCTTCAGCATGATGCTGCCACCACCATGCTTCACCGTAGGGATGGTGCCAGGTTTCCTCCAGACGTGACGCTTGACATTCAGGCCAAAGAGTTCAATCTTGGTTTCATCAGACCAGAGAATCTTGTTTCTCATTGTCTGAGAGTCCTTTAGGTGCCTTTTGGAAAAACTCAAAGCGGGCTGTCTTGTGCCTTTTACTGAGAAGTGGCTTCCAAAAAGGCCTGATTGGTGGAGTGCTGCAGAGATGGTTGTCCTTCTGAAACGTTCTCCCATCTCCACAGAGGAATACTGGAGCTCTCTCAGTGACCATCGGGTTGTTGGTCACTTTACAGACCAAGGCCCTTCTCCCCCAATTGCTCACTTTGACCGGGTGGCCAGCTCTAGGTGTCACACCCTGACCTTAGAGAGCCGTTTTATTTCTCTATTTGGTTAGGTCAGGGTGTGATGTGGGGGGGGGGGGGGGGGGGATTCTATTTTTAGTTTTCTATGTTTCTTTATTTCTATGTTTTGACCGGGTATCAGGGACAGCTGTCCATCGTTGTCTCTGATTGGGAATCATACTTAGGTAGCCCTTCTTCCCTCCTTTCAGTGTGGGTAGTTAACTTTGTTTGTGGCACTTAGCCCTGTAAGCTTCACGGTCGTTTCTTTCGTTTGTTGTTTTGTTGGCGACATTTTAAAAATAAAGAAAATGTACGCTGACCACGCTGCACTTTGGTCCACTTCTTTTGACACCCGTGACACTAGGAAGAGTCTTGGTGGTTCCAAACTTCTTCCATTTAAGAATGATGGAGGCCACTGTGTTCTTGGGGACCTTCAATGCTGCAGAAATGTTTTGGTACCCTTCCCCAGATCTGTGCCTCGACACAATAATGTCTTGTTTTTGCTCTGACATGCACTGTCAACTGTGGGATCTTATATAGACAGGTGTGTTCCTGAATTTACCACAAGTGGACTCCAATCAAGTTGTAGGAACATCTCAAGGATGATCCATTGAAATAGGATGCACCTGAGATCAGTTTTGTGTCTCATAGCGAAGGGTCTGAATACTTATGCAGGTATTTCTGTCTTTATCTTTGTCATTATGGGGTGTTGTGTGTTGATTGATGAGGAAAAACATACATTGAATAAATTTTAGTACAAGGCTGTAACAATACAAAAAGTCAAGGGGTCTGAATACTTTCATAGCGCACCGTAAAGGGCTTGCAGGTACGGCACATTATAAATATACGTGTTTAATGTCTTAATGTACAGCTCAGTTGTTCAGAATGCTAATGATACTAGGCCGGCACGTCACTCTCAATTTACGCCACTGATTGGTCTACTCGCCCCGGGCCCCCTGTGTGTGTGTCTTCTCCCAATAATGAACTTCACACAGCTGCACTGACTGACTGCATGGTAGTATAGCGGGAGGAGGATGACTTTGAGGCCCTGAAGGATAGGAGTAGTTGTCTATGTTTATGTGTGGGTGTGTGGCGTGTGCGTGTGTTGTGTGTTGGTGTGTGTCTGTGTACACATGGTGTGTGTACATGTGTGTGACAATGTGTGGTTTTGTGTGTGTATTACTTATACATAATGCGTGTGTATGTGACAGTGAAAGGGCGGAGAGCTCAAACCCTTTTTGTTCTGCTTTAGTTCCCCTGGTCAAAGGCCCCTCAGTGCAGCTCACCCAGCCTGGCCTCAGTCTGTGCCCCCTGTTTACTGTGACTGTCACCAGAGCTATGGAGGCCCAAACAAAGGGGGGTCTGTTCCTATTATCCTGCCCCAGAGTGGCAGCCCCTCTCTGGGTACTGACTGAGGCCAGGGCTCAGGGGCTGGAGGGCTGAGGGGCTACGGACCGAGGGGGCCCCAGCTTGCAGTATAAAGTGAGAGATTATGGTTCTAACTGAAAACAAGTCCCTTTCATGTTCTCTGTCGGAAACCGCCGTAATGTAAACACCTGCGGCCATTAGCTGATTCTATCTGAGGGACCGGATAGCAGTGTTTATACGTTACAGGCTACTGCTGAAAGGCCATTCAATAGCAATAGAGTGACTTGCGGATACACACAAGGAATGAGTGCTGGCAGGCATGGAGCGAGCGCAGGGCAGGTTCTCAGACAAACCACATTGCATTGTCATTGGAAAAAGGGGAGTGGGGCTGTTATGAAATGGAGAACAAGCACATTTTAATGGGCAGGGAGGTGGGCTCGGCCTATAACTACCTCTAGCCATGCTCTCTCCCTTTTCTCCCTCTCTTTCCTACCGGCAATTACAGCGTTGACCGGGGGACTGTCGGCCCCGTTCTACCTCGCTGTGCCATTGAAGTCTAATTTGACTCTAATAAAATTACCTGGCAAGCTGTGGCCCTAAAACATCTCAACCTTACAGAGCCATTAAAATGAGTCTCTCTGTGAAGCTAAAAGTTTACCGTTCCACTGTGAGGAGGAGCCCTTTCAACATGAAGTGGTCATTAATGGTGGAAGGGCCATCTGAAAGCCCCTCTCCCAGTCAAGGCATGAGTGGAGTGCACGAGAGGGTCAGGAACGTTCCATTAAAGTGTGGTGTTTAAGAGGTGCTGTGGCCAGGGGGGCACATGGAAGGGGTGAAACAGCTGCCAAACATCTGCACCCCGTCCCCTTCAACCCTGTGTCTGAGCACCGCACAGCGCTGTCTGTCGTTACCTACTTCCTGCCTGCCTCTACACTGGCTAGGGCAACAGGGAGCAGGGGGCACTCATAGCTAAACACTCAGAAGGCATGGGCATGTGTGTGACTGGGCAGGCAGACTGTAGGATATACATGTATTTCCCCTGCACCACTTGTCTCATCCTACCTCACAGAGGTTGTCTGACTGAATGTTTTGATAGTGAAGCTGTAATGTTCTGGTCCTGGTAGAGTGCACCTACAATATGAGCACATTGTATGGCATGTTATGATCTCTCTCACAGAATCAGGCAACACAGAACACCTTTGCCAACATCGCCCACACAGTTTCTCTAGGAGCAAATAATTACCCCTCCATAAAACAGAGACAATAGTATCAGGTGCTTGTCATAGATAATTGGTGGTATTAACGGGATACCTCAGGATTTTGGCAATGAAACCATTCATCTATTTCCCCAGAGTCAGATGAACTTGTGGATAACATTTACACGTCTCTGCATCCAGTATGAAGGAAGATAGAGGTAGTTTTGCGAGCCAATGCTAACGAGTTACCATCCTCACATGCTAGCAGTTACCAAAGACTTCCAGTGATTGCGCTAACGCAAGTTAGCAAATGCGCAAACGCTAGTCAACTGCCTTCAAACTGCACGCAGAAACATAACAATGGTATCGACTAGTACTAGTTCATCTGACTCTGGGGGAGTAGAATAAGGGCTTCATTGTCAAAATCCTGAAATATCCTTTAAACCGTTCCCAGGGAACAAAAGAAAGAGAGCATGACACTGATGGAGGGTCTTTTTCAAAGCCATCAAGGTCTTTTGTCACACTGTGCTTCTGTTGTGAGGGTAAGTATGTCCCCATCCAATTATTTAACAAAATACAAACACCTTGAGAGATCCCTTGCACCTTCACCCACCTCTTGCAAGCCAATGAGCCCCCCTCTCTCGCTCGCTCGCATGCACACACACACACACACACACACACACACACACACACACACACACACACACACACACACACACACACACACACACACACACACACACACACACACAGAGAGAGAGAGGGGGAGATGGAGAGAGAGAGAAGGAACATTGTCTGGGCTAAAGCAATTAAAGCGCTCCCTCTCTCTGCTCCTCCCAGCGCATAAACCACCTCCTCAAAGTTTGCTCGCTGAGCTCGGCTCATCGCACTTGCTGCAACACGTCTTGTCAACCTCGCACTTTACGCGTGAACCAGGGAGACAGTGATAGTGAAAGGGGTCGGAGTAGCTGGATGTAAAGGGCACAGGATCGACATTTAAAATTGTGCAGATCCGTGAATTTAAGGCAAGCCAATAAAAGTGGACGTTGAAGTGAAATTGATGTTGCAATCGGGAACTCTTCCCTCAACATGAGGGACCGTCAATGATACGGGTATTGAACAAACCTGTTGCGAAGTTCAATGTCCTTGTTCTAAGTCTTGGGTGAGAGCACTCAGCGCAATTACGCACGGCATCATTATGGTTTTATTTTTGGATAGACGTGTCCCTGCTTTGTTCCTACTTTGGGGCTACTGCGTTTTTGCGGACACGGTCTTTTCGAACTTTACCCTGGACAACGAGGTCCACTCCAGTTTCATCCACCGGCGGCTGAAGAGCCAGGAGCGCCGGGAGATGCAGCGGGAAATCCTCTCGATCCTCGGGCTACCGCACCGGCCACGGCCGCATCTCCACGGGAAGCACAACGCGGCACCGATGTTCATGCTGGACCTGTACAATGCCATGTCCACAGAGGGGAAAGAGGATGGGTACTCCTACCCATACAAACCCATCTTCACCACCCAGGGGCCGCCGATAGCCACTCTTCAGGACAACAACTTCCTAAACGACGCAGACATGGTTATGAGCTTTGTCAATTTAGGTATGTCACCCCTCATCTGTGCTTTTTATGTTGTTCCCCTGCAGTATCAGATTTTCAGTCTTAATCTTAACCATCTGCAGTTTTGCACTTATTGGTGGATATCTCCTTTCAATATATATTGAAAACAGGTAAGCCATGCCTTGACAATTATAAGTAACAAGTTGCTTATATCTTATTAAACATTCATAACATGAGTGAAACTTGAGATACACTACACGATCAAAAGTAGATCCCGTGGAAGATCTCATTCCAAAATCATGGGCATTAATATGTAGTTGGTCCCCCCTTTGCTGCTATAACAGGAAGGCTTTCCTCTAGATGTTGGAACATTGCTGTGGGGACTTACTTCCTTTCAGCCACAAGAGCATTCGTGAGGTCGGGCACTGATGTTGGACAATTTGTCCTGGGTCACAGTCGGCGCTAAAATTCATCCCAAATGTGTTCAATGGGGTTGAGATCAGGGCTCTGTGCAGACCAGTCCAGTTCTTCCACACCAATCTCAACAAACCATTTCTGTATGGACCTCACTTTGTGCATGGGGGCATTGTCATGCTGAAACAGGAAAGGGCCTTCCCCAAACTGTTGCCACAAATTTGGAAGCACAGAATCGTCTTGCATATGCTATAGCGTTAAGATTTATCTTCACTGGGAACTAAGGGGCCGAGCCTGAACCATGAAAACAGACCCAGAACATTAATCCTCCTCCACCAAACTTCACAGTTGGCACTATGCATTGGGGCATGTAGTGTTCTTCTGACACTCGCCAAACCCATATTCGTCCTTCATACTGCCAGATGGTGAGGCGTGATTCATTACTCCAGAGAACGCATTTCCACTGCTCCAGAATTGAATGGCGTTGAGCTTTACACCACTCCAGCCGACTCTTGGCATTGCGCATGATTATCTTAGGATTGTGTGCGGCTGCTCGGCCATGGAAACCCATTTCATGAAGCTGCCGACTATCAGTTATTGTGCTGAAAGTTGCTTCCAGAGGCAGTTTGGAACTTGGTAGTGAGTGGTGATACCGAGGACAGACCATTTTTACAAACTGCGCGCTTCATTACTCTGTGAGCTTGTTTGCCCTACCAATTTGTGGCTGAGCCATTGTTGCTCCTAGACGTTTCCACTTCACAATAACAGCACTTACAGTTGACCGGGGCAGCTCTAACAGGGCAGAAATTTGACAAACTGATTTATTGGAATGGTGGCATCGTATGACGGTGCCATGTTGAATGTTACTGAGCTCTCCAGTAAGGCCTTCTAATGCCAATGTTTGTCTATAGAGATTGCATGGCTGTGTGCTCAATTTTATACACCTGTCAACAATGGGTGTGGCTAAAATAGTCAAATCCACTAATTTGAAGGGGTGTCCACATACTTTTGTATATATAGTGTATGTGCAAATCATTCAACTGTTGGTAGTATTGATTTACAGACCAAGTGACATTGTTTATGTTCCCAGGTCCATGTTTAGGTTCTATCTAATTGCTTAACACTGGGTCTTAAGACTTATTACCCTACAGATTCTTGGTCTAAAAAGTAAAAAATGTAATGCATTTTCTATTTTTATTGAACCAACCATTCTGTTTCACTTGCACATTGGACTTCACGGGTCTTTGTCCTGCAGAAACACTTTATAGTGCTATGGCATACACGGCACGAGAAAAGCCATCAAATGTAGATACAAGTTGTAGAATAGGTAGTCCATCTTTACAGTGTGTTGCAATTGAGATAATGATCCAGTCTAGGAATCCATGAGCATCACATTCCAGTGTCTAGTCTCCATCTGGCTCAGTCAAACAGCTGTGTTAATGTTCAGGTGCTCAACCCTGCAGATGCTGTAACTTGCAGACACTTTGTCCACCGTTGTTATCCTGAGCATGAGCAAGTGTCAACCACAGGATCGGTGCAGAGTGAATCTCGTTCTCCTCGGTTTTGCATTTCCGACAAAATAACATCAAAATAACATTCCCAAGGGTCCATATACTGCAGTCTGCATTCTAACATCAGAGTTGGGCAAGCACAGTTGTTTTTCTAACACATGCTGTGAATGAAAGACCTTACAGACAATGTGTCTGATAGCCCATGTATTTCCCCTCTAAGCATTTGCTAAATGTTTTCTCCCTGCTGTTGGCTGTGGATTTAGTGTGTCCCAGGTTTCATAAACGCGTTCCTTATCTAATCAGTGAGTCTTAGTGAAATCCCCCTGAGACGCTGCTCTGTCTTCTGATTACCATTACTGTCAGCAGCAACAGCCAGCGAAGCTTCACTGCCTGCCCATCACCGTAACATTAGCAAAGCAACGCCAAGGGATTTACGGAAAGACAAACACACCATCCTAACTCAAGGTGGCCAACAAATGATGCAATCACAGCAACTACATGAATGACTAAGGGTCAAGATGAGTATTTGCGATTCGTTTGAAGGGGATCGGGACACTGCTGCAGGGGGATCTGGCTAGAGAACTTCTATAGTGTACAACGTCGGCAGTTACAGTGCCTTGCGAAAGTATTTGGCCCCCTTGAACTTTGCGACCTTTTGCCACATTTCAGGCTTCAAACATAAAGATAAAACTGTATTTTTTTGTGAAGAATCAACAACAAGTGGGACACAATCATGAAGTGGAACGACATTTATTGGATATTTCAAACTTTTTTAACAAATCAAAAACTGAAAAATTGGGCGTGCAAAATTATTCAGCCCCCTTAAGTTAATACTTTGTAGCGCCACCTTTTGCTGCGATTACAGCTGTAAGTCGCTTGAGGTATGTCTCTATCAGTTTTGCACATCGAGAGACTGGATTTTTTTCCCATTCCTCCTTGCAAAACAGCTCGAGCTCAGTGAGGTTGGATGGAGAGCATTTGTGAACAGCAGTTTTCAGTTCTTTCCACAGATTCTCGATTGGATTCAGGTCTGGACTTTGACTTGGCCATTCTAACACCTGGATATGTTTATTTTTGAACCATTCCATTGTAGATTTTGCTTTATGTTTTGGATCATTGTCTTGTTGGAAGACAAATCTCCGTCCCAGTCTCAGGTCTTTTGCAGACTCCATCAGGTTTTCTTCCAGAATGGTCCTGTATTTGGCTCCATCCATCTTCCCATCAATTTTAACCATCTTCCCTGTCCCTGCTGAAGAAAAGCAGGCCCAAACCATGATGCTGCCACCACCATGTTTGACAGTGGGGATGGTGTGTTCAGGGTGATGAGCTGTGTTGCTTTTACGCCAAACATAACGTTTTGCATTGTTGCCAAAAAGTTCAATTTTGGTTTCATCTGACCAGAGCACCTTCTTCCACATGTTTGGTGTGTCTCCCAGGTGGCTTGTGGCAAACTTTAAATGACACTTTTTATGGATATCTTTAAGAAATGGCTTTCTTCTTGCCACTCTTCCATAAAGGCCAGATTTGTGCAATATACAACTGATTGTTGTCCTATGGACAGAGTCTCCCACCTCAGCTGTAGATCTCTGCAGTTCATCCAGAGTGATCATGGGCCTCTTGGCTGCATCTCTGATCAGTCTTCTCCTTGTATGAGCTGAAAGTTTAGAGGGACGGCCAGGTCTTGGTAGATTTGCAGTGGTCTGATACTCCTTCCATTTCAATATTATCGCTTGCACAGTGCTCCTTGGGATGTTTAAAGCTTGGGAAATCTTTTTGTATCCAAATCCGGCTTTAAACTTCTTCACAACAGTATCTCGGACCTGCCTGGTGTGTTCCTTGTTCTTCATGATGCTCTCTGCGCTTTTAACGGACCTCTGAGACTATCACAGTGCAGGTGCATTTATACGGAGACTTGATTACACACAGGTGGATTGTATTTATCATCATTAGTCATTTAGGTCAACATTGGATCATTCAGAGATCCTCACTGAACTTCTGGAGAGAGTTTGCTGCACTGAAAGTAAAGGGGCTGAATAATTTTGCACGCCCAATTTTTCAGTTTTTGATTTGTTAAAAAGTTTGAAATATCCAATAAATGTCGTTCCACTTCATGATTCTGTCCCACTTGTTGTTGATTCTTCACAAAAAAATACAGTTTTATATCTTTATGTTTGAAGCCTGAAATGTGACAAAGGGTCGCAAAGTTCAAGGGGGCCGAATACTTTCGCAAGGCACTGTATAGAAAACTTCAAAGTGCGTGAAGAATCCTGGAGGGGCGGAGGGATGATTGTCGGAGTGTTTTGGCAACGGAGAGGGAGGGGACAGTGTTTCCTCTGCCACACTATGCCATTACAGAGGGAGCTGCTGTATTGACACAATTTTGGACAGGCTGTGACACAGCTGGATGGGACCGCAAAGCCTCGCAAAGTCAAGGGCCTCTTTCTTTTCCTCGTCTGAAACGGCACCATGTCCCCGATCCCTATATAGTGCATTACTTTTAACCAGGTCCTGAATAGGGCTCTAGGACCCTGGCCAAATCTAGTGCATTATGATAGGGAATAGGGTGCCATTTCAGGCAGCCTAAGACCTCAGCAGGGCAAAGGAGAGAGGCAGAGAGGAGAGGAGAAACTGTTTCTGACTCTGATATGTACTGTATGGGGCCTTTGATTCTTTCTCAGTCTGTAATCCATAAGGCTGACATTAAATCAAAATCAAGGTGTTTCA
This sequence comes from Oncorhynchus mykiss, assembly GCF_013265735.2. NCBI lineage: Eukaryota > Metazoa > Chordata > Actinopteri > Salmoniformes > Salmonidae > Oncorhynchus > Oncorhynchus mykiss. The sequence goes on from NC_048573.1 coordinate 37,671,690, forward strand.
CATCAGCGAAAGAGCGAAATGATTTGCGGCGAATGAATGAATCATTTCATAACTGAACCCGTCTTATGTAATCAAGACCCTTTCTCGCTATGGGTTTCTATGCTTGTTCTCTGACTTGTGGCTTGTGAATGAAGCTCCGATAAAAATAATGTTTGCCTCCTTGTCCAGTCATTTCCACTCAGCTCCCAGTGACTATGAGGGGTTGAGGCATGGTGATATGGTTACTGAGCAGCACAGTGGCCGTTTCTCTGCCCCACAGGGCAGGTTAGGTTCCCCTCATGCCACGTTGGGTTCCTCTTACCAAAATTCAAATGATCTGTGATGACCTTTTGCAAAGTATACTGTATCATTTGGATATGATGTCACTGTTGGTCCTGTTGGTGAATGGGCTTCTTTGTCAGGGCTCTTCTTCCTGAGCCAGGCTTGATCCAAGCCACCAGATCATAATGCAGATTAATACGCCTTTATATGAGAGAGAGAGAGAATACAAGAGAACAGATAGAGTTATAATCATAGACACTGGCGGCTTTTTATTTCACTCATTCATTGTGGGTTTTTCCATTTTAACCCCTCATAAGTCAGGTTCCATAAATGGCATCATGTTGGAGACGCCTCTGTTAGATTGACTTCCAACTGCCTTGGAAGTGGCTTGGGAAGCTTTTTCATAAGTAAGCTAGGTGGCATTTTAGCTTTTAAATATTATGACAACAGGGATTGTATCTCATTTCAATGGTAGTCCCATCAAAGTGCCAGTGAGGGAGAGAGAATGAGAGCAAAAGGAAAGAGTGAAATTAGGGGGAGGCATTGAAGAGGTTTGGTGGTTCCGCATGACCCTGATTCTTGACAGACATTCACGTAAGGAGAGTCTGTAAATGAGCATAGAGGATGGGAATAGTGCGAGGTTTAGACTCATGACATTGCCCTGCTTAAATGCATTGCTACAGAGAGCTCTCCTTCAGTTGTAGTTGTTGCCTGTCAAAAGAGCTGGAACGGGCACAATCGGATTGTTTGAGCTTAAATAAAGCAAATGAAGTGATAATGGATTGGAACTGAGACTGAATCATTGATAAGTGCTGCTGAGTGCTTGAGTTGTGCACGGGGCAGCTGATTTGTGTTCGGAGTTATTGAATGGCTATAAAATACATTATATGATATGGTATGGTGATATTCAGTGTATATCTGAGCTGCTCTGGGGTCAGTTGATAGCTGATCATGTCAGTATACTGTATAATTAAGCTGTTCTCAGTCTTGCTTAAAGTGGATCTGTTGTCGGTGTGTATCTGAACTGCTCTGCGGCTGGTGGTTTCCAGTGCAGGCCCAGGGTGGGTGTGTTGCTTTGGGACAGACCCCAGGGCCAGGGACGTCTCTCCTCTCCTCTGTCTGAGTCACTTCAGTTAAAAGGCCAGCTGTGTAAATGGCTTACGGCATACATGCAGAATGTACACAGCTACACACAACATGGGTCGCCCTAGCCCAGGGTGTGTGCTGCTGAACATGCAACGCTCGATGACACGCTGACACGCTAACACACTTCTGTGTGAAATTGGATGGCTTTTTTTCTGTAGCGTTAGCTTGGGGTACGAAACAATTAACATGGGCAAGATTCTGTCTCTCTCTCTCTCTCTCTCTCTCTCTCTCTCTCTCTCTCTCTCTCTCTCTCTATCTCGCCCAATGTGTAGTCCTTTTAGCTGGAGTGATTTATGTTTTGCCCACCCTTCCTTACCACTCCACACTGACTCATGTCAACACTTTCTCAGTTTCTCACACGCATGCACATACATAACCACACACACCTCCCATTTGGGTAATATATTTGATATGATCCCGGCGGTCCCCAGTGCATTAGCCCTCATCCACAGTGAATTAAGGCATTTCCCCTTAAACAAACCATCCAAAGCTCTTGGCGGCTTGGCTAGGCTGAGTTGGCCTGGCGAAGTCAAACACTTAGAGACACACACACACACACACACACACACACACACACACACACGGATAACCCGCTCGGTCTCACGCACCACAGGGCAGCAGGATGACTTGCATGTCTACCATGTGCATCTCTCACATCATTAAACAGTGCCATCACCTGCATGGCCTGTTTTCCACAACTGGGTTTTACGGTCTTACAGTAATGTGTTATAAGATGTGTTAGTCATGAATTCCTGCTCTGCTCCGTTGTCATGCAATCCTGCATGGATTACCCTAGCCTGAGGCGGTGAGGAAGTGCGAATGTGTGTGTGTGTGTGTGTGCGTGCGCGCGTGTGTGTGCGTGCGTGCGTGTGTGCGTGTGCGTGTGCGTGCGTGCGTGTGTGTGTGTGCGTGTGTGTGTGCATGCTGCCTTCCTGCGTCGAGCGTGGGTGCATGTGTGTTTGTTAGTGTATCAATGTGTGGATAAAGACGAATGAAACCGTGCTTGGCTTTATATCATTTCAGTAACTAGAGCCACACTGATCGGTCCCTAGGTGTCTAATAGTCCTGCTGGAAGTCAGCCGCTCTGCAGGGCTGTTGTAAAATAAAATAAAGCATTGAGTTTGGCTCCAACGTGAACACACTGAGATGTGAGAATATGCCAGCTTTAAATAAAAAAAATGAAAAAAGGTGCACCGCTGCAGTCCAAATGTTCTGTTGCTGTTAATCAGAACCAGATGGAGTTGAAATAAAAAAAAGCAACAACAATCATTTGAGTCCTCTGGTTTCCTTGCTCTCCGCGGGCTCTAACGTCAGCCTGGGAACAATAGACCTGGGGCCAGTATGTACACAAATCATTCCAATTTTACTTGCAGTATAAGTATATAGGTACACATTTGAGTAGTGTTTACACTGTAGATGCATTCGAATGACATCCTTTCTTAACCCATAATAACACGTGAAATCTGAAGCATTTTTAAACATTTAGATACAATTCTGTTTTTGAAATAAAACTCCAGGGTTACATGCATAGAACACATATTAATGAGATAAAAACAACTTGTTTGTTGATTAGATTCATATTAGACCTGTGTGTGGGTGTGAGACTTGATGAGAGCAAACAATAGTTATCCAATCCGTTACCATAGTGACACCACAGGGCACCACCTGCCCCCTGCCACCCCCTCACACCCATACCACCCCCTGGGTGGTGGCACAGAGTTGGCAGCCCATTGTCTAGGTTTTATGGCGAGTCAAGTAATAAGTAGCCTCGCAAAGTGGCCTGTTCTCACAAGCTTCTGTGTATAGAAACCCGCGAGATCAGGCGGCTTTGCGAGGCTAGGTAATAGGTGGGCCTGGAGGAAAAAAACTGCCTCTAATTGGCCAATTTGTTTGGATTTATTAGAGGGTTTGGCATTGAGATAGCATTGTGTCACTCCACTGCTGTACACATACACAAACACACAATAAATGCATGCTCGGAAACGTTCGCTGTCACGCCACAGTCATGTTGGAGTCATGGGATTCCGATGTATTTTATATCTTAGCATCACATCACTGGTGTTGATGTACGTTACATTGTGCTTTAAGTAATATGGAACGTAGTATGTGAATATGGTAGGTAAATGTGGCAGTAGAGACAGCAGGTGGTAGGTGGGTGGAAACAAAATGAAAAATAAAAGGAAGAGAAATACCGATTTGGGGTCCATGGGGTGGGAGTGTTGGACAATTATGGGGTGCTGAAGTGATAATGTTGGATTAGGATGGATGTGGAATAGGATTGAAATGGCACGCAGGCACACACACTCTCTCACCCAGCCCCCGCTCCTTCTCTCATTCCTGTGCTCAGTGGGCTGCCCCTGGGACTGAGATTAATACAGATGTTTCTCTCCATCTACTGGCCAAAGCAGCTGTGCACAGAAACTCTATCTCCTCAATGTCCAACAGACCCCGTCCCCACACCCCTGTATTCCCCCAGCTCTGTCACTCTCACATCATCCCCATGCACCCAGTAGTGTAAAGTAATTAAGTAAAAATACATTAAAGTAATACTTCATTCTTTTTTTTTGGTATCTGTACTTTACTATTTATATTTGACAACTTTTACTTTTACTTCACTACATTCCTAAAGAAAATAATGTACTTTTTACTCCATACATTTTCCGTGACACTCAAAAGTACTCCTTACATTTTGAATGCTTAGCAGGACAGGACAAGGGTCCAATTCACACACTTATAAAGCAAACATCCCTGGTCATCCCGACTGCCTCTGATCTAGCAGAATCACTAAACACAAAAGCCTCATTTGTAAATTATGTTTAACTGTTGGACTGTGCCCCTGGTTATCCGTAAAAAAATAAGAAAAATAAAGAAAATGGTGCCGTCTGGTTTGCTTAATATAAGGAATTTGAAAGGATTTATACATTTACTTTTGATACTTAGGTATATTTAAAACCCAATACTTTTACTCAAGTAGTATTTTACTGGGTGACTTTGACTTTTACTTGAGTCATTTTCTATGGAGGTATCTTTACTCTTCAACCACTGCTTGCACCCCTGTATACCAAAACACACACAAGCATGCAAACGCACGCACACACTCAAACCAGAAGTATGGCAATAGCACCGTCCTCGATCGGCACGGCACCATAAAGGGTGATGCGGAAAGCCCAGTACATCAGTGGGGCCGAGCCCCCTGCCTCCAGGACCTCTATATATATCAGGCGTTGTAAAGTATAAAGTGCATTTGGAAAGTATTCAGGCCCCTGGACTTTTTACACATTTTGTTATGTTACAGCCTTATTCTAAAATGGATCAAATGAAATGTTTTCCTCATCAATCTACACACAATACACCATAATGACAAAGCGAAAACAGGTTTATAGACATTTTTGCAAATGTATTCCAAGTAAAAAACTGAAATACCTTAAGACCGTTTGCTATGACACTCGAAATTGAGCTCAGGTGCATCCTGTTTCTAATGATCATCCTTGAGATTTTCTACAACTTGATTGGACTCCACCTGTGGTAAATTCAATTGATTGGACATGATTTGAATGTGAGGTCCCACAGTTGACGGTGCATGTCAGCTCAAAAACCAAGCCATGAGGTCGAAGGAATTGTCCATAGACCTCCGAGACAGGATTGTGTTGAGGCACAGATCTGGGGAAGGGTACCAAAACATTTCTGCAGCATTGAAGGTCCCGAAGAACTCAGTGGCCTCCATCATTCTTAAATGATGATTCTCTGGTCTGATGAAACCAAGATTGAACTCTTTGTCCCGAATGCCAAGTGTCACGTCTGGAGGAAACCTTGCACCATTCCTACGGTGAAGCATGGTGGTGGCAGCATCATGCTGTGGGGGTGTTTTTCAGCGGCAGGAACTGGGAGACTAGTCAGGATTAAGGGAAAGATGAACTGAGCAAAGTACAGAGAGATCCTTGATAAAAATCTATTTCGGAGCGCTCAAGACCTCAGACTGGGGCGAAGGTTCTCCTTCCAACAGGACTACGACCCTAAGCACACAACCAAGACAACGCAGGAGTGGCTTCAGGACAAGTCTCTGAATGTCCTTGAGTGGCCCAGCCAGAGCCTGGAGTTGAACCCGATCGAACGTCTCTAGAGAGACATGAAAATAGCTGTGCAGTGACGCTCCCAATCCAACCTGACAGAGCTCGAGAGGATCTGCAGAGAAGAGTTGGAGAAACTCCCCAAATACAGGTGTGCCAAGCTTGTAGTGTCATACCCCAAAAGACTCAAGGCTCTAATCGCAGCCAAAGGTGCTTCAACAAAGGACTGAGTAAAGGGTCTGAGTACTGTAAATTTGATATTTCAGTTTCAAAAAAAAAATGTTGTTGCAAAAATGTATAAAAACATGTTTTGCTTTGTCATTATGGGGTATTGTGTGTAGATTAATGAGGGACATTTAAAATTCAGAATCATTTTAGAGATAAGGCTGTAAAGTAGATATGGAAAAAGTCAAAGGGTCTGAATGCACTGTAGTATGCTCACTTACGGTTGTCTTCTTCTCATTTCTACTTCTCATGTGTTTTTGTCCTCCCTCATGTGTTTTTGTAGTAGTACATTGTTATCCGCGACGGCATTGTTGGGCTCCGAGCTCGCAAGAAAGGCATTTCACTCTACTTGTGACATAAAAAAACGTGAAACTTCAAACCTACCAGAATACACGGACCTCCTCCAAACTTCAGTCATAGCTTACTCCCGACAGTGTTCTCTACTGTTCTGTCTTCAACCCCCAACTCTGCCCCCTTACTCTAGGGGTTCAACCCTTCCCAACCGCCAGACAGAACATGTCAACACTTCCTCACTTTCTCACATGCACGCACGTACATAAGCACAGGCACACACACACACATACACACACACACACACACTTGTGTCAGAGTGCATATTTGAGGTCCTCTGTGGACAGGAAATAATTAACCGAGAGTGAAAAGAAAATAATAGTTGGTTCAGGTAGCTACTGTTGCCTTCAGGTGATTACAGTCATACCGTTGTTGCTGTCCTCTTTTCCACCCATCTGTTTTAATGCTTCATGCCGAGTAAAAGCACCTCAACATACCACAGGGAAGCAAAAATAATGCGTCCTCACAGTTTTCGCTAGGCTACCACACGACACATGGACTATTTTATCAAGGTCCGTACCCTTTCTATTCCTAGAGTCCTGGAATCCTATGTTCGTCTGTAGATCTCCAAACAGACTGACGTCTGGACGTGCACATCGTCTCCTCACCCTTGGACCGACCCAGGCACTTGCTGTGAGTGGTGACGAAACAGTCTGCGGGTGGGGACTCGACACTGTGGCGAGTTGTCAAAAGGCCCAGATGTACGGAGCAGCGGGGGTTCTTGCTAGGCTGAAATGACGAACGGCGCACACTCAGGGCCAGGAATGTTGCGGCCAACAACACAAGGCTTTCTAAATCATGTCTCCCTCTCTCTCTCTCTCTCTCTCTCTGAGACTGAACATGGGCCATTTTCAGTGTAGGAGTATGCTGCTGACATAATTTACCCCTGAGGTTGCTCATAAACACAGCAGAATGAGGTTAGAGAGGTAGAGAGAGGGGTTGGGGGGGGGGGGGGGGGGTTAATGAGCAAGTAGAGTGATCTCTGAATTGGAGACAGACTTGGAGAAAATTGTAGGATAGTGATGATAGGCATGTATACAACCTTCACATCAGCTACTCTTGTATCTTGGTAACTGTGCCTTGCGGTGGATGCGTCACATGATCTGTCTCTTATACCTCCACAGCAGGCAAGCAGCTTGAGTTTCAGTGAATGGAAGTCTGAAGGAGCGCAGTGCCCTTGTCCTCCACGGAGGGCAGCATGGAGCAGCGTTTACCCCAGAGAGAGAGGCCAGATGTGGGACAGAGCAAAGCCAGGGACACAGTTACCAACCACACTGCTGGGAAAACAAATAAACACAAGACTCAGAACTCTGCTTTATGGCCCGTACTGGAGCACTGAGGGTGAGGAGAAGAGATTGAAAGGCGGAGTGGAGTGTGTGTGTGTGTGTGTGTGTGTGTGTGTGTGTGTCTGTGTGTGTGTGTGTGTGTGTGTGTGTGTGTGTGTGTGCATTAAGCACAGTATGAAAGCCAGGAGCCACCCATCCTGCCCTGTGACCAGATGCTGTGTGTGTGTGTTGGTTGTTCTAGCGGAAGATAGGCTGTAATGCCTGACAGATTCTCCAACTGGCACAAACAGCCAAATCAAATCTTGTAAAAGCAACAACTGTAAGCAAGAGTGTCGAAATATCAAGTCGATTTGGTGTGAAATACGAATTTGATGGGTCAGTTTTGTGTTTATTTGGGAAGGCAGTTGGACTACTTCCCGTTCTCAACTATTTTATTTGGAAAGTGAATGGTTATAATTAAACTAAATAAACAACAAGCTATTTAAATCAGGGTGCCAGTGTGCTCATCGTGTGTAATGAGGAGGCCGCTCTGGATTTGGGGTCAATTAGTCAAATAATTTACACTGACACTGGGAATTCTTGTGTTGTGTGTGTCTGTGTGTGTGTGTTTGTGTCTGTGTCTATGTGTGTCTGTGTTTGTACATTTATGTAAGTGTGTGTGTGTGTGTGTGTGTGTGTGTGTGTGTGTGTTTAGAATATCCTTAAGCTTATAATAAGACGTGGCTTGGCTGGTTGAAGAGGGTGTGGTTGCTGCGGCCGTTGAATTAAAGAACGAGAAAAGAGAGGGGAAAACTTGAAATGGCTGTGGTGCTATGTCTCTCAGAGTGGTGACATCAAGAGGAAGTAGAGCTGGTTATTGTATACTCCTTTATCTAACGTCCTCAACATGTGTTGAGACAGACACCACAGAACCAGCACCACTCACATACAGCTTCCATTACAGCTTGTCTAGGCATACAACTCCAACATGTGGAATTCTGAAGTATTGTCACCTTATGGCAGACGTTGCTTCATTGAGCTAGACATCTCTTGCTGATGTTAATCATTTGCCTAGGAGAATGATTTGAGTACAGGTAGTTGGAGTGTTAGCTCTGTGTCTGACCAGCGAGAGACATTCCAGGGAGCCCTGTGCATGCAGGTGATACTGTAAATCCCAGAGGTTCCGAGGGGAAGTGCACCTTCATAACAGGCAGTGGAGCTTGAGGTGAAACCCAGCTCTCATGTTTATGGACAAAGAGGGACTCCTCCTCATCTCTCCTCTCTGTGTGTTACAATAAGAGGGAGATAGAGGTCATAACCAACGGCCCAGACACAGAGCTCTCTCAGGGCTAGAAGCTGCCCACAGGCGTAAACACACACACACACTCACATTAACAGCCGCAAACACGCACAGGTGCAAACACGCAAGCTCACAGACAAAATCCTGTGGTTAATGGGTCTTAAGAGTGGCAAGGTTCTAGTGTGGAACTGTGTTGACTCTTCCCCAGGCAGCCAGCGCCGTCAGGCAGTATGAATACGTCACAGAGCAAGGATGTCATCAGTAGTCACCAGTGGGCAGGATATTTCCTAACGCGGTAATCAGTCTGCTGCGGGAAGTCACCCGTTACCCGGGAGATCAAACCTTTCCTCCTCTTTATAGGATAAACATGTTGAGTGATTTCCCAATCTCCCTCTCTCCCCATCCATCCATCCATCTCTCTCTCTCTCTCTCTCTCTCTCTCTCTCTCTCTCTCTCTCTCTCTCCCTCTCTCCCCATCCATCCATCCATCCATCTCTCTCTCTCTCTCTCTCTCTCTCTCTCTCTCTCCCCTATATATCTATCTATCTATCTATCTATCTATCTACAGTGCCTTGCGAAAGTATTCGGCCCCCTTGAACTTTGCGACCTTTTGCCACATTTCAGGCTTCAAACATAAAGATATAAAACTGTATTTTTTTTGTGAAGAATCAACAACAAGTGGGACACAATCATGAAGTGGAACGACATTTATTGGATATTTCAAACTTTTTTAACAAATCAAAAACTGAAAAATTGGGCGTGCAAAATTATTCAGCCCCCTTAAGTTAATACTTTGTAGCGCCACCTTTTGCTGTGATTACAGCTGTAAGTCGCTTGGGGTATGTCTCTATCAGTTTTGCACATCGAGAGACTGAAATTTTTTCCCATTCCTCCTTGCAAAACAGCTCGAGCTCAGTGAGCATTTGTGAACAGCAGTTTTCAGTTCTTTCCACAGATTCTCGATTGGATTCAGGTCTGGACTTTGACTTGGCCATTCTAACACCTGGATATGTTTATTTTTGAACCATTCCATTGTAGATTTTGCTTTATGTTTTGGATCATTGTCTTGTTGGAAGACAAATCTCCGTCCCAGTCTCAGGTCTTTTGCAGACTCCATCAGGTTTTCTTCCAGAATGGTCCTGTATTTGGCTCCATCCATCTTCCCATCAATTTTAACCATCTTCCCTGTCCCTGCTGAAGAAAAGCAGGCCCAAACCATGATGCTGCCACCACCATGTTTGACAGTGGGGATGGTGTGTTCAGCTGTGTTGCTTTTACGCCAAACATAACGTTTTGCATTGTTGCCAAAAAGTTCCATTTTGGTTTCATCTGACCAGAGCACCTTCTTCCACATGTTTGGTGTGTCTCCCAGGTGGCTTGTGGCAAACTTTAAACAACACTTTTTATGGATATCTTTAAGAAATGGCTTTCTTCTTGCCACTCTTCCATAAAGGCCAGATTTGTGCAATATACGACTGATTGTTGTCCTATGGACAGAGTCTCCCACCTCAGCTGTAGATCTCTGCAGTTCATCCAGAGTGATCATGGGCCTCTTGGCTGCATCTCTGATCAGTCTTCTCCTTGTATGAGCTGAAAGTTTAGAGGGACGGCCAGGTCTTGGTAGATTTGCAGTGGTCTGATACTCCTTCCATTTCAATATTATCGCTTGCACAGTGCTCCTTGGGATGTTTAAAGCTTGGGAAATCTTTTTGTATCCAAATCCGGCTTTAAACTTCTTCACAACAGTATCTCGGACCTGCCTGGTGTGTTCCTTGTTCTTCATGATGCTCTCTGCGCTTTTGACGGACCTCTGAGACTATCACAGTGCAGGTGCATTTATACGGAGACTTGATTACACACAGGTGGATTGTATTTATCATCATTAGTCATTTAGGTCAACATTGGATCATTCAGAGATCCTCACTGAACTTCTGGAGAGAGTTTGCTGCACTGAAAGTAAAGGGGCTGAATAATTTTGCACGCCCAATTTTTCAGTTTTTGATTTGTTAAAAAAGTTTGAAATATCCAATAAATGTCGTTCCACTTCATGATTGTGTCCCACTTGTTGTTGATTCTTCACAAAAAAATACAGTTTTATATCTTTATGTTTGAAGCCTGAAATGTGGCAAAAGGTCGCAAAGTTCAAGGGGGCCGAATACTTTCGCAAGGCACGGTATCTATCTATCTCTCTCTCTCTCTCTCTCTCTCTCTCTGGAGGTTATGGAAAATGTGACACACATTGTTATTTCTACAGTGTCATAAAACATTGGTGGAGAACGATTTGAAGTGTCTCCATCAACATCCTCTGCAGGAGGAGAGAGATAGAGAGAAAGAGAGGGGGGGGGGGCTAAGGTAATTGCAATGCTCCAGTCAGTGATCTCCAGGTTAGAGTGTGTGTGATAAGGATCTTAGGGCTGACCCTACGAAGCATTTTAATCCCTTTATGAACCATGGGGGTGGGGGTGAGCTGCCCCCCGTTGGCTAGCGGAAGCGAGCGGTGCAGGACTGAGGGGTGTGAGGGTTCTGAACAGACACTTGAGCTAATGTGACCCGTCAGTTCTTTCTCCTGTTGCTCCGGAGATATAGGCTTCAGGGAAGTGTCTGGGGTCCACTGGCCCAGGGGGGGAAGGGGGAGGGTGAGAGGAGATTCCCTGTATAAGGGAGAAGCTTGAAGTGGCTCTCCTTTACTCTTCTATTTATGAGAGAAAGAGGAGGCAGAGGAGCTGGGAGAGTCACGGCATTCATATAGGATAGACACCGTTTTATTTTAGGCACTGTCTATGAGAGAGCATTGAAGCTAATGTGCATGGTCACATTGGGCAGTACTCCAGAAATGGGTTCACTCTTTATTGAGAAGGTATCGACGGTAACCTTCGTCTCTCTGCCAGGTCTGCAGTACTGAATGTTTGTAGAAGGGACCTCCTCATTGCAACTCTGTTGCGGTGGGTTCAATCTGGAGGTCATGATCTCTACACCCACGTCATAACCACATCCGTCATCTTGTTAAAAGACATACTGTACATCTGTGTTGGAGTAGCAGAATTGTTTCATTCTAAATGAGAAGAACAGAAAAAAAAGAGAAAAGATTGAGGGGTCTAATGAGTGAAGCAGTAATGTGTTCGCGGTCCATTAAAGTAAATTAAAGTCATGCTACCGTGTGGTGTCGTGTGTCAGTCGATTAGTGTGCGCATGCGCGTTTGTGTGTGTACGTGCTCACGTGTGTATATCCAATTATGGATCAAAGACACCCATAATTTTTGCAGTGATATACATGGCAGCTGTTTTACACATCCAGTGTGTCCATGTGGGCTGTGTGGGGGTGTATCAAGGGTTTGTGTGTGTGTACTTGTGTGTTTTTGTGTGCATTGTAGTATAAGTGTATTTGTGTTCCTTCACAGTAGAGTACCGTAGCCCGGGACCACTACCGTTCAGCATGATGGGTTCATAGAGGAGACAAGTGACTCACACACACGTGCACACACATCGATAAACACACGCACGCACACACATACATGCATAGTGTGTGTATTTGTGTAACACAGGTGGGGCAAGCATTTCGATGACCAGTCACTTCCTCCCAGAGGAAGTCATAAATGTGCCCGCTTGGCTTTAACTGCTCCTCTGCCCTGCTTCTAATGACTGCCATACTGCAATGGCCCCAGAGAGAGAGAGAGAGAGAGACAGAGGGAGAGAGAGGGAGGGGCTGACAGAGATGGAGAGAGAGACAGAGGGAGAGAGAGGGAGGGGCTGACAGAGAGGGAGAGAGAGAGACAGAGGGAGAGAGAGGAAGGGGCTGACAGAGGGGGAGAGAGAGAGACAGAGGGAGAGAGAGGGAGGGGCAGACAGAGAGGGAGAGAGAGAGACAGAGGGAGAGAGAGGGAGAGACAGAGACAGAGGGAGAGAGAGGGAGGGGCTGACAGAGAGAGAGACCGACCAGAGAAAGAAACAGAGGGAGGGAGAGAGGGAGGGGCTGAGAGAGAATGTGAGAGACCAAAGGGGGGGAAAAAAGGGAGAATAGAGACTAGAAAGAGAGAGAGAGGACACAGCTACATGCTGGGGGTGTTTTCCTTGTCTGGGAAGGAATGAAAGAAGGAAAGACCGCACAGTAGGAAAAGAGTGAAGTAGAGATGGAATTACTGAACAGACGAGAGAGAGACTCATCTGAAGCGAGAAGGGGGGGGGGGGAGAGAAAGGGTTACTGTGGGAGTGTTCACATGCAGCTGCACCCAGCTGTTCTAAGAAGTACAGATAAAGGGCTTTTACAGTGGAGGGGCGGGCGGTTGCTCTCCAGGCCAAGGGAACAGGTCTGGCTTTCTCCCCAGAGGGAGTGCACCTGCGCTGGGCCGCGGGAGGAGAGAGAGGGCCCTGGGAGGAGAACTAAGTCCTGGAGCTGAGTAGGGCCTGGGCTGACTGACTAGGGTTTAGCGGGGCTTCCCCATGCCATCACTGCTTTGGCTCTCTTGATTCCTCGCTGTTATTTATGGTTAAAATGTACAGTTAAAATCGCATGGCAGGAGAAGGGAGGAAATCAGAGTCGTGCGTGTGAGTAAACACAGCTGAGCTCTCTAAGGCAGCCCTGGTGGCTTGGAATTCTGGTGGCCTCATTGAGTGTGCATACGTGCGAGGTCGTACAGACACACATTTGTTTTACTATCCTCGTGGGCACCAAAACATTTTATTCCCATTCAAATCTATTTTTCCTAACCCTTAACCCCAAACATAATCCTGAACCCTAACCCTAAATGTAACCCTAACTCCAAACCCCTAAGCCTAAAATAGGCTCTCACACACACATTTTTTTTGTTGCACTGACTTTCTTGCACAGGCTCTATGCACACTCACTGGACTCCCGCCGCACACTCACTGGACTCCCTCCGCACACACACACACACACACACACACACACACACACACACACACAACACACACTATATAGGTTATTCTACAGAGGTGAAATTAGGGGTTGGAAACAAATTCTGATTTGTATCCTATTTTTCCAATTCTTTCAGCACACGTCTTCCAACATACAGAATGTCAGGTAGACAAACAATTTGTTCAAATGTATGCGAACACCCCTTAAAATGAGTGGATTTGGCTATGTCAACCATACCCGTTGCTGACAGGTGTATAAATTCGAGCACACAGACATGCAATCTCCGTAGACAAACATTGGCAGTAGAATAGCCTTACTCAAAGTGGCACTGTCGTAGGATGCCACTTTTCCAACAAGTCAGTTCGTCAAATGTATGCCCTGCTAGAGCTGCCCCAGTCAACTGTAAGTGCCGTTTTTGTGAACGTGCAAATGTCTAAGAGCAACAACGCCTCAGCTGAAGGGGTAGGTCACAAGCTCACAGAACGGGACTGAAGTGCGTAGCTCGTAAAAATCGTCTGTTGCAACACTCAATATCTCTGGAAGCAATGTCAGCACAATAACATGAAATAGGTTTCCATAGCCAAGCAGCCGCACACAAGCCTAAGATTGCACAATGCACAATGCCATGTGTCAGCTGGAGTGGTGTAAAGCTCGCCGCCATTGGACTCTGTAGCAGTGGAAATGCATTTTCTGGAGTGTTGAATCACATTTCATCATCTGGCAGTCCAACAGACAAATCTGGGTTTGGCAGATTCCAGGAGATTACTACCTGCCCGAATGCATAGTGCCAACTGTAAAGTTTGGTGGAGGAGGATTAATGGTCTGGGGCTGTTTTCATGGTTTGGGCTAGGCCCCTTAGTTCCAGTGAAGGGAAATCTTAACACTACAGCACACAATGACATTCTAGACGATTCTGTGCTTCCAACTTTGTGGCAACAGTTTGGGGAAGGGCCCGTTTCTTTTTCAGCATGGCAATGCCCTAAGCGCACAAAGCGAGGTCCATGCAGAAATGGTTTGTGGAGATTGTTGTGGAAGAACTTGACTAGCCTGCACAGAGCCTTGACCCCAAACCCCTCCACACCACCATTGGGATGAACTGGAACACCATCTGCAGGCCTAATCACCCAAAATCAGTGTCGGACATCACTAATGCTCTTGTGGCTGAATGGAAGCAATTCCCCGCAGCAATGTTCCAACATCTAGTGGAAAGTCTTACCAGAAGAGTGGAGGCTTTTATAGCAGCAAAGGGGGAACAACTCCCTTTTAATGCCCATGATTTTGGAATGAGATGTTTTACGAGCAGGTGTCCACATACTTTTGGTCATGTAGTATATATACTACTCACACAGTAGAGAGAATGTGAGAGACCAGAAAGAGAGGGGAGAATAGAGACTAGAAAGAGAGAGAGAGGACACATTTTGATCATTTTGAGTAACCTTCTATTACATATTCAATTATATATATTTTTGCATACCAAATTTCACAAAATAATGAAAACATGATTTTGAACCTGATTTTCAAAACATTTAAATGTATAGAAATATTTGTACTGTTCTCAGTAAAATTTTCAATGTTGATATTATTAATCTTAAAGTTGTTGATTGATTGAATTACTTATGCATCCAATTAATTATGTTGTTAGATGTTTAAATGACCACTTTACCTATCATTATTTTTGGCAAAATAACAGGTCAAGTGTCATTCATAGAGATAAATGGAGGACTCTAGATTTATTTAACTTATTTTATTATAGACGTTGCCATTTAGGGCTTCCACCGTTTTAAAAGTAGTCAACTAGGTGGGGATTCCTATGGGTTGGGAGTGAGCAGCCAATGATCAGAGAGCATTGTCTTACTCAAATTGGGTTGCCTATGGTTTGTAAACCAAAGACTAAGGTAATATTCAAGAGCTAAGAGCAAGATTTATACTAAGACATTGGTCCCAAGATTCAGACCCGGACCCAGTCCCATTTGGCAAATCTTACCATAACTCTATCCTCCTGATTCCTGCTTACAAACAAAAACTCTAACAGGAAGTACCAGTGACACGCTAAATACGGAAGTGGTCCGATGAAGCGGATGCTAAGCTACAGGACTGTTTCGCTAGCACAGAATGGAATATGTTCCAGGAGTCATCTGATGGCATTGAGGAGTTTAACACATCAATCACCGGCTTTATTAATAAGAGCATCGACGACATCTTCCATACAGTGATTGTACCCACAGTACATACCCCAACCAAAAGCCATGGATTACAGGCGACATCCTCACTGGGCTAAATGCTAGAGCTGCCGCCTTCAAGGTGCTTAAAAAAAATACTGCTACGCCATCCAATGAACCATCAAACAGGTAAAGCATCAATACAGGACCAAGATCGAATCCTAATACACCGGCTGATGCTCGTCAGATGTGGCATGGCTTGGTATCATGGAATACAAAGGGAAACCCAGCTGCCCAGTGATGCGAGCCTACCAGATGAGCTAAATGTCTTCAATGCTCGCTTTGAGGCAAGCAATGCATGAGATGAGAGCACCAGCTGCATGCATGAGAGCACCAGCTGTTCTGGATGACTGTGTGATCACGCTCTCCGCAGCCGATGTAAGACCTTTAAACAGGTTAACATTGACAAGGCCGCAGGGCCGGATGGACTACCAGGATGCATACTCAGAGCATGTGCTGACCAGCTGGCAAGTGTCTTCACTAACATTTTCAACCTCTCCCTGACCCACTCTGTAATACGTACATATTTCAAGCAGACCACTGTAGTCCCTGTGCCTAAGAACACCATGGTAACAGGTCTAAATGACTATCGCCTTGTGGCACTCACATCTGTAGCCATGAAATTCTTAAAAAGGGTGGTCCTGGCTCCCAGACACTCTGGACCCACTCCAATTTGCATACCTCCCCAACACACCCACAGGTAGTATGTCTGATCACCAATGACGATAAGACAGCATAGAGGGAGGAGATCAGAGACCTGGAAGTGTGGTGCAAGGACAACAACCTCTCCCTCAACGTCAGCAAGACAAAGGAGCGGATCGTGGACTACAGGAAATGGAGGGCAGAGCATGCCCCCATTCACATTGACGAGGCTGTAGGGGAGTGGGTTGAGAGCTTCAAGTTCCTCAGTGTCCACATCACTAAGGACCTATCATTGTCCAAACACACCGACACAGTTGTGTAGAGGGCTCCTCAGAAGGCTGAAAAGGTTTGTCATGGGCCCTCAGATCCTCACAAAGTTTGACAGCTGCACTATTGAGAACATCTTGACTGGCTGTATCACTTGGTATAGCAACTGCTTGGCATCTGACTGCAAGGCGCTACAGAGGGTAGAGTGGGATCAAAAGGGTCCTGAACAGCTTCTTTCCCCAATGCAATTAGATTGCTGAAGAGTTAATCAAATGTCTACCCGGACTATTTACATTGACCCATTTTTTTCTTGCACTGACTTTCTTGCACAGGCTCTATATACACTCACTGGACTCCCTCCGCACACTCATTGGACTCCCTCCGCACACTTACTGGACTCCCTCCACACACACACACACACACACACACACACACACACACACACACACACACACACACACACACACACACACACACACACACACACACACACACACACACACACACACACACACACACACACCCACACACACACACACACACACACACACACACACACACACAATTCTGTTATTGTCTATCCTGATCAGGTCATTTTTAACTCTGTTGTATTCGGCACATGTGACAAATACATTGTATTTAATTTATTTGAGACCATGAGAAGTTAAAGGCCCAGTGCAGTCAAAACAAGATTTCCTTGTGTTTTATATATACAGTACTTCCACACCATGAGGTTGGAAAAATACTGTGAAATTATGGAAATTAATATAATGCTGTTTTAGTGTAAGAGCTATTTGAATAGATTGCCTGAAATTTCAGCCTGTTTTGGTGGGATGGAGTTTTGGCCTGCCCGGTAAATAAGTCAATCGAACAATAAGAAAGAGAGTTCCAAACTTTTCTGCCAATAACAGCTAGTTTTCAATTTTCCTCTCATCACTGAGACCACTCTCAGACAGTCCTAGTAAAATTCTTGCTTGAGAAATTGCTCTTTGCTAAGAATATATTTTTGTTTCTTTTTGTGAATTTTAATTGAAAATCACAGTAAGGTACTTAATTGTTACCCATAAATAATTTGATATTGAGATTTTAAAAAACGGCTGCATTGGACCATTACAGACCAAATGTATGTGGTTTTGAGTGATCTCAAGACCAAGACCACAAGATCCAGACTCCATGGGCCCGTAGTTCAATTGTAAGATACTCGAGAGTAAACTCGAATACAGTACAGTAGAGCACAGCACAGCAGTGTACAAAACAATAAAGTACAGAACATTAGATTGCAATAGACTAGAGTACAGTAATGTATAGGAGAGTACAGTACAGTAGAGTAAAGTAGAGTAGGGTACTAATTTGTTTTATGTTTATTAGGATCCCCATTAGCTTTTGCAGAAGCGGCAGCTACTCTTCCTGGGGTCCACAAAAAAACACAACATGACAAGTAACAAAACACTTACAGACAAGGAAAGTCACACAAAAAAAATGTAATACATACAATACAGCTAAAACATTGTGTGTTAGAGTGTCTGTGTGTGTGTTTGTGTGTGTCCCCTAATTGTCCCCGCCGTTCCATGAGTTGTTTTTCAATCAGTAATTTAGCTGTTTGCTTGAGTAATTGGAGATGGAAGGGAGTTACATGCGATCATGGCTCTGTATAAAACACTGTGTTGGCCTGAATTCGTATTGGTCTTGGGGACTGTGAAGAGACCCCTGGTGGCATGTCTTGTGCATAGTGGGACTATGACTTTAAGAGGGTGTGAAGAGGGCATCTATGCCTAATTACCTCAACTAACCTTTACCCCCACCACACATTAACTCGGCACCGGTACCCCCTGTATATATAGCCTCGGTGTTGTTATGTAATTTTCTTGTGTTACTTTTTGATTTGATTTGATTTTTTTATTACTTTAGTTTATTTAGTGAATATTTGATTTTATCTCTATTTCTTGAACTGCATTGTTGGTTAAGGGCTTGTAAGTAAGCATTTCACGGTAAGCACACCTGTTGTATTCGGCGCATTTGACAACATTTTATTTTATTTGTGGGGTATGCATGAGTATCTGAGCTGAATGTTATTTGATTATACAGACAATCTGGAGTTTGTGTCACAGTAATATTTCTCAGAAAAACTAAAAGAGAAGCAGTTCATCTCTCGTCAACCCTTAACCAGGAAAGACCTGCACACATGTTGTTGATGTTAGTTCTGTATGTGCAGTTTAGGGCAAGGCGTGCTGATCTGTTATGAGCCAGCTGCAGCTTTGCTAGGTCTGTCTTTGCTACACTTGACCATATTACCGGACATCAAGACAAGACCAGAGCCTGAACAACTAGTACAGTTGATGTTTGTGTAAAAAATGCAGAACATCTTTTTATAACAGACATACCCCTCCCCATCTTCACAAAAACATTGTCGATATGACCTGACCATGATAATTGACCATCCAATGTTATACCTAGGAATTTAGGTTCCTCAACTTGTTCAATGGTCACACCCTTTATGTACAACTCGAATTGAGGTTTAGGTCTTAGAGAATGTTTTGAACCAAATACAATGCTTTTAGTTGTAGATGTATTGAATACCCGTTTATTATTAATCTCCCATTCTGATACTGACTGTAACTCCTTATTTATTTATTTTAGTGAGCTCACTGGCTTTTGGTGCTGACATGTTTAGTGAATATTTGATTTTATCTCTATTTCTTGAACTGCATTGTTGGTTAAGGGCTTGTATGTAAGCATTTCACGCAATGAAATTGCAATGAAATCCACATACATAAACAGTCTAGCTGTATGTAACAGTGGCAAACAATTTGTAAAATAGAGAAGCATAACGGCACAAGGCAATTGCCCTGAGGGACACCACAATTTACATATCTGATGTTAAAAAAGCTTCCATGGAAGAATGCTCTCTGGGTTCTAATTGTATGAATAACTATCCAACCATGTGATGGCAAGTGATGTAAAGCCATAGGAAGTGAGTTTTTTCAATATCAATGTATGATCAATAACACCAAAGGCTGCACTGAAATGTGACAATACAACTCCAACTATCATCTTAATAATTGTGACCCACCACCTTATTTCGGTTTTATGTAGCAACATTTGACATGGTGTTTTTTACATTGGATAAAAGTAGAGATTCATATTATATACTGCAGTTTAGGAACAATGGGAAAGTAATTCTGCTTGAAAGCTGCTAAACTTGTAACCCCACTTTTGAGAAAATAGCCCTAGAATGTTTTGGGACATCTACTGGAGTGCTCTTCTTTATCTACACCCATTCAGCATCATTCACACCCTCTTAGTCTTTGCCCCACCCATCTCTTTAAGGATTCTCATGTGAGGCCTTGTGCTAAACAGAGTGAGCTAAACAATGAACCATAATCCCTACTGATTATCATAGCTAACCATCATGCATTAATCTGCAGGTAGCTAAAGCTAACCAACTAGGTTCTTAGCTAGCTAGCTAACAGTATGCTTCAAATTGCAATGAAAATGACTGTGAAATACATAGAAACGTATAATATCTGAAAATGTAGCTAGACTCCTACCCGTATGCATTGATGAATGCTTCTCCCTCTCTGTCATGGATGCCATGGTTGCCCTGAGTTTGAAGATGTCATCCAGAGACAGGTGTTTTATACAACAGCCTTCTGTGTTCTCTTTTTGAGTCCCTCCACATTTACAATCATTCTCTGCTTCCACAGGGTATTCTATGGATTTCAAAACTCTGTCAACTTCTTCTGTGACAACAACACTTTTGATTGCCGTTTCTTCTACATCACTGTCATCAGAAGACTCTACAATGTCTGGTTTAATTATTATTATTTTTTAACCTAAATCAGGGATTTCCTCATCGTCTGATTCGTGTGCATGATCGTCCTCCAGAAAGTAGTCCATCACAACTTTGTCTCACTGATCTTTGCCGAAAGCGCCTGTTAAATTCAGGGCAGCAATGTGGAGAACAGAAGCCATAATTTTGTAGTTATTTTTTCTATAAAAAAAGTCACGGTAGCATGGATGATCTACACATACTGAGCAGCTCATGTTAGTCCAGCCCATCCATTATCTCAGCCAATCATGGCTAGCAGGATGGTTCCCGTCGTTTTCCGTGGCTAAACCAACTAGGCTTGTAATTTAACAATTGTATTCATATTTACAGATTGCATATATGTTTGTTATTAAGGCACATGTTCCATAAGGTATTTCTGAGAGAAGAAAAATGAAAACAAATAATAAGAATTACGTTCAAATGCCTCTTGTAACGATGTACGCTGAGAGTTGGGAAGCAAGTTCAGGGAGTGAATACATTTAATAAATAAAAGAACAAAACAAGAAACACAAACAGTGCACCGACATGAAAAAGCTACAATGACGACTGGGGAAGAAACCAAAGGGGGTGACATATAAAGGGCAGGTAATCAAGGAGGTGATGGAGTCCAGGTGAGTGTCTCAGGTGCGCGTAACGATGGTGACAGGTGTGCGCCTAGCTTCTTGAAATGGGTGACTTATAATTTTTAAAAATTAACCAATGATCAGTGCAGTACAAGTTGAGTGCCCTTCACTATATGCATGCTGAAAGTAACTGTTTCATTTGTTCTCTGAAAAATAGCATTGCATGTGGTCAAACACAATCCTCTCCATCAGTTTAAAAATAACAGGCAGAAAACTGATTGGGCGGCTGTTAGAGCCAGCAAAGTGTGCTTTACTATTTTTAGGCAGTGGAATTACTATAGCTTCCTTCCACACCTGTGGACACACACATTCCTTTAGGCTTTGGTAAAAATATATAGCAAGTTTCCCATCGATGTTGTCTATACCTGGTAGCTTATCATTGTTGATGGAAAACAATTTTTACACCTCTCCCACACTAACTTGACCAAATTCAAAACAGAAATCATTCTCTTTCATTGTTAGATATTTTATACAACAATATGATGGTTCACTGTGATAGAGAAGCACTGTCCTCTCTATGACTCCCCCCTTTGGCTTTGGATGCCATGGTAGCAACGCAGGCTAACATTGGTACTCCACGCAGTTCCAGACAGGGCAGGTCACAGGGCAGATTTAAACAGTAACAAACAGCACAGCCACAAGCTCGGGACAATCCGCTGTCCCAGCCACAAGTGCTAACCGCGTCTTAGGTAAGTTAGGATCACCACTTTATTGTAAGAATGTGAAATGTCAGAATAATAGTAGAGAGAGTGTTTTATTTAATATTTTATTTCTTTCATCACATTGCTAGTGGTTCAGAAGTTTACATACACTCAATTAGTATTTGGTAGCATTGCCTTTAAATTGTTTAACTTGGGTCAAACGTTTTGGGTAGCAGCCTTCCACAAGCTTCCCACAATTAGTTGAATTTTGGACCATTTCTCCAGGCGGAGCTGGTGTAACTGAGTTAGGATTGTAGGCCTCCTTGCTCGCACACGCTTTTTCAGTTCCGCCCACACATTTTCTATGGGATTGAGGTCAGGGCTTTGTGATTGGCCACTCCAATACCTTGACTATGTTGTATTTAAGCCATTTTGTCACAACTTTGGAAGTATACTTGGTGTCATTGTCCATTTGAAAGACGCATTTGCGACCAGGCTTTAACTTCCTGACTGATGTCTTGAGATGTTGCTTCAACATATCCACGTCATTTTCCGTCCTCATCATGCCATCTATTTTGTGAAGTGCACCAGTCCCTCCTGTAGCAAAGCACCCCGCACAACATGATCCTGACACCCCCATGCTTCACAGTTTGAGATGGTGTTCTTCGGCTTGCAAGCATCCCCCTTCAACTATATCATCCCGACCAACTTGCCCTTCAAATACACATCTGCTGTCTTCAACCAGGATCTCAGCAATCACTGCCTCATTGCCAGCATCCATAATGGGTCCGCGGTCAAACGACCACCCCTCATCACTGTCAAACGCTCCCTAAAACATTTCAGTAAGCAGGCCTTTCTAATCGACCTGGCCTTGGTTTCCTGGAAGAAAATTATCATTAATTACAAATAATTTATAGACTGCAAGAAATCCAAACAGATGTATTTGACTAACTAACCTCATCCCGTCAGTAGAGGATGTCTGGTTGTTCTTTAAAAGTGCTTTCCTCGCCATCTTAAATAAGCATGCCCCTTTTAAAAAATGTAGAACTAAGAACAGATATAGCCCCTTGTTCACTCCTGACTTGACTGCCCTTGACCAGCACAGAAACATTCTGTGGCGTACTGCATTAGCATTGAATAGCCCCCTCGATATGCACTGAGACTAGGAAACACTATCACCACCGATAAATTCTTGTCAATCGAGAATTTCGTTAAGCATTTCTCTACGGCTGGCCATGCTTTCCACCTGCTTTCCATGCCTCTTAAGGATCCGCCCCTTTTTTAAATTTTCACCTGAAATGACATACCCAAATCTAAGACAGATGTTTAAAAATGAACAAAAGTCCTGATTATATCGGGATCTTTCAATGTAATAATAAAACAACTCAAGATGTTCTATTGAAACAATAGTGTTAAAAATATTAAGAAAATTAGTAATTGCTTTATTTTAATTGTATTAAATGCCCTTATCCAGAGCGACTTGCAGGAGCAATTAGGGTTACGTAACCAAGAGCACATCAACAGATCTTTCACGTAGTCGGCTCAGGGATTTGAATCGGTGACCTTTCGGTTGCTGTTCCAATGTTCTTAACCACTAGTTTACCTGGTGTTTTCAAACACAAGGCAGGGTTTGGGACAGCCACCACTCCATAGAAATAGGTATATAAACTATGACTTTGTACTATATTAATTTAGCAATGTTTGGCATTGCCTTGGATTGAATAAGATCATATTATGATGTAAATAAATGTCATAAGTGTGGAGACTTAACAAATCTTTTAAGTAGAGTTTTGGGGGTGAGGCTGTTTTTTTGCACCACTTCTATAGAATCACCCATATAGCCTACACACTAATGATACGGGGGTCAGCTGTTCATTCACCCGCACTGGCACGCAATTGCTAATAACCCATGCGCAAGCGCCCGACTATAGGTGATCAAGTGAAAATCTGAGGCCCGCACCAGACCCTAACCCGTAAATATAGAACATGCGCGGCGGTACAGTCAAACATGCAAGAACAGTTTTATGACACGGGGCGCAGGATTTTTTTATACACATGTTTCTGCTTATATTTTTCGACATTTTTGTTGGCTATTTGTTAGTCAACTTGTCTATAAGATACATGCAGTCTCTCTTCTGCCGCAAACCCTTGCTCACCAGGAAATACAGTGGCAAGAAAAGTATGGGAACCCTTTGGAATGACCTGGATCTCTGCATGCATTTTGCATACCATTTGATCTGATCTTCATCTAAGTCACAACAATGGACAAACTTAAACTAATAACACACAAATGATTGTGTTTTTCTTGTCTATATTGAATATGTCATTTAAACATTCACAGTGTAGATTGGAAAAAGTATGGGAACCCTTAGGCTAATGACTTCTCCAAAAGCTAATTGGAGTCAGGAGTCAACTAACCTGGAGTCGAATCAATGAGACGAGATGGGAGATTTTGGTTAAAGCTGCCATGCCCCATCATTTTTTTTTTGAGTTTGCTATTCACAAGAAGCAATTGCCTGAGAAGAACCATGCCTCGAACAAAAGAGATCTCAGAAGACCTAAGATTAAGAATTGTTGCCTTGCACAAAGCTGGAAAGGGTTACAAAAGTATCTCTAAAAGTCAGTCCACGGTAAGACAAATTGTCTATAAATGGAGACATTTCAGCACTGTTGCTACTCTCCCAATGAGTGGCCATCCTGCAAAGATGACTGCAAGAGTACAGGGCAGAATGCTCAATGAGGTTAAGAAGATTCCTAGTGTCAGCTAAAGACTTACAGAAATCTCTGTAAGATAATAACATCTCTGTTGACGAGTCTACAAACGTAACAATAAACAAGAATGGTGTTCATGGGAGGACACCGCGGAAGAAGCCATTGCTGTTCCAAAAAAAATATTTCTGCACGTCTGAAGTTTGTAAAAGAGCACCTGGATGTTCCACAGTGCTACTGGCAAAATATTCTGTGGACAGATGAAAGTTGTGTTGTTCAGAAGGAACTCACAAAGCTATGTATGGAGAAAAAAGGCACAGCACAGCAACATCAAAACCTTATACCAATTGTAAACTATGGTGGAGGGAGCATTATGGTTTGGGGGCTGCTTTGCTGCCTCAGGGCCGGGACAGCTTGCTATCATCAATGGAAAAAGGAATTCCCAAGTTCATCAAGACGTTTTGCAGGAGAATGTAAGGCTATCAATTGAAGCTCAACAGAAGTTAGGCAATGCAACAGCACAACAACCCAAAAGACAGAAGTAAATCAGCAACAGAATGATTTGAACAGAAGTACACCTTCTGGAGTGGCCCAGTCAGTCCTGACCTCAACCCGATTGAGATGCTGTGGCATGACCTCAAGAGAGCGGTTCACACCAGACATCCCAAGAACATTGTGGAACTGAAACAGTTTCGTAACGAGGAATGGTCCAAATTCCTCCTGACCATTGTGCAGGTCTGATCCGCAACTACGGAAAACGTTTGGTTGAGGTTATTGCTGCCAAAGGAGGGTCAACCTGTTATTAAATCCAAGGGTTCACTTACTTCTTCCAACCTGCACTGTGAATGTTTACACGGTGTGTTCAATTAAGACATGAACAATTATAATTGTTTGTGTGTTATTAGTATTAAGCAGACTGTGTTTGTCTATTGTTGTGACTTAGATGAAGATCAGATAAAATTTAATTACCAATTTATGCAGAAATCCAGGTAATTCTAAATGGTTCAAATACTTTTTCTTCCCACTGTATGTCATACATCGATAGAATGAATGCTTCAATTTAGTTGACATCTGTAGTTTTCTATTTCATCTCTGCTTCTCTTGCAAAGCAAAGACATTTTAGGGACCAGGGAGAAAATGCTATAAAAAATATACAAAAACAGGAAAGATCAGCTTGAAAGGTTAAGGGAATTTAATAAACGCATCTGGTTCGAAACAGCCTATGTAGCATCAACGTGTGTCAGGAATATTAATTTCAGAGTCAAAATTGACTACAAAGTGTAATTAAGATAGTTTTGGTCATAATGTCAGTCTCGTCCAAAACGGAGTTTAGTAAGTGACTACATCATGACTTACTTGAGGGTTTGGTTTGAGATCAAGAGATCAACACATGATTAATTGATGCTTCTATCTAATAGACCAGGGGTCCCCAACTACATTCAGCCTTCGGACGATGTTTCGGGGGGCCAGAACATAGTTCTAAATCATTTGTACACTGCAAATTGACCGTAAGGTTACCAAACAGATATAGTATTTGACAAAAAGAGAATAATTTCAAACCTTGATTACATTGGGATTACGATTACATATGCATCTCTATTTATGTGTGGGAATACTTGGGAACCCTAACCCTAACCCTAAAAAGAATCCTGTTGAGCTGATTTTCTGGTGATTTTACAGTATTTCCTTACAGTATTTTCCTTAAAAAAATAGTATTATTTTGTTATTATTGTTTTTGTCATAAAACTTGAGTGCCAAATAAACCCATTACGCTGTAGCGAAGGCCATAGCGTAGCGGATGTCATCCACTGTCTGCAGGGATGAGATGGAAACACCAATGCTGCTGCTCAGTCCACTGTGACTCTGATGTGCTTTGGCTTAGGCCATACAAAAATCGATATTTTTTATTGCCACACACCAGATAGGTGCAGTGAAATGTGTTGTTTTACAGGGTCAGCCATAGTAGTACAGCGCCCCTGGAGGAAATTAGTGTTAAGTGCCTTGCTCAAGGACACATCGACAGATTTTTCAACTTGTCGGCTTGATGAGCTGAAGTGGTGGGCTTTATAACTCCTTTCATAGTGAGCTGGGGAAATTTAGTCGGCGGGGGAGAGAATAGAGGAGAAGAGATGAGAATAGAGGAAAAGAGAAGAGAGGAGAAGAGGGGAGGGGAGGGGAGGGGATGGGAGGGGAGGGGAGGGGAGGGGAGGGGAGGGGAGGGGAGGGGAGGGAAGGGGAGGGGAGGGGAGAAAAGAGAAGAGGGGAGAGGAGCAGGTGTTGGCAGCACTGAGAGCGTTCCTGATGTCTCTCCTGTCAGGCTCCAGTCAGTTACAGTAGTATAATGTATGTATTGTGGACACACTCAGTTTAACCTTTTAAGGATGACTCAGGACGGTGGCATTATGAAAGCCCCCATTCACATGGCAGGCCTATAGCACAGGTGTGGAATGGATGGGGTGGCTGTACTGGTGGGGCGGTACGAGGGGAAGTGGATTATACCAACAAGTTCTCAAAATTTCACTTTGAAGTTCTACGTATTATGGATGAACGTCAATTTTTGACGCATTCATTCCGAGTGGTTAAGGTTAGGGCTATGGTTTGGGGAAAGCTTAAAACAAAAATAATTCAAGAAAAACTGGTTTGTATTTGTTTCATGAGCATTGATGATATCCCAAAATGTTTTGTACGTAAAGCCATCAAGTTTGCAAGATATTTATCTTTCAAAACACAGAAATACAAACCAAAAGATTGTTTTTGGGTGTAATTGTCCTTTAAAGACAACTTGCTATTTCAAGTATTTTCTTGCTAGAGCATTGTGTGCCGTGGTGTAGCGGTCATAGCAGCGCACTGTGTTCTGAGCAGTGTGCTTTGACGCCGAGCATCACGAGTTTGCGCCAGTGCTGGGCAATAGTTGTTCTTTTTTATAGGTGAGTGCCGAGGAAGGCATATAGGAATTCTCGGGACCTTTTCAAAACGAAGTCTATTTCTAGTGAACAGCCTGGATTATACACACACACACACCCACCCACACACACACACACACACACACACATTATACACTATGGGTGCCTATGGAAGAGCCAGGACAATAGGATCCTAGAAGCCAGCAGGCCCAGTAATGAGAGAGAGAGAGAGAGAGAGAGAGAGAGAGAGAGAGAGAGAGAGAGAGAGAGAGAGAGAGAGAGAGAGAGAGAGAGAGAGAGAGAGAGAGAGAGAGAGAGAGAGAGAGAGAGAGAGAGAGAGAGAGAGAGAGAGAGAGAGAGAGAGAGAGAGAGAGAGAGAGAGAGAGAGAGAGAGAGAGAGGGAGAGAGAGAGAGAGAGAGAGAGAGAGAGAGAGAGAGAGAGAGAGAGAGAGAGAGAGAGCTGTCCCACATTCAACAGTAATTAGATCCATGTCTTTACCCTGCACTCACTGCCCAGTCAGACAGTGCTGCCTTTGTACAACGCACACACACACACACACACACACACACACACACACACACACACACACACACACACACACACACACACACACACACACACACACACACACACACCATTTCTGTCTCTGTGTTATGTGTTCGATATCAATAACAGGGACAAAGTGATCAAGAGGTACAGTAGTGAGGGTAGCTAGAGTGAGGGTAGATAGGGAGAATTGCCATAACAGTAAAAAGAAGAATCAGAGATAAAGAGATTAAAAGAGTAGGAGACAGGAGAGACTGAATAGAATCCAAACTCTCATCAATGGACAATGTGTTCTCCTCAGTGGATCAGCTTTGCTCACTCACATCCATAGCAGCTGGTGCAGCACAAGGACAATGGCATCTGACATCTCAGTGTATGAAACTGGTGTGTGTGTTTCGGTCTATGCGTGTGTATTCACTTTGTGTGTGTGTGTGTGTGTGTGTGTGTGTATGTGTGTGTGTGTATGTGTGTGTGTGTGTGTGTGTGTGTGTGTGTGTGTGTGTGTGTGTGTGTGTGTGTGTGTGGACTGGATGCCTTGGCAGAGATGTGTCCTTGGCAGTACAGCCAAAGCTGCTCAGAGTTCAGAGGTGGTCTGTCTGATAAAGAGTTGTTGAGTTGGGAGCAGGGTGATGGGGTGCTAGAGAGGGTTGGTTGGTGGGCTTAGGTTATCAGGCCCTGTCCTGAACACAACTGAAAAGAGGAGGGGAGGAGAGGGATGGGAGGGAGGGGAAGAGTAAATTAGATCATAGTGGAGTTCTCTGTGATCCAACTGAGAAACATGTGACTTCCTATCGACTCAGAGACACACAGGAATGGAAAACACATGCACTGGTCGTGTAGCAGACACATTTTCCAAAGTGACTTTGACAACATTGACAGAGACACATAATATTAAGAACATGTAGCCCCCATGCAAAAGATATAACCAAAATGTTGCTAGCTCCGTGTGGGGGTGGGAGAAGAGGGGGAGGCAAAGCCTGGAGATGATGACAAACAAGGCAGTGACCACTGGGACATGCTGCTGGGACATGAGAGGTCAGGGTCAGGGGTATAGCTTCTGGGGATCTGGGGGGGGGTGAAGAGGAGTGGAGATGGGGAGATCCTCGTACTTATACCTTGAGTGTGTGTGTCTGCGCATACAGTTGGAATTCAACAAAACCGTTTGGTATCCACACCTTGTTATTGGATTTTCAACATTGCACAACAAATTATATTTTTGTAAACTTAAGTTTACAATTTTAATTGAGAAAATAAAGACAAATGACATGGACAAAATGATTGGCACCCATTGGTTGCACTGCCTTTTGCCAAGATTACTAGCCTATTCAACCTCTCTTTTGTATCGTCTGAGATCCCCAAAGATTGGAAAGCTGCCGCGGTCATCCCTCTTTTCAAAGGGGGAGACACTCTAGACCCAAACTGTTACAGACCTATATCTATCCTGCCCTGCCTTTCTAAAATCTTGTTAATAAACAGATTTCGAATCCCACCAAACCTTCTCCGTAATGCAATCTGGTTTCCGAGCTGGTTATGGGTGCACCTCAAGGTCCTAAACGATATCATAACCGCCATCGATTAAAAACAGTAATGTGCAGCCGTCTTTATCGACCTGGCCAAGGCTTTCGATTCTGTCAAGCACTGCATACTTGTCGGCAGACTCAATAGCCTTGGCTTCAAAAATGACCTCCTCGCCTGGTTCACCAACTACTTCTCAGATTGAGTTCATTGTTTCAAATCGGAGGGCCTGTTGTCCGGACCTCTGGCAGTCTCCATGGGGGTGGCACAGGGCTCAATTCTCGGGCCGACTCTTTTCTCTGTATATATCAATGATGTCGCTCTTGCTGCTGGTGATTCTCTGATCTACCTCTACGCAGACGACACCATTCTGTATACATCTGGTCCTTCTTTGGACACTGTGCTAACAAACCTCCAAATGAGTTTCAACGCCACATAACACTCATTCCATGGCCTCCAACTGCTTTTAAATGCTAGTAAAACTAAGTGCATGCTCTTCAACCGATTGCTGCCCGCACCCTCCCGCCTGACTAGCATCACTACTCTGGACGGTTCTGACCTAGAATATGTGGACAACTAAAATACCTGGGTGTCTGGTAGACTGTAAACTCTCCTTCCAGACTCACATTAAGCAGCTCCAATCCAAAATTAAATCTAGAATTGGCTTCCTATTTCGCAACAAATCCTCCTTCACTCATGCCGCCAAACACACCCTTGCAAAACTGACTATCCTACCAATCCTTGACTTCGGCGATGTCATTTACAAAATGGCCCCCAACACTCTACTCAGCAAACTGGATGTAGTCTATCACAGTGCCATCCGTTTTATCACCAAAGCCCCATACACTACCCACCACTGCGACCTGTATGCTCTTATTGGCTGGGCCTCACTGCATATCCGTCGCCAAACCCACTGGCTCCAGGTCATCTATAAGTCATCTACAGTGGGGCAAAAAAGTATTTAGTCAGCCACCAATTGTGCAAGTTCTCCCACTTAAAAATATGAGAGAGGCCTGTAATTTTCATCATAGGTACACTTCAACTATGACAGACAAAATGAGAAAAAAAATCCAGAAAATCACACTGTAGGATTTTTAATGAATTTATTTGCAAATTATGGTGGAAAATAAGTATTTGGTCAATAACAAAAGTTAATCTCAATACTTTGTTATGTACCCTTTGTTGGCAATGACAGAGGTCAAACGTTTTCTGTAAGTCTTCACAAGGTTTTGACACACTGTTGCTGGTATTTTGGCCCATTCTTCAATGCAGATCTCCTCTAGAGCAGTAATGTTTTGGGGCTGTTGCTGGGCAACACGGACTTTCCCTCCAAAGATTGTCTATGGGGTTGAGATCTGGAGACTGGCTAGCCACTCCAGGACCTTGAAATGCTTCTTACAAAGCCATTCCTTCGTTGCCCGGGCGGTGTGTTTGGGATCATTGTCATGCTGAAAGACCCAGCCACATTTCATCTTCAATGCCCTTGCTGATGGAAGGAGGTTATCACTCAAAATATCACGATACATGGCCCCATTCATTCTTTCCTTTACACGGATCAGTTGTCCTTGTCCCTTTGCAGAAAAACAGCCCCAAAGCATGATGTTTCCACCCCCATGCTTCACAGTAGGTATGGTGTTCTTTGGATGCAACTCAGCATTCTTTGTTCTCCAAACACGACGAGTTGAGTTTTTACCAAAAAGTTATATTTTGGTTTCATCTGACCATATGGCATTCTCCCAATCTTCTTCTGGATCATCCAAATGCTCTCTAGCAAACTTCAGATGGGCCTGGACATGTACTGGCTTAAGCAGGGGACACGTCTGGCACTGCAGGATTTGAGTCCCTGGCGGCGTAGTCTGTTACTGATGGTAGGCTTTGTTACTTTGGTCCCAGCTCTCTGCAGGTTATTCACTAGGTTCCCCCGTTTGGTTTTGGGATTTTTGCTCACCGTTCTTGTGATCATTTTGACCCCACGGGGTGAGATCTTGCGTGGAGCCCCAGATCGAGGGAGAATATCAGTGGTCTTGTATGTCTTCCATTTCCTAATAATTGCTCCCACAGTTGATTTCTTCAAACCAAGCTGCTTACCTATTGCAGATTCAGTCTTCCCAGCCTGGTGCAGGTCTACAATTTTGTTTCTGGTGTCCTTTGACAGCTCTTTGGTCTTGGCCATAGTGGAGTTTGGAGTGTGACTGTTTGAGGTTGTGGACAGGTGTCTTTTATATTGATAACAAGTTCAAGCAGGTGCCATTAATACAGGTAACAAGTGGAGGACAGAGGGGCCTCTTAAAGAAGAAGTTACATGTCTGTGAGAGCCAGAAATCTTGCTTGTTTGTAGGTGACCAAATACTTATTTTCCACCATAATTTGCAAATAAATTCATAAAAAATCCTACAGTGTGATTTCCTGGATTTTTTTCTTCTCATTTTGTCTGTCATAGGTGAAGTGTACCTATGATGAACATTACAGGCCTCTCTCATCTTTTTAAGTGGGAGAACTTGCACAATTGGTGGCTGACTAAATACTTTTTTGCCCCACTGTTTAAGTCTTTGCAAGGTAAAGCCCCACCTTATCTCAGCTCACTGGTCACCATAGCAACACCCAGCCGTGTCATGCTCTCCAGTAGGTATATTTCACTGGCCATCCCCAAAGCCAACACTTTCTTTGGCCGCCTTTCCTTCCATTTCTCTGCTGCCAATCACTGGAACAAATTGCAAAAATCTCTGAAGCTGGAGTCTTATATCTCCCTCTCTAACTAACCTCTCAGCTTACCGATCACTGTACCTGTACACAGCCAATCCAATCTGTAAATTGCACACCCAACTACCTCATCCCCATATTATCCCCATACCCTCTTGCTCTTTTGCATCCCAGTATCTCTACTTGCACATCATCATCTGCACATCTATCACTCCAGTATTTATGCTAAGTTGTAATTATTTTTCACCTCTAGGGCCTATTCATTGCCTACCTCCCTACTCTTCTACATTTGCACACACTGTACATAGATTTTTCTATTTTTCTTTTCCTTTGTGTCATTGACTGTACGTTTGTTTATGTGTAACTCTGTGTTGTTGTTTTTATCGCACTGCTTTGCTTTTTCTTGGCCAGGTCGCAGTTGTAAATAAGAACTTGTTCTCAACTAGCCTACCTGGTTAAATAAAGGTGAACTTAAAAAACATTTAAAATGAATAGATAACTGCAAACAAATGCGGCGGGGTTGCTTTGCGGCCTCTGGTACTGGGAGCCTTGAATGTGCACAAGGCATCATGAAATCTTCAGATTATCAGGTGTTTTGTAGTCCAATGTTTAACCCAGTGTCTAAAAACTGGGTCTCTATTGAAGGTTGTGGGTCTTCTCAGCAGGACAACGACCCCAAACACACATCCAAAATCACCAAGGAATGGTTAAGAAGAGATGCTGGACTGTTCTTGAGTGGCCAGCGAAGAGTCCAGATCTGAAACGCCCAAAACCTATGGCGAGCTCTGAAAACAGAAGTTGGTGGAGGGCATCCTTTAAATATTGAGGAATTAGAGCAGTTTGCTTCTGAAAAGTGGGCCAAATTGTCAGTAGAAAGCTGCAGCAAGCTACAATAAGCGTTTGTCTGCAGTTATCTTGGCCAAAGGTGGTGTAACCAAGTACTAGCTGCCAATACATTTGTCCATGCCATTTGTCTTTATTTTCTAATTGAACATTGTTAACTTAAGTTTACAAAAATGTATTTGGTTGTGCAACGTTTTAATCCAATAAAAAGATGTGGTTACCTAACTTTTTTATTTTTACATTTCAACTTATTTGAGAAGAAATAGGGAATTATTTAAGAAAAAGTGCAAGGGTGCCAATATATTTGGCCACAACTGTATGTGTGCATATGTGGTGTGAGTGTGTACTCCACCTCATGAGATCCAGATGAGAGGAGGAGAGGAGGAGAGATGTGTCTCTGGGGTTCGGAGAGGAAGAGAGAGAAAAGGGTATTGTAAAGCTGTCATCACCTGTCAGCACCACATGCTGTAGCACCAGAACCACATGCATCTCTCAATCATAGGGCTGTAGCACCAGCACCACATGCATCTCCCAATCATAGGGCTGTAGCACCAGCACCACATGCATCTCTCAATCATAAGGCTGTAGCACCAGAACCACATGCATCTCTCAATCATAGGGCTGTAGCACCAGCACCACATGCATCTCTCAATCATAGGGCTGTAGCACCAGCACCACATGCATCTCTCAATCATAGGGCTGTAGCACCAGTACCACATGTAGCTCTCAATCATAAGGCTGTAGCACCAGCACCACATGCATCTCTCAATCATAAGGCTGTAGCACCAGCACCACATGCATCTCTCAATCATAGGGCTGTAGCACCAGCACCACATGCATCTCTCAATCATAAGGCTGTAGCACCAGCACCACATGCATCTCTCAATCATAAGGCTGTAGCACCAGCACCACATGAATCTCTCAATCATAAGGCTGTAGCACCAGCACCACATGCATCTCTCAATCATAAGGCTGTAGCACCAGCACCACATGCATCTCTCAATCATAAGGCTGTAGCACCAGAACCACATGCATCTCTCAATCATAAAGCTGTATCACCAGCACCACATGAATCTCTCAATCATAAGGCTGTAGCACCAGCACCACATGTAGCTCTCTAGCAGTGTAGTCCATGTGCTACATGAAGGAGACATCCATTCAGAGAACCACATGGAGAACATGGATGGATGTGTCTGTCTCACTACATCATCCAAGGTTGCATAAGGGTGAATATGTCAGGACTCAAGACTGTGATAGACAGTCTGTCCATCTGTCTGTCTGCCTGCCTGCCTGTCTGTTCTACCTTCTGTCAGACTCATTATAGTGTGTGTGCATTTGTGTTTGTGGTGTTCTGTTTGTCTCATCCTGTTTGTGTGTTTGCGTGTTCCAGTGGAACACGATACAGAGCTCCTACCCGTCCGACGGCACCACCGAGAGTTCCGTTTCGACCTATCACGTATTCCTGAGGGGGAAGCGGTCACCACTGCAGAGTTCCGCATCTATAAGGACTTCATCCACGAACGCTTTGACAATGAAACCTTCCGCATCAGTGTCTACCAGGTGCTGGAGGAAAACATTGACAGGTGAGGGTGTGTGTGTGTGTGTGTGTGGGGTGGGGGGGGGGGGGGGGGGGGGGGGGGGGGGGGTGGGGGGGGGGGGGTGGAGACCAGAAGTCCTCACAAGTATAGTAAAATAAGGAAAATTCAGTCCCCACAAGGAAAAATACTATTTTAGGCTTAGAGTTTAGGTTTAGGGTTAGGGGAGAGGTTTAGTTTTAGGTTTAGGGATAGGGGATTGGGGTTAAGGTTATGGGTTTGGGAAAATATCATTTATATTGTCTGATCCAGAGCTCTATGACACACTATGCCCTCTGTCAGTAGAATAACCCTGGTCTGGGAGGAATTAATGGATACATGAAGAATAAAGGATATAATATCAGAAAGGAAATGAGGAGAAAAAGAGAACCACATCCCACATTAAAACAGTGGTAGTGAGTTGGACACTGAAATGATTTTCTCTTGTGTGTGTTTCTTTCTATCTCTTTCTATGCCTCTCTTGCTCTCTCTCACTCTCTCCGCCTCTCGCTCTGCCTCTCTCTCTCTCTCTCTCTCTCTCTCTCAATTCAATTCAATTTATTGGCATGGGAAACATATGTTAACATTGCCAAAGGAAGTGAAGTAGATAATAAAAAAAAAGTGAAATAAACAATAAAAATGACAGTAAACATTACACTCACAGAAGTTCCAAAATGAATGAAAACATTTCAAATGTCATATTATGTCTATATACAGTGTTGTGACGAAGTGCAAATACTGAAAGTATAAAATGGAAAATAAATAAACATAAATATGGGTTGTATTTACAATGGTGCTTGTTCTTCACAGGTTGCCCTTTCCTTGTGGCAACAGGTCACACATCTTGCTGCTGTGATGGCACACTGTGGTATTTCACCCAATAGATATGGGAGTTTATCAAAATTGGGTTTGTTTTCAAATTCTTTGTGGATCTGTGTAATCTGAGGGAAATATGTGTCTCTAATATGGTCATACATTTCGCTGGAGGTTAGGAAGTGCAGCTCAGTTTCCACCTCATTTTGTTGGCAGTGTGCACATAGCCTGTCTTCTCTTGAGAGCCAGGTCTGCCTACGGCGGCCTTTCTCAATAGCAAGGCTATGCTCATTGAGTCTGTACATAGTCAAAGCTTTCCTTAAGTTTGGGTCAGTCACAGTGGTCAGGTATTCTGCCACTGTGTACTCTCTGTTTAGGGCCAAATAGCATTCTAGTTTGCTCAGTTTTTTTGTTAATTCTTTCCAATATGTCAAGTAATTATATTTTTGTTTTCTCATGATTTGGTTTGGTCTAATTGTGTTGCTGTCCCGGGGCTCTGTGGTGTCTGTTTGTGTTTGTGAACAGAGCCCCAGGACCAGCTTGCTTAGGGGACTCTTCTCCAGATTCATCTCTCTGTAGGTGATGGCTTTGTTATGGAAGTTTCAGGAATCGCTTCCTTTTAGGTGGTTGTGGAATTTAATGTCTATTTTCCTGACTTTGATAATTAGTGGGTATCGGCCTAATTCTGCTCTGCATGCATTATTTGGTGTTTGACATTGTACACAGAGGATATTTTTTGCAGAATTCTGCATGCAGAGTCTCAATTTGGTGTGTGTCACATTTTATGAATTCTTGGTTGGTCAGTGGACCCCAGACAACCATAAAGGGCAATGGGTTCTATAACTGATTCAAGTATTTTTTAGACAGATCCTAATTGATACATCAAATTTTATGTTCCTTTGATGGCATATAAGGCCTTTCATGCCTTGTCTCAGCTTGTTCACAGCTTTGTGGAAGTTACCTGTGGTGCTGATGTTTAGGCCGAGGTATGAATAGTTTTTTGTGTGCTCTAGTGCTGTGGTTCCCAAACTTTTTATAGTCCCGTTCCACTTCAAACATTCAGCTGCATACCCCCTTTAGCACCAGGGTCAGCGCACTCTCAAATGTTGCTTTTTGGCATCAATGTAATCCTGCCACACACACACACACACTATACGATGCATTTATTAAACATAAGAATGAGTGTGAGTTTTTGTCACAACCCGGCTCGTGGGAAGTGACAGAGAGCACTTATTGGACCAGGGCACAAATAATAATATAATAATAATCTATTATTTTGCTCTTTATTTAACCATCTTACATATGAAACCTTATTTGTTCATCAAAAATTATGAATAACTCACCACAGGTTGGGAAGGGTGTGCTTGTAAGGATGCACATAACTCTGCAATGTTGGGTTGTATTGGAGAGAGTCTCAGTCTTAAATCATTTTCCACACGCAGTCTGTGCCTGAATTTAGTTTTCATGCTAGTGAGGGCCGAGAATCTACTCTCACATATGTACGTGGTTGGAAATGGTATCCGTGTCTTAACAGCGCGATTTGCCAAGGCAGGATACTATGAGCGCAGCCCTATCCATAAATCTGTCAGTGGCTTCTGATTAAATTAAATCTTCACAGAACCGCTTGTTGCAATTTGATGAGGCTCTCTTGTTCAGATATTGGTAAGTGGACTGGAGGCAGGGCATCAAAGGGATAACGGATCTAGTTGCTTGTGTCGTGAGTTTCGGGAAAGTACCTGCATAATTGCGCACCCAACTCACTCAGGTGCTTTGCTATATCACATTTGACATTGTCCGTAAACTAGAGTTAATTTGCACACAAAATATCATACAATGATGGAACGACCTGTGTGTTGTCCTTGTTAATGCAGACAGAGAAGAGCTCCAAAAACCTCTTAAGGATCGGATCCTTTTTTTTCAAATTTAGCCTGAAATCTAACTGCCTGTAGCTCAGGAACTGAAAAAAGTATATGTATATTCTTGATACCATTTGAAAGGAAACACTTTGAAGTTTGTGGAAATGTGAAATTAATGTAGGAGAATATAACACATTAGATCTGTTAAAAGATAATACAGATAATAATATGTATTTTTTTGTTGTTCCATTATCTTTGAAATGTAAGAGAAAGGCCATTATCTATCTTAGGACTCTAGTTGCAATTTAGATTTTGGCCACTAGATGGCAGCAGTTCATGTGCAAAGTGTTAGACTGATCCAATGAACCATTGCATTTATGTTCAAAATGTTGTATCAAGTCTGACAAAATGTGCCTATCTGGTTAACAAAGTTAACAATTTTCACTCTAGTGTCCAAAACATCTTTCAAGCTGTCAGGCATTCCCTTGGCAGCAAAAGCTTCTCAGTGGATGCTGCAGTGTACCCAAGTGGCATCGGGAGTAACTCCTTGCATGCGCGTTACCACTCATCTCTGTCTCCCTGTCATGGCTTTTGCGCCATCAGTACAGATACCAACACATCTTGACCACCAAAGTCCATTTGATGTGCCACAAAGCTGTTAAAAAATACCGTCTCCTGTTGTCCTGGTTTCCAATGGTTTTCAGAAGAGGATATCTTCCTTAATTGACCCCCTATAAACATAATGGACATATACCAGGAGCTGTGCCAGTCCTGCCATGTCTGTTGACTCATCCAGCTGTAATGCATAGAAATCACTCGCTTGTATGCTCAGCAGTAATTGTTTCAAAACATCTCCTGCCATGATGCGCTGTGAAACAGGGTTGTTTGATGAAGGCATTTGTCATGCCAACGGCCGTTCTCCATCTCTGGCGCTCGAGGGTGCCAGGCTGCTCTTAATTACGCACACCTGTTACCATCATTACGCACAGCAGTGCTCATTGGACACGCCTGGACTCCTTCATGTTGTTGATTGCCCGTCTATAATTGTCTGCTCCCCCGTTTGTTCCCTGTGTCAGCATTGATGGTGTTATTTCGTCCCCTGTCCAGACGCTGTTTCTGTCCTGCTTAATTTCTGTTGTTTAATAAATGTTCTCTCTGTACCTGCTTCTTGCCTCCAGCGTCGATCCTTACAGCATTGTATGTATAGTTTTTTGTCCTTTTCCCCTAGCATTGTCGCAGCCATATCCATGGCAGCAGGTATAATTAAGTCCTCCACAATGGTATGGGTCTTGCCTGTCCTAGCCACTCGGTAGCGCACCATATAAGATGATTTTAGCCTGTTCTTATTCATGGTATTTGTTGCTTTTATACATGTTTTACTACTCAAAAGTTATCTTAATTCTCGCTCCAAAAACTCCAGCGGCTTATTTTTCAAATGGTCATGTTTTGTTTCTAAATATCTGCGCAAGAGTGAAGGTTTCATTGAGTTGTGAGATAGTACTTTTGCACATATAACACACTGTGGCTGAGGAAAGACACTACTCCCATTATAAGTGAACCTCAAATCAATGTAGATCTCATCATATTTCCGCTTCATCGATGGTCCAACGTCCCTTTCGGTGCTTTCCCGAGTAAGGGGGCAGTAGCTCTTCGACTGCATCAGATTCACAACTGTCAGTGTCCATGCTAGCTGGGCTAACAACAAATGTAGAATTACTGATGCTTGGATGTGCTCGTGGAAGCTGAACAACTTGTGTCGTTGACTGGTGCTGGTAGTAGCTGGTATGTGTCTCCATACTTTTTTTTACCATATCTATATTTTCGAGCAAACGGAATGAGAAGTAGCTACGTTTGGCTACATACGTTAGTGAAATTCGTTAGTGAAATTCC
Source organism: Oncorhynchus mykiss (assembly GCF_013265735.2). Lineage (NCBI taxonomy): Eukaryota > Metazoa > Chordata > Actinopteri > Salmoniformes > Salmonidae > Oncorhynchus > Oncorhynchus mykiss. The sequence goes on from NC_048573.1 coordinate 37,710,749, forward strand.
CGCGAGAGAGTAATGGTTAATGTGATTGGATGTTAATTATTTGACTAGGCTACCTGTATTTGACATTGTGTTGTTATTTCGATTGAACACTAGATAGTTTCATTCAATTTTTGGCAGTGAAAAGAGGCTACTCAGGCGAGAAAAACATCACCCAAATGTATAGCCCTGTTGGAAAATCGAAATGCACTGTTTTAAAATGTGTACCACATTTTTATTTGGTGTACCCCCGACGGCATTGCGTACCCCAGTTTGGGAATAGCTGCTCTCGCCAATTCGTTGATATATATGTTGAAGAGAGTGTGGCTTAAGCTGCATCCCTGTCTCACCCCACAGCCCTGTGGAAAGAAAGATGTGTGTTTTTAGCCAATTTTAACCACACACTTGTTGTTTGAGTTCATGGATTTGATAATGTTGTATGTTTTTCCCCCAACACAACTTTCCATCAATTTGTATAACAGACCATCATGCCAATTTGAGATGAAAGCTTTTTTGAAAGCTACAAAGCATGAGAAGACTTTTCCTTTGTTTTGGTTTGTTTGTTTGTCAATTAGGGTGTGCAGGCTGAATACGTGGTCTGTCGTACTGTAATTGGGTAAAAAGCCAATTTGGCATTTGCTCAGTACATCGTTTTCACTGAGGAAATGTACGAGTCTCTCTCTCTCTCTTTCCCTCTCTCTCTCTCTCTCTCTCTCTCTCTCTCTCTCTCTCTCTCTCTCTCTCTCTCTCTCTCTCTGTTTCTCTCTGTTTCTCTCTCTCTCTTTCTTTTACTCTCTCGCTGTCCCTTGTTCTCGGTTTCTTTCTCTGCCTCTCTCTCCCTCTCTCTGCCTCTCTCTCTTTCTCTCTCTCTCCCTCGTTCTCTCTCTCTCTCCCTCGTTCTCTGTTTCTTTCTCTCCCTCTCCCTCTCTCTGGCTCTCCCCCTTAATTCCAGTGTGTGATGGACAGTGTGTTCAGTATGCAGTCGTTTATAAAGCCATTATTGTCAATTAAGGAAATTAAGTGTTCCCCTGGGCCTCACCATCTGGACCCCTCCCTCCCTTTCTTTCTCCCTCTCTTTCTCTATCGCCCTGATCACTCTTCTCCTCAGTTCCATGCTTCACTCGCTCAACCTCACACAATCAAACGTCCTTTCTAAGTATGCAGGCTTGTGTGTGAGTGTGTGTCTTTGTCTGTGTGTTTGTCTGTGTGATTTGTCACACATGTGTATGTGTGACAAATAAAATTTGATTTGATTTGATTTGTCTGTGTGATTGTCTGTGTGTTTTTACTCATGCGTGTGTGTGTTTCTCCTCCAGGGAGTCAGACCTGTTTCTGTTGGACTCGAGGGTCATCTGGGCGGCTGAGGACGGCTGGCTGGTGTTTGACTTGACAGTGACCAGTAACCAATGGGTCTTGAACCCTGGACACAACCTGGGCCTGCAGCTGGCTCTGGAGAGCACTGACGGTGAGTAGAGTGTCTTAGAAGCAGGTCCAGCACCCAGAGGGAGCTCTCTAAATCACAACAACTGTATGAGGGTTCAAACCCAATAGGCACATTGACCCATATCAATATAGCGTCCGAGTACTGATCTAGGATCAGGTCCCCCAAAAAGATGTTGCATGAAGCTTACTACATTATTCAATGTTTTTTTATTTCTTATTTTCACTGCGTCGGGGATAGAGTTCCCAAAACGTCTGTGTACGCTATCCCTGAGGCAGTGCAAATCATTCAAAACAGTGAATAATGAAGTAAGCTTTATGCAACATATTTTTGCGTGTGAACCCATTACACCTCTTTGTTTGTCTGGATTCATTTAAGACACGAGACCGCATGAACAGTATGACCTCAGTGCATACCAATGTCACATGCTCTGCCAGCACACAGCACAGAGACAGAACACATTGATAGAGAATACAGGCCTTCATTATTTAACATCATTCACTATACCCTCATCATCATTATGACCCATTCAGAAGAGATTAAAACAAACAACATGCAGCGTGGATATATTTCTACCATGGATATATCAGGATGGCAGGATGTCTCTCATCGTCAAACAATAACAACAACAGCAGCATCATCAGTGTTTCTGAGGAGACTGTTATCTCAGTGGTGATAGCAGGATGTTAGGTTGAAAAAAACAGACATAGTCTCATATGTTAGGGGCTGTTTGTGTATGTGTGTATGTCTTTGTGTGTGTGCGTGTGTTGGGAGGGAGTATGGGCAGGCGTGTGCTGGCAGGCGCGTGGGATGTCCTGTTGCCGTGGGCTGCTGGCAACCTGAGTTTACCTCGGCACCATCATCACAGGCACATTCCTCTGAGTGAACATCACACACACACACACACACACACACACACACACACACACACACACACACACACACACACACACACACACACACACACACACACACACACACACACACACACACACACACACACACACACACACACACACACACAGCCTAGACACAGTCAGATCCATTGGGAGAGAGTGTTCCTCTTTGATGTGTGGTACTACTTTGGTTCTTGATGTTTCCAAGGTCTAAACTGGGAGTGAACGAGAGAACAAGAGAGAGAGAGAGAGAGAGAGAGAGAGAGAGAGAGAGCGAGAGAGAGAGAGGGAGAGGGAGAGAGAAAGAAAGAAAGAAAGAAAGAAAGAAAGAAAGAAAGAAAGAAAGAAAGAAAGAAAGAAAGAAAGAAAGAAAGAAAGAAAGAAAGAAAGAAAGAAAGAAAGAAAGAAAGAAAGAAAGAAAGAAAGGAATTTAGGGAGGAAAACCTCATATTTGGGAAAACATCAATTTCAGGATTACACAGACTAAAGAAATGGTTCTCATTAGAGACTGAGTGGACCACACACACTTTAGATACACAGTCACACACACACATAGTCAGTCACACACACACATAGTCACACACACATAGTCACACACACACACACACACACACATAGTCACACACACATAGTCACACACACTTTAGATACACATTCACACACACATAGTCACACACACACAGTCACACACACACAGTCACACACACTTTAGATACACAGTCACACACACATAGTCACACACACATAGTCACACACATAGTCACACACATAGTCACACATAGTCACACATAGTCACACACACACACACACACACACACACAGAAACACCTTTACACACATGTAATACGTACGATTAAAAACTACTTGAAACTTAAAACACACACACACACACAGGCAATGTCTCTGACCCTTTGTCCACTGTGTCTCTCCCTGCAGGTGTGAGTGTGAACCCGCGGTTGGCAGGGCTGGTCGGCCGCAGTGGTCCTCAGAATAAACAGCCCTTCATGGTGGCCTTCTTCAAAGCCACCGAGGTGCACCTGCGCAGCATCCGATCAGCAACAGGGGGCACCAAACAACGCAACCCCAACCGCTCCAAAGGGGCCAACAAGGGCCAGGAGGCACTCCGAGTGGCCAACATTGCAGGTAGGGACTGTGGGATGAGGGGTAAGCGAAGCTCAGGGAATGCAGTGAAATGCCATTGTGATATGTTGGTGTATGCTGGGGTAGTGATGGCTGGCTCCGGGTGAAATGGAAGACAGATGGAGGCCAGAGCTATTGCTGTCTAACACAGCCTCCTTACCAGAATTCTCCACATATCTCCAATGGCCAGCAAACATGAACACACGTACGCACACACACACACACAAACACACACACACACATACACACACAACTCATACACACATGCGCGCGCGCACGCACGCACAACTCACACACATTTTCCCCCTCCAAACCACTCTGAGAATGCCTTTTTTTCTGAATCTCCCGTAACAGAGTGTACATAGTTCATAGGGACCTTACGGTGTGAGGTGTGAGAGCGCTGTGTTTATGCAGAGCTCTGAAACATTACACCATAATGCCTGAGCTTCAAATAGCTGGCGTGTTTATTTACACGAGCCTTACGGAGTGGACAGACAGGGCCAAGAACCCGACATGAAGCGAAGGCAGGACCCACGTTTGTGGCAGAGTACATCTGCACTGTGTGTGAGGGGGGTGGGGGCTGGACCAGCCTAGCACACATGGGCCAAATGGGCCTGTTTGGAAGTTTGAATGGTCTTTTTTTTTAAGAGTTGATGAGAACCAGTCGTTCATGATCATTCCCAATCCGAACAAATGACTGGGACAGAACCCATGAGGGTACGGGTTACCAGAGGGAGGGAGGGGTGGAGGGAGGGAGGGAGAGAATGGAAAAGAGAGGGGAAAGAACAGATTGGTGAAAGAGAACGGATTGGTGAAAGAGATGTTTGCAGGCTCTTTGTCCCCTCTCCCATGTGTTCTATGCCGTGGAAGGATACAGAAGGCACAAGGGTCAAGGTCCCTAAACTGTGAAGGTTTAGGCCTATAAAACATAGACTGATTCCATGTACAGTAAGATTCTATGTTTCCGTGCAATAATATTGACAATGTTTACCCCCCCCCCCCCCCCCCCCCCCCTCCCCAGAGAACAGCAGTGCTGATCAGAAGCAGGCGTGTAAGAAACACGAGCTCTACGTCAGCTTCAGAGATCTGGGGTGGCAGGTACCGAGTGCACCCCACACATTCCTCTATTTTCTCCCCCTTCGCTTCCTCTCCTTTTCTTTCATCCTCCCTCCCTCCCTCGCTATCTCTCCTTTTTTTCTCACTCTCCTGCCTTTATCTCTTTCTCACTACTCTTTTCCCCCCTGTCCACCCTAACGTCTTTTCTTAGCAGAGACCTAAATCCAAAGTGATTTACAGGGCTCAATGTTGTCCGTGATATTCACTTCAACAGCTGGGTAAACAGTAGGATATGCTAAGGAGATGTGCAGACTTCTTGCCGTATTGGCTCCAGAGTAAAATATGCACAGTTAGTTCAGAGTTTAGAACCAGGAAGCTTGTTGTTACTACTACCATGACTACCGTGGAATGTATCGCATGCTGATTACACATTCACATGGAGGATAACGGTGTGCCTCTCTTTATCTGCCATCTCTCTCTCTTTTTCTCTCTTGACCCCCCCCCCCCCCCCCCCCTCTCTCTCTCTCTCTCTCTCTCTCTCTCTCAGGACTGGATCATAGCTCCAGAGGGCTATGCAGCATACTACTGTGAGGGAGAGTGTGCCTTCCCTCTCAACTCCTATATGAACGCCACCAACCATGCCATCGTGCAGACACTAGTGAGTAACTAAGAATAATCGTTACTTTCTATTATAATTTGTGTCATTTGTGCAGTCAATGTGCTAGAGAGCATCGACACAAAGACAAATGCATTAACATGCTATCATATTTGCTATCATAGTTATTTTCACTTGATGTTGTCTCCCTTACTCCAACTCCCACCTTTCTTTTCCCTGTCCTTGTCCCCCCTCCCTGTGCAGGTCCACCTAATAAACCCAGACACCATTCCTAAGCCCTGCTGTGCCCCAACCCAGCTCCATGCCATCTCGGTGCTCTACTTTGACGACAGCTCCAATGTCATCCTCAAGAAGTACCGCAATATGGTGGTCAGAGCCTGTGGCTGCCATTAGACTACAGCCAACCTCTCAACACACACAAACACACACACTCACGCACACATCTAAATATCCCTCAACGCAGGTCACTTTCATCGAGACTCTAGACTTTCTTCCCCAGATTCACCTGAATGGACACATGAATGGACTGCATTTCCCAGAGTGCCTTGCTGAGCTCCTGGACGGGAGCTACATGAGGACCGGGCAGACAATCATGCTTATTGAGTTCAACATGGAACACACACACACACATACTTCCTGTGCTTTCTACTGTGTATGAGACATTTTAAACAGTGATTGTATAGTAATACACAGTCAACAATCTTTTGTTCATTTAAATGTTTTTTTATTGTATTTCACTCTGTTTTTCTAGATATTTTTGATCAATTACGTATTTGTATGTTTTTTATGACTGAAAGGCTATAGGAAGTGTGGATGCTCTATGGACTCTTCATGGACCATACTGTGTAAATAGTTTTTTAAACAAAGAGAATTGTATTTATTTCCTGGTCTTGGGCATGTTAAGGGTTTTTCTCCTGTCTCTCTCTCTCTCTCTCTCTCTCTCTCTCTCTCTCTCTCTCTCTCTCTCTCGCTCTTTCTCTCTCTTCCTCCTCTGTTTCTCACCATGCTAGCTCAGAGATTTGTTTTTCCTGCACAGTAACAGTGCTGAATCTATCATCAGTATGGACCTATCACTACAGCCTTGTCATGGGGAATAACTCAGCCTGTTCCTCTCCTTATTCCAAACATTGTCTTAAAGACATAAAAGTTATTTTCAGAATGAAAATACATTCATATACTGTAGCTCTTTTTATAAACTAGACTTTGACTTTAATGTTTTTTTTTACAATAAAAAGCAATAATACAGAGAGTGTTTCAGAAAAACAAAAGGAAGAGAAAGATTGGGGAATGAAAGAGAGAGAGAGAGATTGTGTCTAGGGTGTGTGTGTGTGTGTACGTGTGTACCATTACCTTGAGCACCACGAGTCTGTTGTGTGCCAGGTGGTTTTAGGATGGTCTGTCGTTTTATCCTCTGCTGTAAAGGCTGATGTCTATCTCTTCCTTATTTAAGAGGACTATTTATTGAGAGCCGAGGCTGGTACTCTCTGCCAACGCAACAGTCTTTGTTTTACTGCAAAACTGGTTTAATAAAATCGGAGAAGCATCACTGACTGTCTGATAGTTGATTTCTACCCCCCCTCTCCTACCCCTCCCTCCCTCCCTCCCTCCCTCCCTCCCTCCCTCCCTCCCTCTATTTCCTCAGCTCTCGATTTTTCATCTCTTCTCTTTTCTTTCCCCTCTTTGCTTTCTCCTCTTTCTCGTCTTTCCTATCCCCTCTCACTCATCGTCCCTTTCCTCTCTTCTCTCTCTTCTCTTTCCTCACTCCCCTTCCCCATTGCCTCTTTTTTCTCCCCTCTGTCTTCTCCAGCATCCTGTTTATTACATGGCCTGGCTTGGATTAGTGCTCCTCGCCATTCGCAGACTTCTTAATGCAGCTAAACTTAGCCTGTGTGTATGTGTGTGCGTTTTTCATGCCAAGAGTCTGGAGAACAGGGCAATGTTTCAGCCTCCTCTAGGTCAAACCTTTTACACATAGCAATCTGTAACAACCTAGAGACACGTTGGGACCAATTCCATTTAAATGAAGTTACTGACTTGGAATGGAACCAGCCCCAGTGTATGCCAGAGCCCAGGTGTCAGGGGTCAATAGAGTGATAATATGGCTATCAATCCTCTGCACCCAGAAGCTTTACTCCCCTACACCCACCTTCTGCATCCCCCAGCACTGCCCCCATGCTGCCTGCCCCCAAACTTGACCCCAAACACTGCCTGGCTTTAGCCCTCATCAACCCTCCATCCTCAAGACCTGACCTCCAGCAGCACTGCCAAGCACCAACCCCCCGTAGAAATGAATGAGTGATCTCTATGGCCCACTCATCCATCACCACCTCTGTCTCTGACTTCCTCCTGGTGTCACATTGTTTTATATCCCTTACAGGCTCCACTGTTACTTCATCAGACTGATGAAGAAAAGGAACAGTTCTGTTTATTTGCTCCCCCCCCCCCCCCCCCCCCCCAGAGTCTGACACTTGATGACCCCATACATATACACACTCACAATTATGCCGCAGACACATACACACACACACACTTGCTCCTCTACTCTGAGCTGCTCTAAGCTGGACATAGGGAAAGGGAGACCTGCCCCATTGTGGTGAAGATCGTGTGTGTGTGTGTGTGTGTGTGTGTGTGTGTGTGTGTGTGTGTATCTGTGTGTGTGTTTGTGTGTGATATGAGCTCAACGGTCCTTGTTCTTGTACTTTCGGTAGGCCAGACATTCACAATGACATTGGCCTGTCCAAATACCCCTACTTGCGATCTAAAGGCATTTTGGGTATACAAAAATATACAATTTTACAGTATGTGACATTTAGAAAATGTAGTATGCTTTAAATGCCAGGATGTCATACTCTTTTCGACTTTTCAACTAATAGAATTTGCTGCACATTTCTGAGGGAGAGAATCGCCTTTCCAGACTCGTTTGATAACAGTTGATGATCAGGGAAAGCACTGTACCAAAATGAAAAAATGGTGGGAATCAACGCAACTGCGCATTAGATTAAGCATTCTCAGTATGGACGAGCCTAGTATGTAAAATGTGTTGCTTTCTGCACTCATCTGTACTTAAGAGTACGTTATAAAGAGTATGTAGTACGATTAGTACACAGTATGCAATTTAAGTAAATAGTAGGCAAGCCAGATTACAGACAAGGCCAACTGACTCTTTTTCGTCCAGTTGGTCTGAATGAAAGTATTGCGTCTTCTTTTTCATTGCTGGTATTAAAAGGAGCATGAGGCGGAGAGACTTCAGATAACAATCCTCTTAATTCACACTTCCACTTTCACATGAAATTTGTGTTATCAGCTTTCAGTGTGTGGGCAAGTTAGATCTTAGCCAATCAGAAGCCATTATACTGTGTGTGTTTACATTTAAAAGTGGTTTCCTATTTCTTTTTTAAACAAAATGCTAAATATACTGTAGAAACACAACGATTCACACAAAGGTGAGATAGAGTCTAAGTCTAAGGAATGTGAATACAGAGACAGCCAAGGACAGAAGAGTAAAGGGCCATTTTAATGTTGTCGGAATGCACTCCATATCTATTTGTCAACAAGAATGAATTCACTGTAGATCAAATCAAATATACTGTATATTCTGCGTGCTAATTTGTTGTGATTTTGTCTGGTTGTATATTTCTTTGCATCAGTGGCTAAATGAATCTTCATTGTTACCACTGTGGTTTAGAACAGGAAACTAAACCTATAGCAGACAGAGAAACACGTGTAGACACCCGTACACACACACACACACCCACCCCTCTTAACATTTTAAAGGAAGTGTGTATTTCCCGGCTGTGAAGGTGAAACAACATGACTTCTCAACATGACAGATGTGGTGATCAGGGGGTTATTCCAGCAATAATGCACGATTAGCTACTGTTGTATCAATACATTTTACCTTTATTTAACTAGGCAAGTCAGTTAAGAACAAATTCTTATTTTCAATGAAGGCCTAGGAACAGTGGGTTATTTGCCTTGTTCGGGGGTAGAAGAACAGATTTGTACCTTTTCAGGCACTAAGTATATGGCCATTATACCACGGCTAAGGGCTGTTCTTATGCACGACGCAACTTGGAGTGCCTGGATACAGCCCTTAGCCGTGATTTACCACGGCTGTCAGACAATCAGCATTCATTGCTCGAACCACCTAGTTTATAATGCACATTCATTTCAGGGAATCCAATCCAATCTGAGGGGCTTCTGTCAAACTCTCTCCACTCCTCTCATCTCTGTACCTCTCCACACAGACTGGGCAGGGCTAGAGAGGCATAATTTCTCACAGGACAGCCTTTAACCACAAAAAAATGTATTTCAATGTTTTCAGTTACTTTCAACCAAGCTGTGGGTCGTTCACTCCAGTGAATATCGGATAAATATTTAATACATTGATATGCAGTCTTTTGATGCCTCCTCTCTCTTTTCATGTCATTTTACTATGTCTTTTGAATGGGCTACAATCATACTCATGATGTATGTATTGTGTATTGTGTATTGTGACCTTTTGTGAGAATATTATTTAGCTATGCATCCTGAAGGAGGGTGACTGTGGTGCATGCTCCGTCCACCGCATGACGGAGGGAAAGGGGAACGCCGAGGCTACTCAGTCACGGGGAAAAGAAACTGCTCTGATCGTTGTACCTAACTAATAACTAAGAATGCATCACTTCAGATCAGTAGCGGAGCGTGGGTAAAATCACCAAGGATTCCAAGCCAGTATTAAAAAAAGCCATATTGCAACCTACAGTATGTTGTGATAACTGCGTCGTTTGCTCTATAACTCATTCGTTCATATGCCGCTGTGATATACGATAAGGCCGTGACAACAAAAAGACAATTGATGGGTTATAGAGAAAACAACACAAATATCACATCGTACTGTACCGTAGGTTGTAATATGGCTTTTTTTTTTACTGGTTTGGCTTCCTCAGTGATTCTATCCACACACCGCTACTGGCACACATCACCACTGCTGCTTCCAGACTCTTACTACACTGCACAATTTGTACACTTGCCCCCAGCCCCCTTCCCCAATTGTGCAATCCTGTAATACTTATGCTAAAATATTTATTCTATTCTACTGGGCCATTTACTATATGTTCGATTTCATCACGGTTGTTGCATCGTCAAGAAGGAACCTTGTGTATCCTGTACATACGACTAATAACACTTGAAACATTTTATGAGATCAGTTGTTTCAGACATAGGCTATCACCGTGTGCAATAACGGAACGTACTGCATAATGTTCTACAAGACATCTCCGAGTCAAATCATTTGTTTTGTTGATTTTTAAAAAACTTCACACCTCGCTTTATTTTCACTGTAACGTCACACCTCCCTGCACTCTGAGAGCTACCTGAGCCTATCTAGTCAGAAACTGAAAGTATTCTAACTTTAGCCCACTTACTTTCATTTTCGTCTTGAAAGGCGTCAAACCACTCCAACAATGCGTGGTGATTACCTTCATGGGCACATTTAGCTATAATTTAACTAAAATAAATAGTTGAAAAGATTGATATAGCCTTATTGAAACAAATACATTTTGTTTTTGCCTGTTAGTCTACAGTAGGTACATGTACAAAGAGGGATCATGTGATTGTGAGTAGGCCTACTTGTGGTCTGTACATGGCCAATAATAACTTTTGAACATTTTTTTTTTAAGTATTCATTTAAAACGTATTTTCAAGATGGAGAAGGCAGGCACGAACATGCATCTGAGAGAGTGGCTGATAGCGCAGATAGACAGTGGAAAGTACGCAGGACTCACCTGGGAGAACCAGAACAAAACTATGTTCAGGATCCCATGGAAACACGCGGCAAAACAGGACTATAATCTGAATGAAGATGCAGCCCTTTTCAAGGTTAGAATGTTTATTGTTTCTAGCCTTTTTTGTATTTGTATTTATTAGGGATCCCCATTAGCTGCTGCCTCGGCAGCTACTCTTCCTGGGTTCTTGTGAGTTATGCATGGGTTCCCTAGTAGTTTTAAACAGACAGCTCGGTACATTCAGGTTGTCAACACTTCTTACAAAACAAGTAGTGATGAAGTCAATCTCTCTTCCACTTTGAGCCTTGAGAGATTGACGTGCACATCATTAATGTTAGCCCTCCGTGTACTTTTAAGGGCCAGCCGTGCTGCCCTGTTCTGAGCCAAGTGCCATACTTCGAAGTCCCTCTTTATGGCACCAGACCACACTACTGAACTACTGCACCTAATTTAAGCCTACTTTCTAGTAGGCTTAAATTGTCTACTGTCTAGGTGCGACAAAACTATGGCCTGCCTTGTTGATAGTGGTGTTAGGAAGGCAGAGCAGCAATTTATTATGGACAGACTTCTGCCCATCTTAGCTATTGTTGTATCAATACATTGTACCTTTATTTAACTAGGCAAGTCAGTTAAGAACAAATTCTTATTTTCAATGAAGGCCTAGGAACAGTGGCTTATTTGCCTTGTTCAGGGGTAGAATAACAGATTTTTTACCTTTTCAGCTCAGGGATTTGATCTTGTTACCTTCTGGTTACTAGTCCAACACTCTAAACACTTGGCTATCTGCTGCCACAAATTCATGGTTACTCCAAGCAGTTTAGTCACCTCAACTTGCACAATTTCCACATTATTCATTACGAGATGTAGTTGAGGTTTAGGGTTTAGTGAAGGATTTATCCCAAATACAATGCTTTTAGTTTTAGAAATAGTTAGGAATAACATATTCCTTGCCACCAATTCCTAAACTCAAAGCCAGTGGCATGTAATTAGTAAAGATTGAAAAAGTAAGGGGCCTAAACAGTTACCCTGGGTAATTCCTGATTCTACCTGAATTATGTTGGAGAGGTTTCCATTAAAGAATACCCTTTATGTTCTGTTAGACAAGTAATTCTTTACCCACTATATCGCAGGGTGTGTAAAGCCATAACACCTAAGTTTTTCTAGCAGGAGACTATGATCAATTATGTCAAAAGCTCCACTGAAGTCTAACAAAACAGCCCCCACAATCTTTTTATATTTCATTTATTTCAGCCAATAATCAGTCATTTATGTAAGTGCTATGCTTGTTGAATGTCCTTTCCTGTAAGCCTGCTGAAAGTCTGTTATCAGACTTTGTTTACTGTAAAATAGCATTGTATCTGGCCAAACACATTTTTCACGAGGAAGTTTACTAAGGGTTGGTAACAGGCTGAGTGGTTGGCTATTTGAGCCAGTAAAGGGGGCTTTACTATTCTTGGGTAGCGGAATGACTTTTGCTTCCCTCCAGGCCTAGCGGCACGCACTTTCTAGTAGGCTTAAATTGAAGATATGGTAAATAGGAGTGGCAATATTGTCCGCTATTATCCTCACTAATTTTCCATCTAGATTGATAGTTGGTGGCTTGTCATTGTTGATAGACAAAAATTATTTTTCCACGTTCACTTTACGGAATTCAAAAGTGCAATGCTTGTCTTTCATAATTTTGGCAGACACACTTGTGTAGTGTCAGGATTTGTAGTGTCAGCATTTGTTTTGGTGGCATATCTAAGTTTGCTTATCTTGATTACAGTTATTTTTTTGCATGTTTGTCTAGGTACATGTGCAAAGAGGGATCAAAAACATAACTCTATCCTTTATTTTACATAATATTTGTACAACATCATCAAATAGAGACCCCCCAGAAGATCCATGCAAAATAAAACCTGTGCTGTGAGGTGGCAAAATGTTGTCCAAGTCAATGCAGATTGATCAATGTTATTGATTTCGTTTGTTTGTTGCTGGAACGGAATGTTCATATTCTGTATATTTCTATTTGACGGTGATGTTTTGGTGGTCTCACCTACCGTAGCTATCTTACAGTAAGATTAATGAATGCACTTGCATAAGTCACTCTGGATAAGAGCATCTGCTAAATGATTAAAATGTCAAATGTAAATGTTATACATCATGTAGATCTCATAGTACTGTATTGAATTATTTTCATAATACATTTTTTTAAATATTGATGTCACAATGTATAATTTGTTAAACATGACTGTGTAAAACCTAGCAGTACTACTTATTTCTCTGTGTGTGAGGCAGATGTATAGGATTTTGCAAATGCTGAAATGAAACCATCAAGTGATTTTAAAGGGAAAGGGGATACCTGGTCAACTGAATGCATTCAACTGAAATTAGTCCTCCGCATTTCACCCAACCCCTCTCAACCAAATACGTCTGTCATTGCCATAGTGAGAAGAAAAAAAATTAAACAATAAAAGCTGATTTACCAACAATTCTGAAAATGGATATATAGTATTTTGGAATGAAACTTACTCAATCCTCAGTGTAAGCCACCAACTTATTCCTTATGTCTTATTTGGCACTCATATGCACTCAAATGGTTATTCATATTGTGTGTATCTGTGTGTGTGTGTGTGTGTGTGTATGTGTGTGTGTGTGTGTGTGTGTGTGTGTGTGTGTGTGTGTGCGTGCGTGCATACCTTTATGTGTTGTGTTTCCAACTACCAGGCGTGGGCAGTGTATAAGGGGAAGTATCGAGAGGGGAGGGACAAGGCAGACCCCACTTCCTGGAAGACTCGTATCCGCTGTGCCCTCAACAAGAGCACAGACTTCCAGGAGGTCCCAGAGCGCAGCCAGCTGGACGTCTCCGAGCCCTACAAGGCCTACCGTATCCAGACAGCAACACGCAGATGCTCAGGTACCAGTAGCCTCCATTTTCAGTCTTCTCATGAAGCACGAGTCTAGAGAGCTCAGAGCCCCGTATGGGTTTACAGTGTGAGTAATTACTCTCTAACCCTCCTTCTCTCTCTCTCAGAATCTCCTGAAACTGAAAGTCAGGCGATAATCCAGACCAGGAGCTCCAGTGCTCACCTGAGGAACACCATCACACACCATCCACAGGTAACACAACGGTTTGGTTTTCAATGCTGTATGACAGGTGCGTAGTTGCTGCCATCTAGAGGACACCTATTGCAATAACTTTAGATTACGTTGGGGATGAATTTTGCACACTTGCACTGAATGTTCCTTAACAAGTCAGATGATTTATGACCGTGCTGCTGCTCCAGTTTCAACTGTTCTGCCTTATTATTATTGGACCATGCTGGTCATTTATGAACATTTGAACATCTTGGCCATGTTCTGTTATAATCTCCACCCGGCACAGCCAGAAGAGGACTGGCCACCCCACATAGCCTGGTTCCTCTCTAGGTTTCTTCCTAGGTTTTGGCCTTTCTAGGGAGTTTTTCCTAGCCACCGTGCTTCTACACCTGCATTGCTTGCTGTTTGGGATTTTAGGCTGGGTTTCTGTACAGCACTTTGAGATATCAGCTGATGTACGAAGGGCTATATAAATACATTTGATTTGATTTGATGATGATTTGCTGTGAATATGTGTTTTCCCTCAGTTTGGCTGCCATAGGGAATCAGAGGAAAGGGATGGAAGAGTCAACCCCAGTGGTCAGTATCAGCCTCCATGTATGTGTGACTGGTAGCTGAATCACTGAACAATGTTGAATTAGATATGATATGTGTTTGTGTTCTTTCCCGTCAAGGGGGTTTGGACCATGTACACTACTGTTCCAACACAGGGACTCCCCAGATGGACAGCTCTGCTACCTTCTCCATATTCAGCCCCACACCACAGATCTCTGGTGAGACAATACACTGCAGAGTTATTCAAATTTGAGTGGGTTAATGCTTGATTGATTGATTGATTGATTTATTGATTGATTGAAGGCCAATCAAAAATGTGATTTTCCTGTGTTATATACAGTACCAGTCAAAAGTTTGAACACATGTACTCATTCAAGGGTTTTCCTTTATTTTTACTATTTTCTACATTATAGAAAAATAGTGAAGACATCAAAACTATGAAATAACACATGGAATCATGTAGTAACCAAAGAAAGTGTTAAACAAATATTTCATATTTTAGATTCTTCAAAGTAGCCACCCTTAGGCTTGATGACAGCTTTGCACACTCTTGCTTTTCCAACAGTCTTGAAGAAGTTTCCACATGTGCTTAGCACTTGTTGGCTGCTTTTCCTTCACTCTGTGGTCCAACTCATCCCAAATCATCTCAATTGGGTTGAGGTCGAGTGATTGTGGAGGCCAGGTCATCGGGGCGGCAGTGGTTAGAGCGTTAGACTAGTATCCGGAAGGTTGCAAGATCAAATCCCTGAGCTGACAAGGTAAAAATCTGTCATTCTGCTCCTGAACAAGGCAATTAATCGACTGTTCCTAGGCCGTCATTGAAAGTAAAAATTTGTTCTTAACTGACTTTGTCTAGTCAAATAAAGGAAAAATAAAAAAATAAAAAATCTGATGCAGCTCTCCTTGGTCAAATAGCCCTTACACAGCCTGGAGGTGTGTTGGGCCATTGTCCTGTTTAAAAGCAATTGTCCCACTAAGCGCAAACCAGATGGGATGGCGTATTGCTGCAGAATGCCATCGAACCTCCTCCTCCATGCTTCACGGTGGGAACCACACATGCAGAGGTCATCCGTTCACCTACTCTGTGTCTCATAGAGACAGGGTGGTTGGATCCAAAAATCTCAAATTTGGACTCATCAGACCAAAGGACAGATTTATACTGGTCTAATGTCCATTGCTTGTGTTTCTTGGCCCAAGCAAGTCTCATCTTATTTTTATCCTTCAGTCGTTGTTTCTTTGCAGGAATTCGACCACAAAGGCCTGATTCACACAGTCACCTCTGAACAGTTGATGTTGAAATGTGTCTGTTACTTTAACTCCGTGAAGCATTTATTTGGGGTGGAATTTCTGAGGCTGAGGTAACTCTGGGTCTTCCTTTCCTGTGGCGGTCCTCAGGATAGCCAGTTTCATCATAGCGCTTGATGGTTTTTGCAACTGCACTTGAAGAAACTTTCAAAGTTATTGAAATGTTCCGGAGTGACTGACCTTCATTATAACGTTTCAGGTAAGACCCTAGTGCAGACTATGTTGAAGTAACAATGTTAATTACAGCAACAGGGGCACGACAGGTCAAGGCAGGCAGCGGTCAATTATCCAGAGTAGTGGGGCAAAGGTACAGTACGGCAGGCTCAGGGTCAGGTCAGGCAGAGGTCGGTAATCCAGAGTATGGGCAACGATACAGGACGGCAGGCGGGCTCAGGGGCAGGCAGAGTGGTCAGGCAGGTGGGCTCAGAGTCAGGACGGCTAAGGGTCAAAACCAGGAGGGGGAGAAAAAGAGAGACTTGGAGCTGAGAAAAATGCTGGCTGACTTGACAAACAAGACGAACTGGCAACAGACAAACAGAGAACACAGGTATAAATAAACAGGGGATAATGGGGAAGATGGGCGACACCTGGAGGGGGGTGGAGACGTGAAACAGATCAGGTGAAACAGATCAGGGCGTGACATTCATGTCTTAAAGTAATGATGGACTGTTGTTTCTCTATGCTTTTTTGAGCTGTTCTTGCCATAATGTGGACTTGGTCTTTTACCAAATAGGGCTATCTTCTGTATACCACCCCTACCTTGTCACAACACAACTGATTGGCTCAATCACATTAAGAGGGAAAGAAATTCCACAAATCAACTTTTAACATGGCACACCTGTTAAATGAAATGCATTAATGAAGCTGGTTGAGAGAATACCAAGAGTGTCCAAAGCTGTCATCAAGGCAAAGGGTGGCTACTTTGAAGAATCTCAAATCTAAAATATATTTTAGTTTGTTTAACACTTTTTTTTAGTTACTACATGATTCCATATGTGTTATGTCATAGTTTTGATGTCTTCACTATTATTCTACAATGTAGAAAATAGTCAAAATACATAATGAGTAGGTGTGTCCAACTTTTGACTGGCACTGTATATTTTTCCACACTCTGAGGTTGGAATAATACTGTGAAATTGTGAAAATGATGAAAATGTGTGTAAGAAGTTTGTAAATGTTTGAAAAGAGCCTGAGATTTCTGTCTGTTTTGTTGGGATGGAGTTTTGGCCTGTCTGGTGACATCACCAGGCGATAAATGAGTCAATAGACCAATGAGAAAGAGAATTCCAAACCTCACAGATAGTTTTGGCAAATGTCTTGCTTGAGAATGACTCTTTCCTAAGAATAAATTTTTGTTAATTTTTTACCATTTCAATTGAAATTGATCACGGTAAGGTGCTTAATTATTACCTATGAATTATTTGATATTGAGATAAAAAGGACTGAATTTTGACCTTTAATTAGCATGTGTGTGTTTGCATTGCTTGTGTCTGTGTTTGCATGTGTCCAGACTTCCGTGTGCGGGTGTGTCTGTTCTACCAGGACCAGCTAGTAGTGGATGTGACCACCAGCACCCCAGATGGCTGTTTCATTCTACATGGTCAGGTGCCCCTGGGGAACGAGAGGATCTATGGCCCCTGCACAGCCCAACAGGTCCCCTTCCCCCCTCCAGGGGTCATCCACCTGCCCCCCGGTATCGCTGAGGCCATGGACCGCCTGCTGCCCCACTTGGAGAGGGGTGTCCTGGTGTGGGTGGCTCCAGATGGGGTGTTTATCAAGAGGTTCTGCCAGGGCAGGGTGTATTGGAGTGGCCCTCTGGCCCAGCACACAGACAGGCCCAACAAGCTGAACAGAGAGAGGACCTGCAAGCTGCTGAATGCATCTATATTTCTGAAGGGTAGGGGCTTCACTAATACAACTTCTGTGTAGCAAACAGATGTGATATGGTGAGACAGCGAACCTGGCTCCCGGTCAATCCCTCTCTTATTCTCTCTCCATCCTTCTCCTTCTGTCTTTCCATCCCCTTCTCTCTCTCCACCCCTCCCGTTCCCTCTCCCCACAGAGCTTCAGGACTTTCTCAAGGGGGCGGGACCCAAACCTCGCTATGAGATTGACCTCTGCTTTGGGGAGGAGTTTCCCGACGCCAGCCCCCTGAAAACCAGGAAGCTGATCATTGCACAGGTGGCTAATGTAATGGGGTCAGGGGTCACTGTGGATTAGGGATTTCCTGTGCTACAGCAACTGACCATTTGCCTAGTTTAGTGGGCCCATATTTACAGTATGTTGATTTTGTAATTATGTTTTTGCCTGTACAATGTTATTATATTGTTATATAGTATTAATATGAAAAAAGTTTTTAATTCTATCAATCCAGGTCTTTCCCTCCCATTTGAGCAGTAAACTGTATGTATTCTGCAGTAGCTACCAGCAGAGGTCCTTGTAGTCATAGTCAGTGACAATGTCTTCCTGTCTGTGTGTGTGTGTTGGTGTGCAGGTAGTGCCCCTGTTCGCTGTCAACCTATTGCAGAGGTGCCAGAGGTTGGGGCCATAAGAGAGACCACGCCTTCACACACACATCACCATGGGGGAGGAGGAAAAGGGTCAGTCACAACCCTCTCCCAGCACTGATGAGACCAGGACCCATCTCTAAGTAAACACTTAGGAACATTCCTCCCTGGTACCCTCCTGTCCTAGGCTAGCCAGCCATGATGAGGGGTGAGTCGAGTGTCGAGACACCCCCAAAAAAGATCTGAATTTGACTGCCTGTGTAAACACACTCATAGTTTTCTTAACCTACAGAAGTTGAAATATTGGTTTTATTTTTGTGTTTGACAATATAATCTACAGATAATGTAATCATTTTGCCAGTATACAGTATGTTTGATATCTTTCCTTAATATTTTCCTCATTTACGTTGTGTGAGTAGAGTATGTTTGTACAGTATCTTATATAATATGAAAAACGGCAGCAATTCATTCCTCCATTTACCTCATAATCAACTTGTGATTGAATTGTATGTGCAGCTAGAGTCTAGTAACTATATCAATGGTTTATATCCATTGTGTGATGTATGGAACTGTGACAGACTTATAGACCTGCCTATAGATCAGGTTAATCATTACAAATCTTTAAACCACAAAAAAATGATTGAAATAAGAAACGTTTTATCTTGTGCCATGAATTAAAAATAGTAGTATAAGTGCACACTGCTTGAATGCTCCCATAGTTTAATGGCAACGTTTCAGTCAGGAAAGATGCCATTATTATTAAATGTCATAGTATGGGAGTGTTGGACATCATTTTTTTCCTATGACATATGTCCCCTACAACTAACATAGTACATTGGCTGTGTGTACAACACTTTTGATCATGCATGTATGGGGTATGAAGTCACCGTCATTCAGTATAAATTCATAAAGCTTTTTTTAATTTTTACAATTTCTAGCGAACATCATATAACAGACTCACAATTTCAAAAATATACAATTTTTATAGCTATAACATTTACAAAGAAAAAAAAAAAACAGGTCAGGTTTTTTTTTGTTTTTGAAAAACAAACAAACTAAAAAAAGTTGAAAAAAACTAAAGTGAAAGAGTGTGCTGAATCAGAAAAGATACCCGTATCTGAGTTTTAAAATACTTTCAATCGTTTTTTTCCCTGCGCTCAAACATATACAGTACATGGAGAAAAGAAAGGGGAACAGAAGGGGTACAGAGTACAGTACAGAGGGGTCAAGTGTGTGTTCACAAAGCATCCTGTTCCAACCTGTTATTAGCACCATTACTCTCCTGCCGTTCCATCTTTTTTTAATTCATTTTTTTATGGAAAAACACTCTCGGGGTCAAGGCGAAGTGACACAGACCCACCTGTGTGGGAGAGGATTGTCTGTTACGCAATTTTCATTAGTGTTTTTCCTTCCGCTGAGATAATGTTAAGAACATATTGGAGGGCAATACCTTGGCGAACAAGAGATTAACATGACCCCCCCCCCCCCCCCCCCCCCCGTAACGAGAATAGTAAAAAGGCGAAGAGTAGCTGATACATTCATTTACCTTGCCTGCCCAGACCCACTGACCGATGGACTGACTGACTGACTGACAGTCAAACTTCGTATCAGAAGAAGCGAGAAAATCTAAAACTGAGAACGCATTACGAAAGTGACAATCAGAGAGGTTGCATTAAATCGGTTTAGCATATTTATAGAACATCTGTAATGTAATATATAGTCATATATTTATATATATATATATATATATATATATATATATATATATATATATATATATATATATCTCTCTGCGATAGATATCTTCAATAGAGCTTGCTTCCATAACCCTGATGGAAAACCGATACCCTGCAGAAAACACTGTCAGTAAGTAGACGTGTGGGACCACCATAACAAAAACAGTGTCTCACTCAACGTCTGTCACTGTGGAGCTCTCTGGGAGTCCTCAGACAGCTACCCCTGTCAGAGGTGTGCTAAGCGGAGAGAGGGGAAAGAGGGATGAAGAAAGAGGGCTATAGGCTCATACTTTGGGCAGCAGTGTGGACACAAGTAAAGTTGCATTTCTTTGTCCTTCCCTGCAACCCTGCCTTGTGGTCTCTCTACAGTGTGGCCATGTGTGTGCTCTAGAGACAAGGAGGGTGTGTTTGTGCTTGCATGTGTGTGTTTCTGTGTGTGTGTGCGCGTGTGTAAGCTCTACTGCCGCTTCCTATGCTTGGAGCCGTGAGGTAAATTGGTGGTCTTGTCAGTACCCGGTAGCTTCGGTAGTTCCAGTAGGGGGTAGGAGGTCGGGGGCGGACCATCGCCTCTTGCGTGAGCGTGGCTGCTCCTGGGTGGGAGGGTCTGCAGGGGGCAGAGGAAGAGGAGGAGGGGCGAGAGCAGGGGAGGGATGAGAAAGAGGAGGAGGAGGGGGAGGCGGGGGCATGTCTTCCCTGTGTGAGCTGGCGCCGGCCCTGGCCCGAGTGTGTGTGCGATGGCCCCGCGGGGCTGTGCGTGTGTGTGAGTGTGTGTGTGTGCGAGGTGTGTGTGAAGGGGTGAGGGCAAGGCAGATGTCTCCCTCGCTGAGTTGACGGCAGGATAGGCCGTAGAGCTGGGAGGTTCTCTGGGGACAGCAGGAAGACCAGCCGCGGTCCCGAACGAAGAACGGGTACTCCACCAGAACTGTTAGTAACTCCTACACAGACAGAACAACAACAACATATTCACAACAGTGCTGGGGATATACATCTTTTTATACTAAGGAGATTAAATTTAAATTATGATTTGAAAAATAAGCAAATTTGTCATATGTTAACATGTTTGAGTGATTGGAGAGGATTGCAAACGTTTGCTTATGTAGTGAATGACCAGTGCCTTTATTAAAATATATTGTCTAGAAGTGACTCAGATAGAGAATAGAAATCTAGAAGATAGATGAGCCCCTGACCTGAGTGTTGCGGTCTGTGAGGAGGACCTGCAGGTGGTTGAAGCCGTGTGTGTCGCTGGGGGCGATGAGCAGAATGGTGCAGGTGCTCAGGTGGAACTCCGGGGAGGTGTTGGCACTCCTTAGGAAGTCCTCCGTCCTCAGTTCCTCCACACGCTTTAGACGGCCCCCCACCAGCTCAATCAGAGATCCCTTGGCAAAATGAGGTAGGAGTGCTGGGGGGTTGTGGTGGTGGTGGGGGGCAGGGGGTGAGGTGGCCGTGAGGGGAAGGAGGGGGGAGGCGTGGGGACGTGAGTACTGCCGCCCAGGGGAAAGGTCTCCGCTGTCTTTGTCTCTGTCCCGTTCACTGTCTCTCTCCCGGTTGTCTCTGTCTTGTTCACGTTTTCTCTCTCTGTCTAGTTCTCGTCGTCTGTCTCGTTCTCTGTCTCGCTCTCGTTCCCTCTCTCTGTCGCTCTCTGTGACGTGGCTGTTGGGCTGCTCCTGAGGCGAGTGCTGTGAGTTCCTCATGGTGTGCAGGCCGTACTGAGGGCTGCCTGAGGGGCTGTACAGGGGGAAGGGCTGAGCCTGGGGGTTGAGGTGGTTGGACTGTAGGGTAGAGTACATCGACCCCAGGGAGTAGTAAATCTGGGCCTTAGCCGGAGAGCTCCCCAGGGGGTCCAGGAGCTCCCCTCTCCCTGCCCTGGGGTCTGCCCGATGGGGTTGGGGCCTGCTAGGGATCAGGGTGAGGGTCCCAGGCTTTGGCGTCCCACGGGGATCCCTGTCCTGCAGAGAGGAATGTGAGTCAGGGCCCTCCGGAGGTGGCGCTCGGGAATCTTGGAAAACCGCAACCGTCTGAGAACGTCCCATGGGATCCTCCTGGTGTCTCCGCCGCCCGTTGGCATGGGAACCGTGGAGGCTGCCGCCCAGCCTGGCCCTGCCGCTGGGTTCGTTCCCGTACTCTCCTGAGGGGGGCGCCACCCTGGAGGCAGAGGCAGTCCTGCTGTCCGGGCCATCCAGCCCGTTGGGCCTCTTGCCCAGGTATCTGTGTCTGCCTTCAGTCATGGAGGTGTCAGGACGGTAGAGGGGGGGCTGACTGAACAGGTGGGAGGGGGAGAAGAGAGAGGAGCTATAGTCCCTTCGTTCTGTGTTGAAATAGGACCACATCTCTCTGGAGTCAGCAGGGAAGGGGCTCTTGAAGGAGGAAGAGGATGAGCAGGGTGGAAGGGGAAGGGGGATTTCACCTCGGAGCCACCTGGAGTGATGGGGGAGTGGGGAAGGGAGAAGATCATCCCTCCAGGAGGGTGAGCCTGACCCCCTCCTCTCTCCTACCTGGCCTGGGAGGAAGGGTAGAGGGACAGAGGGGGTATAAGGCAGGTGCCATGGCAGGGGGAGGGGGATACCAGGGGGTGGGAGGGGAGGTGGGGGAGAGGGTAGCAGACTGTGGGGGTTCGTCAGAGCCTCGTCGCTGTTCTCCCTGCACCCCTCATCTCTCCCTGAGCTGCCGGCAGGCCGGGTCCTGAGGGGCGAGGCGGGCGGTTTGAACTCGTCCAGGAGGGTGCGCTGGTCAACCGAGCCCTGCCGGGATTCCCTCTTCTTGGGGGGGAGGCACTCTTTGCCGCGGTCGGGGCTGGGATTCATGGGTGAGCGCCAGCAGCGGCGGGCGGGGGCGGCTAGGTTACATGGGACTCACGGGAAAACGAGGGCCGCAGAGAGAGGGGAGGGCCTCGACACGACATCACTGTCAGATCACTGACACCCTAGTCCTGAACGACCTATCACCTACACAGAGAGACAGGGGAGGAGGGGAGAGAGAGAGCGAACAAGAGAGGAGGGAGACAAAGGGAGGTAGCCGAGAGAAAGAGAGATTGAGTGAAGCGTGAACATCTCAGAGTGAAATGTGGACAGTCTGTCAGGCCTAGCTGTCAAGAATTGTTAGGACTAAGCAGTCAGTCAGCTCTGATACCCACAAACATGCAAACACCAGACACAGATTGAGGCAGAGTGATCTACTGTGGAAATAGACAGAGAATGTTTATCTTGCCTGTGCAACATTGTAATCATGGGTACTCAAGTACTATTTGAAAAGGTCCGGTCACACAAATTTCCTTGGTGGCAAGGTCCAAATGGATATTTTAATTCACTGTCAAAGAAAACAAACCCCCCCACTTTACAACCCATACGACTCCAAACTGTTCATACTGGTCACACTCCTCTTGTTGGCAGAGAGACACTTTTTGAAGTTTTAAAGCAACTTTCCTGCAATTTGACATATTTTGCCATTGGGCAGAGAGAAAATGTTGCCGTTTTTAAGCTCATTTACCATAGTTTATGTGTGTTCATATTATACCAGGGGTCAAAGCCCGTGTGAGTTCCAATTTTTTATTAGTCAGGACCCGTGGCCTGTATCGACCCCGTTCTGGGTCCGGGTTCGAACCCCCAGTCCGCCAGTTGAGTATGTATGGCTGCTGTAATCCTCTGGAGGTCGGCTTGCAAATACTATGCAGAATTGACTGAATTGAGCCCTGGAGTCTCTGAGGTCAACAGAACTTCAGAAAATCAACCCCCCAACCCAATGAAACGTCAAGCTCACAAACTCTGGCTCAACACATCCAACTCAAGGGTGTCGTAGTTGCTACACATAATACACAAGTTGCTGGTAATGTGGTGAGAAACTCTCCAATCGACTGGTCTCGTTCAAGAAGCACATGAACTCCCACAAGTGCTCTAAAAATACGGCATGCATTGTGCGAACAGTGCAATTCCGAGGCAGTGCGGTATAGCTGTATAAACATACATGCTGTACACACTCCCGGCAGGATACCTTTCATCTCTCTCTCTCTCTGAGGATTAAATATGGAGATATGGTTTCATACTATTCTCATGAACCGCCTCCCTCACACCCCTGAGGGCTGTTCCTCAATGTCCTATTTACTACTGCACGTACACACACACACACACACACACACACACACACATACACACACACGCACACACATGCATATATGAATGAAAAAACGCGGGGAGGCACGGAAACACACACACACCCCTCAGGCAGCTATGACTCTATCTCACTCCCCCAGAGATGGACAGAGCTGGTCACCATCCATCCTAAACTGAGAGGAACACTGTTGATATCGCCGCGGGAGGTGGTGTGTGTATTTTTGTGTGTGTGTGTGTTGACGTGAGAGTATAATTTGCTTCCGTGTAAGTATCAGAGCTGAGCAGCCCTGCTTCGTTCAGTGTGGAGCGCGTGGGAGTTCCGTTAATTCTTCTCCAAATGTTCTAAATGAGCTGCTTTGATGTGATGGCTCCACTTAGCACAGCTGTTCCTGCCGCCACCGTTGCTGCCACCGCCGCACGCCACCCTCCGCCCGCCAGTCCTCCCCGTCACTCAGCGCTCGGCTCGTCCGCACGCCTGTCTGCCCCGACTGAACCCTGCCTACTCTCCCCGTCTCGCTACGCCAAGCTGTCGCCATGGAAACTGAGTCCACATAGGGAAGACAGGTTACATTGGGATACTCTCTCCGGGGAGAGCCGGGGAAACTGTCGCTCGTCACCTACTCAAAGTTCCACAAGAAAACACTCTCTAAAAGGGGGTTGGAGCAGAGTGAAGTGGAGTGGAGTGTTCAGCTGTCTCAGTTGAAAGACTGCTGCTTTGTTCAGTGTCAATCAATCACTCCATATGGACGAAAGATAAACTACACCAGGCATTGACTTAAGTGTTGAGGGGGTGGTTGGACAGTCTGGGATATACTGCAGGTTTAAATTGAGAAGAATTACTGGGAATTGAACAGATTTTCTTTTGACAAGCACAACAGACTTCCGTGGAAAATCAGAGCAGATTTCTCAGGTGAAGCAACAGCCTTTTGCGACAATGCCGCTTTGCAATTTAGCCCTTACATGTATTGATGTAGATTAAACAGGGTAGAGATAATGCTAACATACTGAAAGAACTAAGGTATCCATGGAAATCCAACGTGCAGGGGCAACAGGCGAGTTTCACCCTGGAATGTCCTGAAACGCCTCAGGCCTCATTCCAACTCACCAGTTGCTCACTTCAACAAACCTCTCCTGAGACCAAAGCAATTGTGAACTGTGAAATGGTATGTAGAGAATATTGTTGATGGACTGCTAGATATCAAAGTGTATCTCTGCTGTAGTACAGTGTTGGTTTGCTGGACAAATACACTCTCGGGGGCATGGTTGCAGTGAACATTGTTCAGCAAAATAACCCGGTAATACACATGTGCCAGCTAATCCCATCAACTGGAGCCACAAGGAGTAAACAGGCCAAGTCAAATCAGCTCCAATGTACCTGTCAGGCTTCCATCCCACAGCAGCAGCATGACAAGGGCATCATTTGGGCTGATTCTGATGCTCTCTGAGGAGAACCTTTGCAGATTCACTCTAAAGCTAAAGAAAAACTCCCTCACCTCCCACACAGTAGAGCTGATAAGACACACACACACACACACACACACACACACACATACACACACACACACACACACACACACACACGCACACACACACACGCACACACACACACACACACACACACACACACACACACACACACACACACACACACACACACACACACGCACAGCAACACACACAGGCTTATCTCATAGCAGTGTGGTTGGATTCAAATAAACTTAAACAAATATCAACATGCTTTGATGTCATTGAGAAATGTATGACTTTCAAAAGATAAATTTTGAAATATTGGAAAGAATGCCTGAAATTCCTCTCATTCTCTCCTGCTTTCCCTCACGCTTCTCCCTCTCCTCTTCACAGTAAATAAAAGCATTGTTGTATTAGTAGTGCCCTGTATGACAGTAAGACAGTCCCTCCATTCAGCATCTGACCACAGGGAGGACCCAGAATGACTCACAGCCATTCTACCTCCGCCGTCGAAAACTAGATCAACAGGTGCGACCACGCCGACATAACAAATACTCTATCTCCGACCCCAACCTGAAACAACATCTGTATGAAAATCAAAGTCAACCCATTTGAATCCTTATCACAGATCTGATGTAAAAAAAAGAGAGAGAGTAAAGCATTGACTACAAGGGTCAATTTGCTATGCAGCAACAAGTAGTCAAATCAATGTACAGCTAAACAACATTTAGACATAAAAAGAGCGGTTGAGAACACAGACAACAGATGGGTTGATGGAGTTGCTTGTGATGTACAGTAACTGACCTTAGAGTGGGCTGTTGACCAGAGTGTTGTCCAGGTGTTGGTGGTCATACATGCTGCAGCCCTCCTGGGTTAAGAACCTCCAGGGGGGGTCAGGCGCCTCTCCACAGGCTGCTTCCTACTTTACCTCCACAGCGCCAATAGAAACACCAACAACAGCTACCAGTCACACGATGCCACAGAGCTCCGTATAAGTGAAAAATAGCACCAGCAAGACCACTGAGAAGCTGCGAGCTTCTGTGTGTCAGTGTGTGTATGTGCGTGAGCGTCTAACTGAGACTGTGTGTTTGTGTGTGTGTGTGTATGTGTGTAGGGCTGAGGAAATGAGTAATATCTAGCAGTGAGAAACATGTCTGCTATGCATCGCACCACATAAGCAGACCAGTTGCTGCTACCGCCCACTCGCCTTACTCACTGCGAAAGGGGTGGACACACAAAGATGTACACAAACACACACACACACACGCACGTATGCACATGCGTACGCACTACGATCCTCTTTCTCACACTTCTACACAAGTGTGTCTTGTCTTCAATAAGCAAGAGGGAAGAGAGAGGCAGAGAGATAGTTGATGAGTGTGTTGATGAGAGACAATTGAGGGAAATGAGGGGGGGGGGGGTCTCATCCCACACACACTCTCAGACCCAGGCTTCAGCTGCTGCTGCTGACTCAAAGCTAGACCTCACATCTCTCTCTGCCACACACACACACACACACACACACACACTGCCGAAGGAGTGCATTGGAACAGTGCAATGATTCAACCCGTGAGAGGCTCATGATGTAGTGTTGTGTAAAGGAGCTGCTGAACCATTGTGATGACTGAGATCAATGATGAAGCCCATTTAGTGTACGGGTTGAAGAAGCAGCCATTGAACAGTGTGGAGACCCTTACAAAAAAAATACACATAAAAAACCCGTGAGACAAGTGGTTTTCGGACATATGTATGAACAAATCACGTGTGAAAAATGTGTGACGTGAAAAAAATAAGAGGAAAACAGTCACAACAAAGAGTCAGACACATGGTTTTTGGTAATATGAACTTTCACATGAATTTACATTTTTCACATGACTCAGATACATGGTTACATATAACATATGTTCCACATGTGTGCAGTTTTAAGCAGCAGGATTCGATCCCAGGTCTCCCACAGGAGAAGACAATGTCAACGACCATTTGACCGACCCGGTGTTTCTCTTCCAATGTATACTTATTATCAATACTGACTGTTCAATTAGAAATAGGGCTGACCAACGTTAAAAAACTATAATAATAGCAGCATTTTTACATAAAGCACCTCACAAGAATATTGACGTCTTGATAATTTTCCAAAGTAACATTCATGTTAACATCATTTTTTTTGTTGTAGCAAACACATTCACACATTTTCAAAGAGATAAAAATCGGTTTTAATAATAATTAATGATTACATTTGTAAATTGCTTTTCAGTATACAAGAATAATCTCAAAGTGCACAAAATACTTTAGTAAATAGAAAAATAGTTTTAAAAAAACAAATACTGTATATCTAACCGTATCATGAAAGCAACAATCAAAGTCTAGGATGAAGGGTAGGCCAGTCGATAAAGCTAGCTAGCTACTTAGCTTGGCTACACTCATGTAAATGGAAAAACTAATTTGTTTTTCATTTTGTGAAAACAATTCAATTTGACTTCAAAATGACAAAAAAAAACTCAACACAGTGTCAACATGTTATCTCTAGATTTTGAAAATATAACAATTTCCCCACAAAAGGGCTTTATTACAGCGCCACCATTATCTTGGCAAAGGAGAAATGCTCACTAACAGGGATGTAAACATATTTGTGCACAAAATGTGAGAGCAATAAGCTTTTTGCCCGTATGGAAAATGTCTGGGATCTTTTATTTCAGCTCATGAAACATTGGACAAGCACTTTATATTTTGGTTTATATTTTTGTTCCGTATAGATACTGTTCGTCTGGAACTTCATGAAATGGGTTTCCATGGCCGAGCAGCCTCACACAAGCATAAGATCACCGTGCACAATGCAAAGCGTCGGCTGGAGTGATGTAAAGCTTGCCGTCATTTGACTCTGAAGCAGTAGAAACATTCTCTGCAGTGATGAATCACGCTTCACCATTTGACAGTCCGACGGACGAATCTGGGTTTGACGGATGCTACTGTAGAAGAACGCTTCCTGCCCGAATGCATAGTGCCAACTGTAACATTAGGTGGAGTAGGAATCATTTTCTGGGGCTGTTTCTCGTGGTTTGGGCTAGGCCCATAAGTTCCAGTGAAGGGAACTCTTAACACTGCAGCACAGAAGAAGCACATTCTAGATGATTCTGTGCTTCCAACTTTGTGGCAACAGTTTGGGGAAGGCCCTTTCTAGTTTCAGCATGACAATGCCCCCGTGCATAAAGTGAGGTCCAAACAGAAATGGTTTGTCGAGATCAGTGTGGAACACCTTGACTGGCCTGCACAAATGCCTGACCTCAACCACATCGAACACCAATGGGATGAATTGGAACGCCGACTGCGAGCCAGGCCTAATTGCCCAACATCAGTGCCTGACCTCACTAATGCTCTTGTGGTTGAATGGAAGCAAGTACCCATAGCAATATTCCAACATCTAGTGGAATGCCCATTATTTTAGAATGAGATCTTCGACAAGCAGGTGTCCACATACTTTTGGTCATGTAGTGTATAATTCCCCCGGTGTACAAATGCATAGATTGCGCTTTCATACTGCTACAGTGCTATTCTTGATTTTATAATATTTGTACATTTTAGCTGTTTGGCACTTGACTGCATTGTTAGTAGCTAGTAACATACGCTTTTTCTGCACGGTTATAACGCCTGAAAAACTGTGTACGTGACCAATAAACTTTGATTTGATTTGATTTGACATGTAAAATTGCAAATTAGATTTTCACATGTGAAAATGCATTCCACATGTTGGCCATTTGGTCAAATGGTCAAGACGTTGGCTTATCAAGAGTGAGACCCAGGTTCTTATCCCGGCAGTTACAAAACCACATGTGAAATGTATAATATCATGTGAAAAGTTCAGAAACCACATGTCTGACTGAAAAATGTACACGTGAGGATTCCATGTACAAATTCACACGTGTCCAAAAACCCACGTGTCTGATCCCGAAAATGTGTTTTTCAGCAGGACAATGAATGACCAAGAAGGAGAGTGATAGAGTGCTGCAACAGATGACCTGGCCTCCACAATCACCCGACCTCAACCCAATTGAGATGGTTTGGGATGAGTAGGACCACAGAGTGAAGAAAAAGCAGCCAACAAGTGCTCAGCATATGTGGGAACTCCTTCAAGACTGTTGGAAAATCATTCTAGGTGAAGCTGGTTGAGAGAATGCCAAAGCTGCCATCAAGGCAAAGAGTCACGACTAAGAATCTCAAATATAAAATATATTTAGGTTTGTTTAACACTTTTTTAGTTGCTACATAATTCCATATGTGTTATTTCACAGTTTTGATGTCTTTACTATTATTCTACAATGTAGACCATATTAAACACAAAGAAAAAACCATGGAATGAGAAGGTTTATCCAAACATTTGACTGGCACACTATCTGTCTGAAAACCACATTTTTTTCATGTTTCTTTTTTGTAAGGGCACACACAGATGTAAGGACTGGGGAAAACCCAACCTGCAACATGTAAAGTGGAGTTATGCACAGAATCTATCAAAAACGTGTAAGATCACACAAAATGTGTGGGCAGCTACAATAATTCACTTGATGCTGTGGAGTAGAGGAAACATGAGAACTTTCACAATCTGTTAAATGCTATTTTCATAATACACTTTGACAAAATATGAACCAATAAACAAGCAGCAAACGCATTACGTCAATATGCTACTATAGTTATATATAGTATTGTTATGTTTCTCTTGTTTCATATGAGAAATGAAATAAGATTTTCTAATAACCAATAAATAAATAACCCAAGTGTACAACAAGAAGCAAGTGTACTTTTTTGGGGGGAATTATTGAATAAATCTGTTTAGGAATAAGGACTTTTCCAGACCATTGTTATTTTTGTTATTTATTTATGAATGTATTTATTGGTACTAAATAAACTATCAACTGAAATTCTGAGAGATTTTAGATATCTTAGGGCAAATACAATACTACTTCAAATTGATTCTTATTTCTTTGCATATTTAACATTTGATATTTGTTGAAAATGACTATATAGGTGACAAAGTGAAAATGAAAATTTCACTATTTTCAATCAATTCATAATTAAATAGAATTAAAATAAATAACCCATTTAAATTGATTACATTATGCCTCTGTTAATTGCTAGGCATGTTGATGTCTTTGTGCATGTAAAAGAAAACTCTTTATTCCACCACGGTTATTCATTTGAATCCAATTAGCAGTGTGTTGACTGAAAAAAAATGGCAATTTCTCAAAGAAATGTGCTTTTCTCTTGCAATGATTTAAATGCAATGCAATCCAATCTATAGGAAGGGTTTATACTGTGGCTTAGGGAGAAGGAAGAAGTAGCGACTGTTTATATTTTAGCCACAAACTCTAATATAACAATAACTAGAACTGTTCCTCCTATTATTCTTTCGCTTCTTCTTCTTCTTCTTCTTCTTCTTCTTCTTCTTCTTCTTCTTCTTCTTCTTCTTCTTCTTCTTCTTCTTCTTCTTCTTCTTCTACTTCTTCTTCTTCTACTACTACTACTACAGCTACTACTACTACAGTAATACTACTACTACTAATACCACTCCTGTCAATTAAAATAACTTGAATTACTTAAACTACCAATATTATCCCAACATCTATGTATGTGCAATAAAATAAAATACAATCCAAATTCTCAATCTCATTTCCATACACTATGAACATCTATTTCCATGTATGCTTGATAAAGTTCCAGCGATCAGCAGTGTGTAAATATAGAAGCAGCAGTTCAGTCATAGCGAAAGGGGAACAGAGAGCGAGCACAAGACTGATCAAAGTGTTTGTCATTACAAGTCGATGGAGAAATGACTGTACAAATTGGGCAATGGTTGCCCTGTGCCATTTCTTTCCATATTGAGTGCATATAATTGAGTTATGCACAGTTGAGTGCATATAATGCATTTCTTACACTATAGTGTTAAAGACAATCAAGGAGAATTTGACTTTGTGCTTACTCCCCTGGTCACAAATCAGACACATACAATCTCATACACTCTCTCACACACACACAACTAAACCTAACCGTGCAGAACACACGCACACACACACACACACACACACACACACACACACACACACACACACACACACACACACACACACACACACACACACACACACACACACACACACACACACACAGTGATGAGCAGGTCAGCTTTTTGTTCATCCACACCCACCCACAATTGCTAATTACCCATCCTCAACCGCCCGACTCTGTATGATAAATCTGAGGGCCGCACCCTCAGATTGAGGGCCGCACCCTGCTTATAATTTCTGACCTTTTGGTAGGCTATTTGTTAGTCAACTTCTCTATAATAATATATGTATATGTAATATTTTTAATAAGATACATGCAAGTTCTCTTCTGTCATTACCTTTTGCATTAGAAGACTAAATAAACCCTTGCTCACCAGAATAATGTCATAAATCGATAGAATCTAGTTGACATTGGTAAAGTTATCTCAGCTTCTCTCGTGCAGCAAAGACATTTAGGGACCGGGGAGAAAATGCAATTACTCTAAAAGAAACTGGAAAGATTTTCCATGCAAAATGTTATGTCATTTTGATCGGTTTTAAAGACATTAATAGCTGTTAAAACTACCCAACATGTTTTTGATAAGATTTCAGTTTGACCTGGATGCATATTTTATGTGGTTGAAATACTGTCAGCTTTTTTTTGATGCTGATTAAGATAACACCGCCGCTTTTTACAGACGGTTCCTAAGAGCACATTCATTCTGGTAAGACGTTGAATGCAACACATTTTTCCAATCCTGTTACTAAGTCAAAATGTACATTTGCTGTATGATTTTAGTTCGGCACCATACCAGGCTATGTGAGAGGTTCTAGACCGACAGTCAGTGTCCAGATTTCAGCTAGGCTACAATTCCATTGAACCCATATCTGACCAGTACAGTTCCCTTGACAGTGCCATTCACCCGTCTTGTGATTGCCACGCTTGTATAGCGCACCACAATCCTGCAGTGCTCTCATCCTCTTTTAGCACTTCACCAAAGCTTTCCCGCCCTTTAGACTACCACTCTGGCCCTCGCTATTTATTTTCAACTCTCACTTTGGCAGCTTTTCCTCTTACTGAATTCAACTCTAACATTGTTTTGTTTTTTTGACTTTTTCTGCCCAAGTTCCCAAATGAATTTGGCCATTGCCACGCTACAGTTAGGCCTCACAGCTTAGGCTACGCACTAATGGCAGATAAAGATGATTAAAGATGTAAAAAAATCGAAATGTAGGCTATGAACTGTACACCGAATGGCACATTCATGGGTTTGAATGCATTGCTTTCTCTTTATTCAACCTGCCCACCATCCACTCACCCATAATCCAATATTTCATGACTCTAAACCCGCCCCACGGATATAACCGCAGTGACTGCGGGTCATGAGTCAACCTGTGCATCACTAACACACACACAAACACACACACACACACACACACACAATCCAATGGAAAACATCATGTTCTGTCCATCATGAATGACATGACTCACAAAGGTGTTATTCCACTCTAACTGTCAGTCAGACATCGAGTTCTTAGAGTGGCAAGGAAGGTCAAATGACTCAACCCAAACCAAATGGGTCAAAGGGCTTTTTTAAAACTAGTTTGAATGAGAATGCGGTTTTGTATTGTTCTCCCTGATGAGTTGCGGGTATCTGGTGTCTGATCACGTTTCGGCCCAGAGTAGGGATCTGTGATGGACGTCTGATGCAGCAGAAATATGTTGCTGAATGTAACAGAGCTCTCCATCCGTAGAGGAGAGGAGGGGCGGAGTCAGAGAGAAGAGAGAGGAGAGGATAGAGGGAATGCAGACTGCATTTGGGTCCTTTGACTAAGTATGTGAAGGTGGATGTGAATGTGATTGTGTCTGTGCATGTGTGTGAGAGAGTCCTACTCCCTCCCTGTGTGTGGTGGCTTACTCTGCAGGGTGCCTGAGGTAATCTGAGAGTGGCCAGGGTGATATGGGAGATAGCTGGTTGGGCTACAGGCCAGGTCAGCCTTCGAGGTCCTGACCCATTCTCAAACAGGATGAGCCAGCACAGCCTGATCGCCGCTGAGGCTGATCCCCTCAGGAGTTACTATTAACATGCACACACGCACACACACACACACACACACACACACAGTCAGAAACACCTTTACACACATGTATGTACTGTTTAAACACATGCTCAAAGATGCATGAATCCACACAAACACACTTTCATAATCTAGGCCTATAGGGACAGAGGCAGTGGATCAGACAGTGGATCAGTACAATTGCGCAAATGTGTGCTAAGAGACACAGCACAGTGCTCATAGAGAGTGTGAGAAGGGAGACAGAGAGAGAGAGAGTGAGAAAGGAAGAGGGATGAGGCAGAGAGTGGGGGCAGGGAAAGATGGAAGGAGACGTATAGTGTCATGAGAGAGAGAGAGAGAGAGAGAGAGAGAGAGAGAGAGAGAGAGAGAGAGAGAGAGAGAGAGAGAGAGAGAGAAAGAGAGAGAGAGAGAGAGAGAGAGTAAGAGCTGTAACATATAGCCTCGCTAACTACTGTGAATCTTCATTGGTACAGCCTAAAGCAGGCTTAGAACAGTTCTGGGAGAAAATCCCCCTGTGTAGTGGTACAGGCCGTCAGCCCCGGGGGTATAAATAGGGCAGCTATGGCTCCTTAAGCTGGCTTTTACACAGTATCAGTTAAAAATATGACTTGGCTAATTACATCCAGGTCAGCCACTCAGCAGAGTGGGAAATGGGAACCTACTCTTCTCCTCCGAACTCTCCTCTTCCTTTACTGGGGCGGCAGGTGCCTAGTGGTTAGAGTGTTGGGCCAGTAACTGAAAGGTTGCTAGATTGAATCCCCGAGCTGACAAGGTACAAATCTGTCGTTCTGCCCCTGAACAAGGCAGTTAACCCACTGTTCCTATGCCGTAATTGAAAATGAGAATTTGTTCTTAACTGACTTGCCATGTTAAATAAAGGTAAAATAAAAAAATGAAAATTCCTCACCCTCTGTATGGAGAGTACTACAGCAGACCTCCTCTCTCTCTCTCGCTCTCTCTCTCTCTCTCTCTCTCTCTCTCTCTCTCTCTCTCTCTCTCGCAGACACAACACACAGAGTTTTGTATGACTAACCTTGTGGGGACACACAATTTAGTCCCATTCAAAATCCTAATTTCCATAACCACTAGCCATAAACCTAAACCTAACCCTAAAACGAACCATAGAAACCCCCTAGAAAAAGCTTTTGACCTTGTGGGGACTATTCCATTTGTTCCGTTTCAGCCATTATTATGAGCCATCCTCCCCTCAGTAGCTTCTACTTGAGTTATTCTTTTTAAAAAAACTCTCTGCTGACATTTTAGCATGGGGGCGTTGTTCTTTTCCTTCATTGACATTTAGATGTCATCCGATGGAGTTTTATTTGATCAGATTTCCACCCCCTAACAGTCATACCATGCTGTATCAGAAGTGTAGCAAACCATGGAGTGGGCTTTGGGCTTTGATGGGGTTGCATTGCATGCAACAACACATACACACACACACACACAAACATGCACACCCACTGTTTATCACCCATCCTCAATGATACATGTAAATAACATATAGCATCATATCCTGCCCCTATGCTCCTGTGACTGGTTGAATTGTTGTCATATTTGTGTCATGGACGGGGGCCGTCCTCAGGGGTGAATGCTTAGTCCCCTCCTGTACTCCCTGTTCACACATGACTGCCTGATCACTGACGACGATGAGACAGCCTACAGGGAGGAGGTCAGAGACCTGACAGTGTGCTGCCAGGACAACAATCTCTTCCTCAAAGTGAGCAAGACAAAGGAGATGATCGTGGACTACAGGAAAAGGAGGGCCGAGTATGCCCCCACTCACATCGCTGAGTTCCTTGGTGTCCATATCACAAAGGACCTATCATGGTCCAAACACACCAAGACAGTCGTAAAGAGGGCATGACAACGTCTATTCCTCCTCTGGAGGCTGAAAAAATTTGGCATGGGTCCTCAGATCCTCAAAAAGTTCTACAGCTGCACCATCGAGACCATCCTGACTGTTTGCATAGCCGCTTGGTATGGCAACTGCTCGGCATCCGACAGCAAGCCACTATAGAGGGTAGTGAGTACAGCCCAGTACATCACTGGGGCCGAGGAGTTTCCTGCCATCCCGGACCTATATACCAGGTGGTGTCAGAGGAAGGCCCAAAGACTTCAGCCACCCAAGTCATAGACGGTTCTCTCTGCTACCGCATGCCAAGTGGCACTGGAGTTCCATGTCTAAGACAAACAGGCTCCTGAACAGCTTCTACCCCCAAGGCATAAGACTGCTGAACAGTTATCAAATGACTACCCAGACTACTTGCATTGACCCCATTATTTTAATCATATTTTTTTTAACTTTTACACTAACTCTCTTTGCACTCACTGAGCTCTAACCACACACTCACACATACTACACTGACACTCCAACACACACACACACACACACACACACACACACACACACACGCACGCACGCAGACACGCAGACACGCACGCACGAACGCACGCACATACACATACACACACACACACACATACTCTTCACATACGCTGCTGCTGCTCTCTGTTTATTATCTATGCATAATCACTTCAACCCTACCAACATGTACATATTACCTCAATTACCTCGACTAACCTGTACCCCTGCACATTGATTTGGTACCGATACCCCTTGTGCATAGCTTTGTTATTGTTATTTTATCGTGTCACTATTTTTCCTTTAGTTTCTTAAGCAGATTTGTTCAACTTTTTTAAAACTCTGCATTCTTGGTTAAGGACTCGTAAGTAAGTATTTCACGTTAAGGTCTACACCTGTTTAATTCGGCGACAAATAACATTTGATTTGATGTTAATTGAGATGCATTACTCATGTAAATAACCGCATCACCACAGGATAGTATCCAGAGATGCTCATTATTTGCACTTAGGCCTATAGGCTATGTGTTCCATGTCAAACTGTACCAGCACCCTCTAGCAAGCTGTAACCCCCCATGCGGTTCTGTGACACACGCAAACAGCAGTCAAATCCGACTAGATTAGCCAAGCTCAGAGCACCTGGTGTGAGCAGAACTCCTGCGCTATGAGATCAGTGACCCGCTTACCAGGGAGACAGAGAGAGGGAGGGTGAGAGTAGAAGAGGTGGGTAGAAAGAGAGAGAGAGGGAGGAAGGGAGGAAGGGACATGAATGGTTGCTGTTGAGAGGGAGAGGGAGAAGAGGGAGGAAGGTAGGGAGATATGTAAAGAGAAAGAGTGGGAAGAGAGGAAGGGAGATGAATGGTTGCTGGTGAGAGAGAGAGGGAGAAGAGGGAGGAAGGTAGGGAGATATATAAAGAGAAAGAGTGGGAAGAGAGGAAGGAAAAGGGAAGTGATAGAGCCAGAGAGAGGGGACAAAGAAAGAGAGAGAGATAGAAAGAGAGAGAGAGAGAGAGAGAGGGGAGAGAGAGAGAGAGAGAGAGAGAGAGAGAGAGAGAGAGAGAGAGAGACTTCTGGCCAGGGATGATCAGTGTTTTCTCCAAATAGCTATGGTAACAAACTGTCAGAAACAGTCAAACATACCGTATGGTTCTGTCTATCACCATGGAGACCAGAGCCCGAGAAGAGCCCGTCATCACCAAGGTTACAGCAGTTCAGGAACAGAAAGTGTAATGTGTTGATTTCCGTAGTCACCTGGAATAGCAGCAATTATCTGGAGCAGTCAGGTGTGCTGTGGTCAGTGTTACACACTAACACCTTGACAGCTATATCAGGAGATGGGGTGATACTGTACACTGTGATTACTCAAACACATGTACACATCCACCTACATCCACCACATTACATAATATATACATCTCCTCGTTCTCTTGAACCATTACATAATATTAAAACTATTGTAATATTTAATATGGGACCTATATTACAAACGTCAATCACCTTTGACACCCAGTCAAAGTTTGATTCAACCAAAATACAAAGTAACTTCTATGGTGTTGTTTTAGCAGAGCCAACTAGAACCCTCTCGGAGATTTTAAAAGCCCTCGATAAAGAAAGTTCATGTAAAGTACATAAGCCCAGATGATACACTCAGGCCACATCTCTGTCTCTCTCTGTCTCTGTCAGTCTCTCTCTGTCTTTCTGTCTCTCTCTCTCTCGTGTTCTCTCTCCCCATCTCTCTCTGTCTCCGTCTCCCTGTCTCTCTGTCGCTCTCTCTCTCTCTGTCTCTCTCTCGCGTTCTCTCTCCCCATCTCTCTCTGTCTCTGTCTCCCTGTCTCTCTGTCGCTCTCTCTCTCTCTCTCTCTGTCTCTGTCTCTCTTGTGCGTTTTATACCGAGTCAAAATTCCGCCAACTTTCCAATACCGTCTTCTTTTTACCTGCTTTTTAACATGTTATACATCTGATAGGTGAACCGGGAAACAATCCCTGTACTTTAAATTGAATGAACAGACCTACAGTATTATGTTTAAAAATGATGTTAATTATGTTTAAGTTTCTTCTTTGTGATGGTGTACATTCAATAGATTTATTAAAATATATGCCCACCCACATCTGCACACCCCTACTCCCACCTGCACAACTGGATGTAGAAAAAGGCGTATGCTAGCAAGAACGCAAGACTGAATGAAAGGGGGTCATCTTGACAGCTCTTTCGTCTTCGGGTTACATACTGTCAATTATGTCTGAAATAGCTACCGCTCTCTCTCTCTCTCTCTCTCTCTCTCTCTCTCTCTCTCTCTCTCTCTCTCTCTCTCTCTCACACTCTCACTCGTACCTGTGTGTATACCTACTGTGTGTGAGCATGCGCATAATTTCTGCATGATTTTCATTGTGTGTGTGTGTTGTCTCTCCATGTGAGGAGAAAGGGAATCAGCAGGGCCTCACCAGTGGATGTGGTGTGGGAGTATGGTAGGAGGCAGAGGTGAGAGGTCAGGACCCCTGCTATAGACTCAGCATGGCGGAGGAGGCCAACATTGCTGTACTCTTGTCTCATGTCTGAGTCATATGTCTTACGCTGACTGTTGTTATCGCACACATGCACGGGCACACCTGTAGCTGTTTGGAGTTAAGGATAGAACTTGGGGAGGTGAAGCTGATCCTGGATCTGTGCCAATGAGTGAGCCGTCAGCTCAGGTCCAGGAAACTGAGGAAAACTGTAGTGTAGTTGTGTGTTGCAGTGCTGTGCGGCCCCCACTATCACTTTAATGCCCTGTTGATCACTGAATGTGCTTATCCTCTCCCAGGGTTTAGAATAGGACCCACACAGAACTAGGGAGACTCACATTCACACACGCTGACGCAAAAAACACTCATTGACGCAAACACACACACGCACATGCATGATTTACACACACACGCACGCACGCACGCACGCACACACACACACACACACACACACACACACACACACACACACACACACACACAATAGTGATGCGCAGGTTGACTCCTAACCTGTAGTCCCCGCGGTTAGGGTCATGAAATACTGTGTGGATGAAAGACGTGTGGCTTGAATAAAGAGAAAACAATGCATTAAAAATCCATAAATGTATAATTATTGTACAATTCATATCTATAGGCTACATTCAGGTTCCTCTTTCATTATTTGTGTAAGTGCGTAAGCCTAAACTTTAAATCAAATCAAATCAAATCAAAGACCTAACTTGGCGCCAATTGCCAAATTCTTTTGGGAACATGGGCAGAAAAATGTAATGTCGATCCACTGAGGCAAAAAGGACAACGTCGGAGTTGAATTAAATAACATCAAAAAATGAAGAGTTGAAAAATGTATAGAAGGAAGGGCCAGAAAAGTGAAGATTTGGTGAAGTGGCAGAATGAACCATTTCTTGCAGTAAAATAATACATCAGATGTACATTTTGACTCTGGAACAGGAGTGGAGAATTCTGATTTCTTTCTTTCAGCATCTTGAAAAAATGAATGTGCGGTTAAGGACCGTCTGTAAAGCTGCTGTCTTTACCAGCATTAAAGCTGATAGTATTTCAACCGCATATAATATGCATCCAAAACGAACTGTATCAAAAACATGTTTATCGTTTTAGCAGCTTTTCATTTCCTTAAAACCTGTCAAACTGGTGTCATTAGAAAATGTTGCACAGAAAATCTTTCCCGTAGTTTTTTTTATTGCGTTTTCTCCCCGGTCCCTAAACGTCTTCGCTGAGATAAGCCGAGATGAAAGAGGAAAAATAAAACACACTCAACCAATGTCAACTAGATTGAAGCGTTCATTCTATCAATTTATTCCATTATTCTGGTGAGAAAGGGTTTAATTAGTCTTCTAGGGCGACAAGAAATGGTCGAAGAAAAGCTGCATGTAAGTCGACTAACAAATATCCTGCCAAAATGTCAGATAATATAAGTAGAAACACAGACCTGTCAAAATATCACCACCATCTCTGACTGTACAGCGCATGTTCTATATTTGCGGGTTAGGGTCAGGTGTGGGGCTCAGCTTTTCACCTTAGCAAGTAAACATAAACAGCTGACCCGCGCATCACTAAACACACACACACACACACATACACGCACACACACACACACAAACATAGAAACCAGTTCTCCTGCCCTGTATTTTCACCTGCGTTTGGTGTGAAAGGGTGTAATGGGAGTCCTTTAGCTCTTCCCTTTTCCCTACATCCATCTCTGCCCATCTCTCTCTACATTTGTGTCTCTCTCCACCTCTCTACCCATCTCTCTCCCTCTTACTTTCTCTCTCTTGCTCTTTCTGCTTGAGTGTACTCCCTAACAACTAGAGAAAGAGAGATATTGAGAGTGCTGGAGTGTGATGACTGTCAACTCAGGGGGCAGGAGGTGTCTCTGTGTTGTTTCCTTTATGTCTGCATGTGAATGTGTAACTTTTACCTGCATATGTGTGTGTGTGTGTGTATGTATTTATGAAGCAGTGTGCGGGTGTGTGTGTATTAATCAATGTGCGTGTGCGTGTGCGTATACTATTAATGTAGGTGGAGAGGCATGGCAGGGTGTGAAGGAGCCCTGTGATAATGACAGGCATTATGTAACATGCAGATTGCATAAGGCAGATGGGTATTTTAGGCCCACATATTGAGGATTTATAAGTAATTTTGCAGTGGGTGTACTGTATGTATGCCTGTGTGTACATTTGTGCAGAGAGAATGAATGTGAAAGATTTACCAAGAAAAACTTCCAAAAGGACTAAATCGAGGCAGAAAGGAGTCGGAGCACTCAACACAAAAAGCAGAGATTGGTTTATTTTTGCTCACTTTAATCCATTGTACAGAGACGTAATGTGTTTGAGTGTGTGTATGTGTTTTTTGGTTACTGTATATGAGAGCCAATGGGCATACCACACACACAGTACTGTAAGTTCACTGTGAAAGGGGATGTATGTACTGTATGTATGCATATCTGTTTTTGTTTGAGGTCTAAGGTCCTAATCCCTATAAATTTGACCTCAGAGAGCTGTGTCCAGCAGAGCTTTGCTGACATGTCACCACACACACACACACGCAAGGACAGAGTTGGGGAGTAACGGATTACATATCATCCATTACATATAAGGGATTACAAAGAAACGGTAACTGTATTCTGTTACGTTACCAGCAAAAATATTATAATCAGATTACAGATACTTTTGAAAAATTAGATGATTACTTTCAGAATGACTTTTAAAATCAGAAAGGATGCTTGCGGAAAATAATTTTTGACACTCTGTTTTTGAGCGAGTCTATGCGAGTCTGACCACAAATCAGAGTCCACTATGATGACACTCCAAATGTGTTTGAAGGATAGCGGGAAAAGAGCAGGATTTTTTGTTGTTGTAGTCTACAGTCCAAGCTCTGTCTTCCAATGGTGCGACTGCTGTCGGCATCCAAAGATGATCCAACTAGAATAAACACTTGGAGGTAAGGAGGACAGCAGTGGTGTAGTCTACGGCGATACGGATGTCACTTACTATTGATATCTACATAGTGCATTGATGTGAATCAACGCTGCTGATCTCTCATTTAGCTACTTGAGCTTTACATATTGTGGTTGTTGTGGATGTGTATTTGAAACCAGTGGACAGCCAGTGAAAAATGCACTCTTGCAACAGCTGGATAGTACGGATCCCAGCATATGGAATAAGAGGGGGGCTTTGATAGCTCAATCTAATTCATGCTCATTAAAATAATATCTCCATATGCCTAATGAACACATGCTCAAAGTCGTACACTTTTGATAGACTTAAAGGGGCAATCTGTAGTAGCTACATCCATTTTTATATGTACAGTACACAGTACCAGTCAAAAGTTTGGACACACCTACTCATTCTAGGGTTTTTCTTATTTTCTTTCCACAGTGTAGAATAATAGTGATGACATAAAAACTATGAAATAACACATATGGATTCATGTAGTAACCAAACATGTGTGAAACAAATTATTTTATATTTGAGATTCTTCAAAGTATCCACACTTTGAATTGATGAAAGCTTTGCACGCTTTTGGCATTCTCTCAACCAGCTTCATGAGATAGTCACCTGGAATGGATTTCAATTAACAGGTGTGCCTTGTTAAAGGTTCATTTGTGGAATTTCTTTCCATCTTAATGCATTTGAGACAATCAGTTATGTTGTGACATGGTACAGTAGGGGTAGTATACAGAAGATAGCCCTATTTGGTAAAAGACCAAGTCCATATTATGGCAAGAAGAGCTCAAATAAACAAAGAGAAATGAGAGCCCATCATTACTTTAAGACACGAGGGTCAGTCAATTCTGAACATTTCAAGAAGTTTGAAACAGTCTTCACGTGCAGCCACAAAAACCATCAAGCGCTATGATTAAACTGGCTCTCATGAGGACCAGGAAAGGAAAGGAAGACCCAGAGTTACCTCTGCTGCAGAGGACAAGTTCATTAGAGTTACCAGCCTCAGAAATTGCAGCCCAAATATATGCTTCACAAAGTTCAAGTAACAGACACATCTCAACATCAACTGTTCAGAGAAGAGGGCGTGAATCAGGCCTTCATGGTCAAATTGCTGCAAAAAGAAAACAGTAGTAAAGGACACCAATAAAAATAGACTAGCTTGGGCCAAGAAACACGAGCAATGGACATTAGACGGGTGGAAATCTGTCCGTTGGACTGATGATTCCAAATTTGAGATTGTTGGTTCCAACCGATGCAGAGTAGGTGAACGGATGATTTCCGCATGTATGGTTCCCACCGTGAAGCATGGAGGAGAAGGTGTGATGGTTTGGGGTAATTTGCTTGTGACACTCTCCGTGATTTATTTAGAATTCACACTTAGGCACACTTAACCAGCATAGCATACACCATCCCATCTGGTTTGTGCTTGGTGGGACTTGGATTACATGTTTTTACTTCTATTTTTATTTCACCTTAATTTAACTAGGTAGGCCAGTTGAGAACAAGTTTTCATTTACAACTGCAACCTGGCCAAGATAAAGCAAAGCAGTGCGACAACAACAACACAGAATTACACATGGGATAAGCAAACGTACAGTCAATAACACAATAGAAAAATCTATGTACAGTGTGTGCAAATGTTGTAAGATTAGGGGGGTAAGGTAATAAATAGGCCATGGTGTCAAAATAATTACATTTTAGCAATTAACACTGGAGTGATAGATGTGCAGATGATGATGTGCATGTAGAGATACTGTGGAGCAAAAGAGTAATAAAAAAAAATAACAATATGGGGATGAAGTAGTTGGGTGTGCTATTTACAGATGGGCTGTGTATAGGTACAGTGATCGATAAGATGCTCTGACTGCTGATGCTTAAAGTTAGTGAGGGAGATATAAGTCTCCAGATTCCGTGATTTTTGCAATTCATTCCAGACATTGGCAGCAGAGAACTGGAAGGAAAAGCGGCCAAAGGAGGTGTTGGCTTTGGGGATGACCAGTGAAAAATACCTGCTGTAACGCGTGCTACAGGTGGGTGCAATGGGGACCGGGAGCTGAGATAAGGCGGAACTTTACAGAGCAAAGACTTATAGATAACCTGG
Source organism: Oncorhynchus mykiss (assembly GCF_013265735.2). Taxonomy (NCBI): domain Eukaryota; kingdom Metazoa; phylum Chordata; class Actinopteri; order Salmoniformes; family Salmonidae; genus Oncorhynchus; species Oncorhynchus mykiss. Next base: position 37,754,434 of record NC_048573.1, read on the forward strand.
AGCCAGTGGGTTTGGTGACAAATATGTAGTGAGGGCCAGCCAAAGAGAGCATACAGGTCACTGTGGTGGGTAGTATAAGGAGCGTTGCTGTCAAAACGGATGGCACTGTAATAGACTACATCCAATTTGTAGAGTGTTGGAGGCTATTTTGTAAACGACATCGCCGAAGTTAAAGATCGGTAGGATAGTCAGTTTTACGAGGGTGTGTTTGGCAGCATCAGTGAAGGAGGGTTGGTTGCGAAAGAGGAAACCAATTCTAGATTTAATTTTGGATTGGAGATGTGAGTCTGGAAGGAGAGTTTACAGTCTAGCCAGACACCTAGGTATTTGTAGTTGTCCACATATTCTGAGTCAGAACCGTTCAGAGTAGTGATACTAGGAGGGCAAGTGCAGGCAGCAATTGGTTGAAGAGCATTCATTTAGTTTTACTAGCATTTAAGAGCAGTTGGAGGTCACGGAAGGAGTGTTGTATGGCATTGAAGCTCGTTTGGAGGTTTGTTAACACAGTGTCTAAGGAAGGGCCAGATGTATACAGAATGGTGTCGACTGCGTAGAGGTGGATCAGAGAATCGCCAGCAGCAAGAGCGACATCATTGACATATACAGAGAAAAGAGTCGGCCCTAGAATTGAACCCTGTGGCATCCCCATAGAGACTGCCCGAGATCTGGATAACAGGCGCTCCGATTTGACACACTGAACTCTATCTGAGAAGTAGTTGGTGAACCAGGCGAGGCAGTCATTTGAGAAACCATGGCTATTGAGTCTGCCGATAAGAATGCGGTGATTAACAGAGTCGAAAGCCTTGGCCAGGTCGATGAAAACAGCTGCACAGTATTGTCTCTTATCGATGGCAGTTATGATATCTTTTAGGACCATGAGCGTGGTTGAGGTGCACCCGTGACCAGCTCGGAAACCAGATTGCATAGTGGAGAAGGTACGGTCGGAACTGAAATGGTCGGTGATCTGTTTGTTAACTTGGCTTTCGAAGACAGTTTGGGTCTAGAGTGTCACTCCCTTTAATGAGGGGGATGATCGCGGCAACTTTCCAATCTTTAGGGATCTCAGACAATGCAAAAGAGAGGTTGAACAGGCTAGTAATAGGGGTTGCAACACTTTCGTCTGATAATTTTAGAAAAAGAGTGTCAGATTGTCTAGCCCAGCTGATTTGTAGGGATCCAGATAATGCAGCTCTTTCAGAACATAATCTACCTGGATTTGGGTAAAGGAGAAGAGGGGGGAGCTTGGGCAAGTTGCTAAAGGGGATGCAGAGCTGTTGATCGGGGTAGCGATAGCCAGGTGGAAAGCATGGCCAGCCGTAGAAAAATGCTTTTTGAAATTCTCGATTATCGTAGATTTATCGGCGGTGAGAGTGTTTCCTAGCCTCAGTGCAGTGGGCAGCTGGGAGGAGGTACTCTTATTCTTCATGGACTTTACAGTGTCCCAAAACCTTTTGGAATTAGTGCCACAGGATGCAAATTTCTGTTTGAAAAAGCTAGCCTTAGCTTTCCTAACTTTCTGTGTGTATTGGTTCCTCACTTCCCTGAAAAGTTGAATATCACGGGGGCTGTTCGATGCTAATGTTGCTACGCCGCAGGATGTTTTTGTGCTGGTCAAGGGCAGTCTGGAGTTAACCAAGGACTATATCTGTTCTTAGTTCTACATTGTTTGAATGGGAAATTCTTATTTAACCTCTTGAAACTAGGGGGCACTATTTTCATTTTTTGGAAAAATAACATTCCCAAAGTAAACGGGCTATTTTGTCAGAATATGCATATAATTGACAGCTTAGGATAGAAAACACTCTAAAGTTTCCAAAACTGTAAAAATATTGTCTGTGAGTATAACAGAACTGATATTGCAGGCGAAAGCCTGAGAAAAATCCAATCAGGAAGGGACTCTTATTTAGAAACCTCTGCGTTCCTATGCGTCCCTATTGAGCAGTGAATGGGATATTCACTGGTTTCTGGGCATGGTATAATATATTCAGGACATAATGTACAGACACGGGTATGGTAGGATGTGAGTACAGTGGGGGTAAGCCCAGGCATTGAGTGACAATGAGGGAGCTTGCATCTCTGGAGACACCAGTTAAGCCAGGTGAGGTCTCCCCATGTGTGGTTTGTGTGACAAAAGAGCTATCTAAGGCATGTTGAGCTGGAGTAGGAGCAGTAATAACTAACCGAAACAGCAGACGTCATGTTGACATTAGAGAGAGGCATGACTATCATTTGTTTTTAAATAGGACAATGACCTAACACAACTCCATGATGTGTAAGGGCTATTTGACCAAGAAGGAGAGTGACGGAGTGCTGCATCAGATGACCTGGCCTCCACAATCTCCCTACCTCAACCCAAATGAAATGGTTTGGGATTATTTGGACCGCAGTGAAGGAAAAGCAGCCAAAAAGTGCCCAGCATATGTGAGTACTCCTTCAAGACTCTTGGAAAAGCATTCCAGGTGAAGCTCGTTGAGAGAATGCCAAGATTATGCAAACCTGTCATCAAGGCAAAGGGTCGCTACATTGAAGAATCTAAATTCCAAAATATATTTGGATTTCTTTAACTCCTTTTTGGTTACTACATGATTCCATTTGTGTTATTTCATAGTTGTGATTTCTTTACTATTATTGTACAATGTAGAAAATAATAAAAATAAAGATTAACCCTTGAATGAGTAGGTGTGTCCAAACTTTTGACTGGTACTGTATATATATATATATATGTATATATATATATATATATATATATATATATATATATATATATATATATATACAGTTGTAGTCAGAAGTTTACATACACCTTAGCCAAATACATTTAAACAGTTTTTCACAATTCCTGACATTTCATCCTAGTAAACAATCCCTCTCTTAGGTCAGTTATGATCACCACTTTGTTTTAAGAATGTGAAATGTCAGAATAATAGTAGAGAGAATTATATATTTCAGCTTTAATTCTTTCATCACATTCCCAGTGGGTCAGAAGTTTACATACACTCAATTAGTATTTGGTAGTATTTCTTTTAAATTGTTTAACTTTTTATGGCTGCAGGGGCAGTATTGAGTAGCTTGGATGAAAAGGTGCCCATTGTAAACGGCCTGCTCCTCAGTCTGAGTTGCTAATATATACATATTATTAGTAGTATTAGATAGAAAACACTCTAAAGTTTCCAAAACTGTCAAAATATTGTCTGTGAGTATAACAAAACTGATATTGCAGGAGAATCCCTGAGGAAAATCAAAACAGGAAGTGGCTTCTATTTTGAAAACTCCATGTTCCATAGCCTCGCTACACTCCATTTAAAGGGATATGAACCAGATTCCTTTTCCTATCACTTCCTCAAGGTGTCAACAGTCTCCAGACATAGTTTCAGGCGTTTATTTTGAAAAATGAGCCAGAACGATAACATCGCGTCAAGTGGTCACATGAGTTTTGCTCGCGCAACCGAGTTTGGATAGGTATTGCTTTTCCCTCTCCTACTGTGAAAGACATTTGCGGTTGATATATTATTGATTATATATTTTAAAAACAACCTGAGGATTGATTATAAAAAACGTTTGACATGTTTCTGTGGACATTATGGAAACTATTTGGAATTTTTGTCTGCGTTGTCGTGGCCGCTCTTTCCTGTGGATTTGTCAACATAACGCGCCAAACAAACTGAGGTATTTTAGATATAAAAATAATCTCCCAGTGTAACTGGGAGTCTCGTGAGTGAAAACAGCCGAAGATCATCAAAGGTAAATGATTAATTTGATTGCTTTTCTGATTTTCGTGACCAAGCTACCTGATGCTAAATGTACTAAATGTTTTATCGTGCGATGGATAAGCTTACACAAACGTTTGGATTGCTTTCGCTGTAAAGCATAATTTCAAAATGACACGACAGGTGCATTAACAAAAGTCTAAGCTGTGTTTTCCTATAATGCACTTGTGATTTCATGAATTTAAATATGTATAGTAATATTTATTGTATGTAGCGCTATGCTATTCAGCGGTTGTTGATGACACTTGATGACACTTATCCCGATAGTGGGATTGCAGTTAACTTGGGTCAAACGTTCCTTTGCTGTTCTTCTGGGATTGATTTGCACTGTTCGCACCAAAGTACATTCATCTCTAGGAGACAGAACGCGTCTCCTTCCTGAGCAGTATGGCTGCTGCGTGGTCCCATGGTGTTTATACTTGCATACTATCATTTGTACAGATGAACGTGGCACCTTCAGGCATTTGGAAATTGCTCCCAAGGATGAACCAGACTTGTGGAGGTCTACATTTTTTTCTGAGGTCTTGGCTGAATTCTTTTGATTTTCCCATGATGTCAAGCAAAGAGGCACTGAGTTTGAAGGTAGGTACATCCACAGGTACACCTCCAATTCACTCAATTTTTTTTCAATTAGCCTATCAGAAGCTTCTAAAGCCATTATTTTCTGGAATTTTGTATGTAAACTTCTGACCCTCTGGGATTGTGATACAGTGAATTATAAGTGAAATAATCTGTCTGTGAACAATTGTTGGAAAAATGATTTGTGTTATTGCATGTGTCATGCAAGTAGATGTCCTAACCGACTTGCCAAAACTATAGTTTGTTAATAACAATACATTTGTGGAGTGGTTGAAAAACTAGTTTTAATGACTCCAACCTAAGTGTATGTAAACTTCTGACTTCAACTGTATCCATTGATTCTTGAACGGTCACACTTCATGAGAACCAAAAATTGCTTTTCTCCAATGTTTGTAAATATTTTCAATGTAAACAAACACTGTGGTCCCTCATAACACGGTTAAAACAATCATTTTGATATCATGGATGGTCAGTCCTTACATCCTTAGCTGTCACGCCCTGGTCTTTATATTTTGTGTTTTCTTTATTATTTTTGGTCAGGCCAGGGTGTGACATGGGTTTATTTATGTGGTGTGTTTTGTCTTGGGGTTTTCGTAGGTATTGGGATTGTGGTTTAGTGGGGTTCTCTAGCAAAGTCTATGGCTGTCTGGAGTGGTTCTCAATCAGAGGCAGGTGTTTATCGTTGTCTCTGATTGGGAACCATATTTAGGCAGCCATATTCTTTGAGTTTGCACCAGATAGGCTGTATAGGTTTTCACGTTACATTAGTTGTTTTTGTATTGTTCGGTTTTTCGTCTTCATTAAAGATGTATCGATTTAACCACGCTGCATTTTGGTCCGACTTTACTTCACCCGAAGAGAACCGTAACAGAATCACCCACCATAACAGGACCAAGTGGCGTGGTGACAGGCAGCGGCAGCAGGAGAAACAAAGTTTGGAATATACGACTTGGGAGGAAATAGACAAGTGGGCGGTCGACCCAGGGAGAGTGCCGGAGCCCGCCTGGGATTCGCTGGAGCAGTGTGAAGAGGGGTATAGGAGAATGGAGTTGGAGAGACAAGCACGGCGGCGCGGACGGAAGCCCGAGAGTCAGCCCCAAAAATTTATTGGGGGGGGGGGGCTCAGGGAGAGTGTGGCAGAGTCAGGGTTCAGACCTGAGCCAACTCCCCCTGTTTATCGTGAGGAGCCAAGGAGGAGACCAGAACCAGAGCCGGTGTTGGAGGTGAGCGAAGCAGAGACTGTGAAGGAGTTAATGGGGAAATTGTAGGAGAGAGTCATGAGGGAGTTGCTGTGTTGGTGCTTTAGGTACGGAATTCGCCCGACGGAGCGTGTCGGGGATTTGATGGCACCTGGGTCAGCACTCCATACTCGTCCTGAGGTGCGTGTTAGTCGGCTGGTGAAGATTGTGCCAGCCTCACGCACTAGGCCTCCTGTGCACCTCCCTAGCCTTGCACGTCCTCTGCCAGCCCTGCTCTCAAGATCTCCAGTACGCCTTCACGGTCTGGTCCATCCTGTGCCACCTCCACACACCAGCCCTCCGGTGGCAGCTCCCCGCACCAGGCTTCCTGTGCGTGTCCTCGGCCCAGTACCACCAGTGCCAGCACCACGCACCAGTCTGCAAGGAGCCGCCGGAGCTGCCAGTCTGCAAGGAGCCGCCAGAGCCGCCAGACAGCATGGAGCAGCCAGTCAGCATGGAGCAGCCAGAGCAGCCAGTCAGCATGGAGCAGCCAGAGCTGCCAGTCAGACAGGATCTTCCAGATCCGCCATTCAGCCAGGATCCGCCATTCAGCCAGGATCCGCCGGAACCGCCAGTCAGCCAGGATCTGCCGGAACCACCAGCCAGCCAGGATCTGCCAGAGCCTACTACCTGCCTGAGCTTCCCCTCAGTGCCGAGCTTCCCCTCAGTGCCGAGCTTCCCCTCAGTGCCGAGCTTCCCCTCAGTGCCGAGCTTCCCCTCAGTCCCGAGCTACCTCAGTCCCGAGCTGCCCCTCAGTCCAGTGGGGTCCTTGGTGAGGGGTATTAGACCAAGGTCGGCGGCGAGGGTCGCCAATCAAAGGACTCGTTACAAGGGGACTAAGACTTGGTTGGAGTGGGGTCCACGTCCCGAGCCGGAACCGCCACCGTGGACAGATGCCCACCCGGACCCTCCCCTATGGGTTTAGTTGTGCGGTCGGGAGTCCGCACCTTGGGGGGGGGGGGGGGGGGGGGGTTCTGTCACGCCCTTGTCTTTATATTTTGTGTTTTCTTTATTATTTTTGGTCAGGCCAGGGTGTGACATGGGTATATTTATGTGGTGTGTTTTGTCTTGGGGTTTTCGTAGGTATTGGGATTGTGGTTTAGTGGGGTTCTCTAGCAAAGTCTATGGCTGTCTGGAGTGGTTCTCAATCAGAGGCAGGTGTTTATCGTTGTCTCTGATTGGGAACCATATTTAGGCAGCCATATTCTTTGAGTGTTTCATGGGTGACTGTTCCTGTCTCTGTGTTAGTTTGCACCAGATAGGCTGTATAGGTTTTCACGTTACGTTAGTTGTTTTTGTATTGTTCGTTTTTTCGTCTTCATTAAAGATGTATCGATTTAACCACGCTGCATTTTGGTCCGACTTTCCTTCACCGCAAGAAAACCCTAACAATAGCTCTGTTTGTTAATCTGAGTGTGGTTACATTTCTCCAGGCCCATCCCTCAGCTTTTAACCGAAACAGAGGCGGGGCGATCGTTTTGTTATTATTTAGTCTGTGGATTTGCCCTTTAAACAGCCACATATGATCACGATATCAAAGTAATAACAACAAAAAATAAAAAAGTAGGCCTGTATCAAATGCAGCATATGTTATACATTTTTCAGATGTAAGTAGCACTTTTCAGTAGTGCTCACCCCATGCCATTCCCTGAGCACAGCATTTATTTTTCAGCTTGAATCAATGAGTCCAATCAGTCCTCCATGACAACAAAATCATAAACAGAGTAGGGATGGCTAATAAGTCCTTAGTTTGGGGGTTATGCTCAGGTTAAACAATTAGGCTAATCTATATTTCCATCTTTCCAAGTCCTATTTTTGAAGATCAAGGGGTATATAATTTATTGGAATGACTGAAATTCGGATAGACTTTGCTTTTAATGTAAAGATATCATGTAATCATATTGTATGTAGTAAGAACACATGGGTTAGAAGAAGCCTACTTAACCAACCCATAATGTAAAATGTAACATCCATATATGGCCAGCTATGTAAACTTTAACATGTATTTATCCTGCAATAGATGTCGTTCAATTGGTAACATACATTTTTGTCTTCTAATGCTTCTTAACGTGAAAGTAATCTAAAAGTAACTGAATGTAATCAGCTTATGTTACTGAGTCAGGTAATCAAAGTTACATGACTGATTACAATTATGGACAGGTAACTGATTATATATAGAAAGTAACCTACCCAACCCTACACATGCACCCATGCACACAGACAAACACACGCACTTTCACACACGCACAATAACAATAATACACTAGTAGCCCATGTGTTGTAGAGAGTCACATTTGTGAGTCAGAGAAAGACTCTCCAACGGCCTCTCCATGCCTCCTCTCTCAGCTGTGCCTTGCTCCATGCATGACTGTACCCCTGTAAAAATAGACCTCTTAAAGAGCCAGCAACCAGTCAGTCCCAAACAAGAGTCCAGTCAATTCAAGAAGTACACTGACATTCCATTTCCAATTATCTTTCATGAGTTTCAATTAGGAATTGGTGTGTGTGTTTGTTTATGCGTCTGTGCGTGCTCGTGTGTGTGTGTGTGTATATGTTTCTAAAAGAGGGAGAGTGAGTTCATTCTCATTCAGAGATGTACTCACTCTTCAGCATCCCCCACACACTCACACACGACACACACATGGTGTTGACGACAAACCTTGGATGAAATGGTTGTAACACAGTTTATATTATCCCTTTAGCTTTCGGAATGAACCCTGGTGGGCTCTTAGGCGATACTGAGCTCTTTAAGCTTCTGACCTTACCATTCAAATTAGGATCGTCATGTAAACTGTCAAAGAGAAGGAGTCAGTAGGCAGTGCCAGGTAGGTACTCAGTTTCCCAATGAGGACGTGTTTGAGTGACAGTAAATGCGACTGAAAGGCACAATGGGAGTCAGACGCCATTCCGGCTTCATCTCAGAGGATTGAGACAGGAGACTACAACTTCAAATGAAAACAAAAGGCCTAACACAAATCTACATGTGTGAACTGATACCAGCCCACCCTGCCAAACCTAATGCACGCATGCAAACACACACACACACACACTCGCACTTACGCACTTATGCACACACTCACACATACACACCCGGATGCACATATGGACATTCAGAAAAACACACAGTAACAAAGAAGTGCCCAACTTTGCCTAGTCCTTTCAAAGGCAAGGGCGAATCCGACACCAAAAACATTGAAACGGTTGAAAGTACAATCGATTCATATATGCGTAACAGACTAACAGATGCTGACCATGCATACTCTTACGTTATAATATGATATACAGTATCTCCTAGCTCTGGAATATTACTGTGAGACAGCTATATGTCTGACACCAGATGAACATTCAGTAAACTCTCTATTTCAGACTGGAAGGGGTGAAGTTTAACCGTGGAGACACTGATTTAAGGTCAATGTAGTGTTTTTCTCACTGTGGATCAACTTCTACTTGTAGTATTCCAATCATCTTCAACAGTCAGTCCAGGAGGGAAGGAAATTGTTAGACTACATGTTAGAGTGCAATACTTGGTAATGGAAGTTTAAACTGATTTTGGGGTACCAAGAAACACACCGTGTAATTGAAAGAGGTTTGAGTATGTGAACTGCAGTGGCTGGAGCACTCCCGTGGAAGCAGAAAGGGCTATAATCATGCATGTATGAGCATTGCCTCTTCCACCATAGTGCTATAACTAGATATCACGCAGTGGGCAGAGAAACAGGGATGCTCACCTCCACCGCAAGGGCGCACGCAAGCACGCACGTCTAGGTGTATGCTCTTCAACTCCTTTCAAAGTGAACCCACTATTGAGATCAATCTCAGACTATAGCAACACACAAATCAAGTTCCCATCTATTCTTAACAAATGCACTGTCTAAAACTGCATTTGTCTAACTGCTTACATGTTTTCAAATGGTATAGCCACAATAATATTTCCTCTGTTACAGGTATGAATGGACCCAACCCAGACAGTCTAGCTTACTCCTTTTATTCATGATTGATTGGAGTCTATTTGTCCGATTATCTGTATTTGTCCTGCACTTTGTACTGGTCTAAAGGGACTGCTCTTGTGAGAAAGGTTGCCAATGCCTTTCTTACAATTAACGGCAATCAATTTGATCCTTGAATACAGAACCTTGCCTTTAACCCCAATGTCCAACTCCACCACCACATTTACAGTCTGTATCTAACACTCCCCCTGTCCCATATCTGCCCTCTGCATGGGGGTATCTACCCCATCTGTTTGACTGCCTCCTCCCTGTCTGTGCCAACCTAATTTAGATAGGAATATATGTTTCTGCTTATAATTTATGACATTTTTGTAGACTATTTGTTAGTCAACTTGTCTATAATTTGTCACACCCTGATATATTTCACCTGTCTTTGTGTCTCCACTCTTCCAGGTGTCGCACATCTTCCCATTATCCCCTGTGTATTTAAACCTGTGTTCTCTGTTTGTCTGTTGCCAGTTCGTCTTGTCTTCTCAGGTCTTACCAGCGTTCTTTCCCGCCTTCCTGTTTCTCTAGTTCTGAGTCTCTGCCATCCAGTACCTGCCTGACTTTAACCTGATTATGAACCTCTGCCTGGCCTGAACCCGAGCCTGCCTGCCGTCCTGCACCTGCCTGACTCTGACCTGATCATGAACGTCTGCTTGACCTCAACCTGCCCTTTGCCTGCCCCGTGATTCCAATAAATAATCTGAGAACTGTACTATACATCTACCGTGTCTGCATCTGGGTCAAATCCTGGGTCATTAACATCATGAAACTCTGGGGGCAGTATTTCATTTTTGGATGAAAAACGTTCCCGTTTTAAACAAGATATTTTGTCACGAAAAGATGCTCGACTATGCATATAATTGACAGCTTTGGAAAGAAAACACTCTGACATTTCCAAAACTGCAAAGATATTGTCTGTGAGTGCCACAGAACTCATGCAACAGGCGAAACCAAGATGAAATTTCATACAGGAAGTGAGACAGATTTTTGAGGCGCTGTGTACCAATGTCTCCTTATATGGCTGTGAATGCACAAGGAGAGAGCCTACACTTTCTGTCATTTCCCCAAGGTGTTTGCAGCATTGTGACGTATTTGTAGGCATATCATTGGAAAATTGACCATAAGGGACTACATTTACCGGTGTCCGCTGGGTGTCCTCCGTCGAAACTATTGCGCAATCTCCAGGTGCGCGCATTTTTCCATTTTGACCAGAGGAGAAACCAAACTGCCAGGAGTCACTTATCATTGAATAGATATGTGAAAAACACCTTGAGGATTGTTTCTAAACAACGTTTGCCATGTTTCTGTCGATATTATGGAGTTAATTTTGAAAAAAGTTTGCGTTGTTATGACTGAATTTTCTGGGTTTTTTCTCAGCCAAACGTGAAGAACAAAACGGAGCGATTTGTCCTACACAAATAATATTTTGGGAAAAACTGAACATTTGCTATCTAACTGAGAGTCTCCTCATTGAAAACATCTGAAGTTCTTCAAAGGTAAATTATTTTATTTGAATGCTTTTCTTGTTTTTGTGAAAATGTTGCATGCTGAATGTCAGGCTTAATGGTATGCTAGCTATCAATACCCTTACACAAATGCTTGTTTAGCTATGGTTCAAAAGCATATTTAGAAAATCTGAGATGACAGTGTTGTTAACAAAAGGCTAAGCTAGAGAGCTAATATATTTATTTCATTTCATTTGCGATTTTCATGAATAGTTAACGTTGCGTTATGGTAATGAGCTTGAGGCTATAAATAGGATCCCGGATCCGGGTTTGCTCGTCGCAACAGGTTAACCTGAGAGTGTTGGGTAGTCACAGTGAGAACATGCAGTTCCTGCTCATTGAATCTCCTCATGCACCCGTGGTTTTGGGGTTTTCCTGGCTCCAGAGACACAGTTCCCTGATTGACTGGGCTACAGGTTCAATCCTGGGTTGGCGCACATTTTGCCATGGGTATTACCTGAAGTCGGAGCTGCCTGCCCGGGACATCTTTCTGCAGGCTTGGGAAAAGCCCTGGACCTCTCTCCCGTTCCTGTGGAGTACCAGGACCTCCAGGAGGTTTTCAGCAAGGCCAGTGCCACCGCGCTTCCTTCCATCGGTCCTATGACTGCCGCCATCGACCTTCTCCATGGCATTACACCACCCCGGGGGCGGCTTTATTCCCTGTCAGGTCTGGAGACCAAGGCGACGGAGATGTATATTGAGGACTCCCTGGCTGCAGTTGGGTATCCATCCTTCTGCCTCCCATGCTGGCGCAGGGTTCTGCTTTGTGGAGAAGAACAACAAAACCCTGTGTCCGTGTTTTGACTACCGGAGCCTGAATGACATCATGGTTAAAAAACGTTTCCTGCTTCCACTCATTGCCTCGGCTTTCGAGCCTCTCCAGGGGGCTACCATCTTCTCCAAGTTTGATCTCCGGAACACCTATCATATGGTACGGATGCGGGAAGGGGATGAGTGGAAGACTGCCTTTAACATGGCTAGAGGCAACTATGAATACCTGGTGATGCCGTTTGGACTGACCGTCACTCCTGCTGTGTTCCAGGCCCTGGTAAACAATTTTCTCCGGGAACATGTTGAACCGTTTCGTTTTTGTCTACATTGATGACATCCTCGGGTTTTCTCACTCAGCTCAAGAACATGTCCTCCGTGTCAGACAAGTCCTCCAGGGTCTTCTGGAGAACCAGCTATATGTCAAAGCGGAAATATGCTAATTACATCCGTCCACCATCTCCATCCTGCTGCAGGCAACATCCAGATGTATCCTTAAAAGGTGAGAGTGGTGGTGGATTGGCCGCAACCCACCTCCAGTGTTCAGCTGCAGTGCTTCCTGGGGTTCGCCAATATCTACCGCTGGTTCATCTGGAGCTACAGCACACGGGCTTCTCCCCTGTCAGCACTCAAATGTCCCAAGGTCCTGTCTAAGTGGTCTACAGCTGCAGACCAGGCGTTCTTGGACCTCAAACACCAATTCATTACCGCCCCCATACTAATCCATCCAGAGCCTTCCCGGATGTCAGAGTGGGGGCTGTCCTGTCCCAGTGTTCGGCCCAAGACCAAAAGCTGCATCCTTGCGCATTCCTCTCCTATCGTCTCGACCCCATGGAAAGGAATTACAACATCCGGTTAGCCAGAGGGGCCCCGGGTGTCCGGATGTTTGTCCCGGACTCTGCCTGTTCCTCGGTTCTGGAATGGGCTCATTCCTCTCAACGGGCCTGCCATCCTGGCTCCTGTTAGACCCTGGCCTTTGTACGACAACATTTTTGGTGGCCAACCTTGGTTCCTGATGTCTCCGCATTCGTGCACCATGTGTGCCCAAAATAAGACTCCTCGGCAAGCTCCGGCTCACTTCCTTCAACCCCTTCACGTCCCTCACCATCCGTGGTCACACATATCCCTGGACTTCGTCACTGGTTTCCCCTCGTTTTATGGCAACACGGTTATCCTTACTGTGGTGGACTGGTTTTCCAAAGCCTCCCACTTCATCCCTTTGCCCAAGCTACCCTCAGCAAAGGAGTCGGCCCAGCTGATAGTGCAGCACGTCTACCGGATCCATGGACTTCAGGTGGACATGGTCTCTGATGGGGGTCTCAGTTCTCGTCCCAGTTCTGGAAGGCATTCTTCACGCTCATTGGGTCATTGTCCTCTGGGTTCCACCGCCAGTCTAACGGCCAGCCTGAGCGAGCCAATCAGGACATGGAGACGACTCTTTGCTGCCTGGTCTCCGCCAATCCCACCACCTTGAGCCAGAATCCCATGTGGGTAGAATATGCCCGCAACACCCTTCCTTGCTCAGCCATTGGTCTCGCTCCCTGGGATATCAGCCCCCGCTCTCCCCGGAGCAGGACGAAGAGGTCAGCATACCCTCGGCCCAGATGTTCATCTGCCACTGTCACCATACCTGGAAGAGAGCTCGGTCGGCTCTTCTCAAGACCACCTCTAGGTATCAACACACCACCACCAGACACCGGCTCCCGTTATTGTCTCGGGCAGAGGGTATGGCAATCCAATCCTGACCTGCCCCTCCGGGTAGAGTCTTGCAAACTGTCCCCCTGTTTTATCAGCTCTTTCCCCATCTCCAAGATCCTTAGCCCCTCTGACGTCTTCTGTTGCGCCGTACCCTCCATATACACAACCATTCAAAAGTTTGGGGTCACTTAGAAATGTCCTTGTTTTTTAAAGAAAAGCTACTTTTTTGTTCATTAAAATAACTTAACATTGATCAGGAATACAGTGTAGACATTGTTAATGTTGTAAATGACTATTGTAGCTGGATTTTTAATGGAATATTTACATTGGCGTACAGGGGTCCATTATCAGCAACCATCACTCTTGTGTTCCAATGGCACGTCGTGTTAGCTAATCCAAGTTTATCATTTTAAAAGGCTAATTGATCATTAGAAAACCCTTGTGCAATTATGTTAGCACAGCTGAAAACTGTTGTAAAATATAAATGATTGGAACCAAGACTTAAAAATAACTGATATTGTCGCAAGATGGAGGGAATGTTGGAACGTAAGTGTAAAACTAACAATGACTCAATAATCCATGCTTTCTGGGAATGTTATGAAGTCCAAAAGTTATGGATGGAGTTAGAAAGTTGGCTGTCAGAAGTATTACATTTCTGCCTGTCTGCATATTTCAAGACATGGCATATGAGGGCGCAGTGAGATACCCAATGGGGTGGACAATATTAAGAATAAGAAAAAATGGAAATCAACCAATCATCTGTTGTTAACACAATGGAAAGGTCAAACGCTGTATTATCTAAATGTTGAACGTTCATGTGAGAGGTTATAGATCTACAGTCAGTGTTCATATTTCAGTTAGGCCTACTGTTCCATTTAACCCATCTGAACAGCACAGTTCCCTTTTTTTTGAAGTCCCCGTCTTGTGACTGTCAAATTTGTCTAGCGCCTCACAATCATCACACATAAGATCTTTCCCAAAAATAAGGCTACTGTTCTGGCCCTCCCTTCTCTTTATTTTCAACTCTCCATTCCACAGCTTTTCTCTTACTCAATTAAACTACGACATTGTCCTTTTTGCCAAACTTTTTCTGCCTAACTTTTTCTGCCTTAAGTTCCCAAAAGCATTTGCCATTTGGTAATTGCTGTGTATTTGGCACACGAACAGTTAAGCCCTAAAGCCTAACGCCAGATAGAAATTATGAAAAACAAATATCAATGTAGCCTATAAGAATGCATACATTTAAGAATTCTTAATGCAGTGCTTTCTCTTTATTCAATCACCCACCCACCCTAAACCCGCCCGCCCGCCACGCAGATATAACCACGGGGACTGTGGGTTATGAGTCAAGCCACACATCACTATTCCCCATATCTACCCCCATATCTGTCATTCATGTTTGCCCCTCTCACTGTCTGCCCCCCCCCCCCCCCCACCCCTCCCGCCCACCGTCATATGTGCCCACTCTGTGACTGTGGCCCCTGGCTATCTCTGGACTGGGTCTATTTCAGCCCACTGCTCTAATTCTGAGCCCAGATCTGCAGGCAGGCTGAATGGTGAACCTGCTGGAACCTACACCTCTCTATCCCTTACACACACACACACACACACACACACACACACACACACACACACACACACACACACACACACACACACACACACACACACACACACACACACACACACACAGGTGTGTAGATGCACACACTGTTAGACACACACTGCTATGCAAGTACAGTACACACATGCTTCTATACCATATACAGTGCACACATGCATGTTGTATTTCCTTCTCACCCGCACTAACATTTAAAAAAAACATTTTTTTATACCTCAGACACTTCTAAGATACTTTCTTTCAATATCACACATTCTGAAAATTCTTATAGTCAATACAGCACATTCTCAAAGAAGAAACTGCTCTATGCATATATTTTACCCCTTCCATCTATATTTCTGTCTGTATGTCTCACACTCACTCCTACACCCACACACACCCAAACACACACTCTCACAGACCCACACACTCGGAGGGGAGGAAGCATCCCGGTTACCTACCTCTCTGGGTGTCTTTGCTTGGTGAATAACAGAGTGAGTGCTCATTGGATCAGTCAGCAGTAAAGCACTTAGAAACATCCAGTTTTGATACTGCTAGCCTCTCTCTCTTTTCCCCTCCCCTCTGTCTCTCACTCTCTCTCTCTGTCTCCGACTCACTGTCTTCACTCTGTTCTTTCCTTTTCACCTTGTCTCACACTCTATTTTGCTCTTTACTCGTCTATGTTCTTACACTCTCCGTCTCAAATCAATTCAAGCTAGCTCTCCCTCTGAGTGTGTTCTCTCTTTCTCTCTCTTTCTCTCTCTCTCTCTCTCTCTCTCTCTCTCTCTCTCTCTCTGTCTCTCCCTTTCTCACTTGCTTGATCTCTCTAACCCCTCCCTCCCTTTACCCCCTCTCTCTCTCTCTCTCTCGTACACACACACACAACTATATCTCTCTTTTTCCCTCTCATAAACTCTCTCTTACA